>NW_026125264.1:4200000-4723740 GCF_943737965.1 Phodopus roborovskii
CCAGGCTACCTAAGGTCACCTGCAAGATTTAGAATACAGTCATTTAGGTCTCCTGCTAAACACTTGTAGAGGGAGAGAGACTTCTAGTGTATCCGCGCAACAGTAAAGTCACATTCTGGCAACCTTAAATAGCAAGGATGTTGGAAGCCCCATTATGCTTCAGTTAACTCTGAGAAAGCCCCACAGTGCTAAGGATAGGCAGACAGGTTCATTCCAAAGACAATTCCACTGTGGTCTGAATAAAATGAAACATGTGCCACTTGACATCAGCTACCTAGATCCTGGCACCTGGAAAGCTTCCTTGTCTGGGAAGTGATGTCCAGCTTCTCTGTTTCCTGGTTTGTTTACTTTTTTTTTTTTTTTTTTTTTTTTTTTTGGCTATTTCACAGGATAATGTAGAAAAGTCCTGCTTTGGGTGGTTGAGTTGGGTTGCCTCATGGTGTCATCGGACTCATGGTAGGAACTGGTACGTCTTGAAAATGGATATCTGCTTCCATGAGTTGAGTTGCTATGAAGGCAATCCAGGAGAATAGGAGTCAAGCTAGGACTGAGCTGTAACCTCTTAGGAATCTGGATTCTTCAGAGGTGCTATTGGCCTGGCCTTCCAGCACATAGAGGGAACCAGGCGATGAGTGTGATCAGAGACTCTGACCAGGGGTTAGTCTCTGGATCCACAGAACCTGCCTGGCCTCTGAGCTACTCTGTGAGGAAGCTATCCAAAGAGCTCCCTGGACAGCAGGCCTGCTGATGGGCAGAACCCCTTGAGGCAGTCTTCATTTGCATGGTAGTCCTCAGCCAGGTTTCAGATTCCAGTCTCCACATCAGTTCAGAAGTTAGCAACCTAATCTGAAAGACAGGCATCCCAGGACCTTCCTTCCCAAGATTCTGTGACTTCCTTGGGGTCTTGAGCCCACCTGCAGAATTTAGAAGTGAAGGAGGGTTTTTATTTTTTTTTTTAATTTGAGAATGGATGGCAGGTAACTGGAATGTGGGGGACATCCATCTGAGAAGTCTGGCACTACCACCCCTTCACCAGATACCCATCTCCCTTCTTGAACCTTCCTCATGGGAATCCAGGAGAACTGTTCAGGGTGCTTTGAAAATCTATGGGAGTAATAACTCTGAAAAGAGTTCCTTCTTCCTGATAACAAAACAGGAAGGAGTAAATCTACATGCCCACCACCCACAGCCTGGCTGGGTGGGGCTCATCCCTGGTAATGAGAAACAATGGTTTCATGGCCTGAGTAAATATATATCATTAAAGAAATTTTCCTTGGTACAAAGGTATATCTGACTGAAGAGCTTAGGAATGGGAGATCATTCACACTTGTGGATAGGAGAGAAAAGAAAATTGAAACTAACAAGACAAAGAATTATAGGAGTAATTGGAAGAATGGTTGATATGCTTCCATTGATGGTTTTATTTGTAGTTGCTGCAAGTTTCTGGTTTTTTTTTTTTTTTTTGTTTGTTTGTTTTTTTTTTTGAGGACAAGGAGTAATTAGTAACCACTGACAAGTTAGGTGTGTCATACCTTCTGTACTTGGTTACATGTGTTAGCCATTCCTGTGATCTCTATTGAAAAAACAAGCATTTGTAGCCTCATGAGATCCGTGACAGAATGCTTTGCTTAGTCTTTTAGTCTAGAAAACCTTTCATTCATTTAAGGTTCTCAGTTGCATGAAAGACACATATAGCTGCTGTCCTAATAGAGGGAGTGAGTCTTATGTAGGTGCTGTGTCATTTTACCACAGATAATATAAGGAATCATTACAAAGACAATACAAGGAATGGATATGTTAAGACCTAATAGGAGGAGGAATCAAAAAATCAAATTACAAGTCACTCACCAGTTAGAGTAATCATGTTTAAGTACTTGACCTGTAAGGCTGGCTGAGAAAGGTAAAATAGATTACAGCCCTTGGGCCAGAGCTAGGGTCAGGCTCCACATGGAGCAGAGCATGCACTGGATACTTCTGAATGCTGCTTCAGTAAGGCTGCTGGGTAGCTTTTGCAATACATTTCCCTCAATGACAGGGTTGCTTTGGGCAGTGTGTGTGTGTGTGTGTGTGTGTGTGTGTGTGTGTGTGTGTGTGTACAGAGTGGGGGTATCTCCTGTGGAGGCTGGGTAGAATCTCCCTAAGGGAAGACAAGGCAATAAGAACTGACAATGTGTCACCTTTTTATCATGCTCAGGGCAAGGAGAGAGATGAGTGAAAGTGGCTACTGATGCCATTCTCTTCCTGGGTATTGTGCTGACAAGGCACAGGAAGAAGAATGATGATAGCTGAGATGGCAGTACAGTTGCCTATGGTGTCTAGTCAGCTCAGTGATTTAGAGTGACAAGTAGTCATTTTCTTTGTGGGGAGCCTGGCAAGCAATGATCACCTCTTACTCTGGGAGTTTGACAGCTTCCAGAGGAGCCATGATATTAGGATCATGATGGGGTATTTGGTAATTCCTTTCCAAGTGACAGCATGGACATGAATCACATGGAGGTAGGGACTAAGTAGTGTATGGACACAAAGTGTCCTATTGGCCAGTGGCTGAAGCACAAGGGGGAGAAGGATAAAGTCAGCTTTGTGTCCCTGTGGGTCTGGTTAGCTAGGGAGGGGGATTGTTGCAGAGCAGCCAACTCCAGTAAGGTTCAAAGGTATCCAAGCCTTGGCCATAGGTGAATTACAGGGCCTCAGGACCAGAGAGAGAAATGCCATGTAAGTTTTGGCCTGGCTTCTATAGGTTTCAGATAAGGATTCCAGGCAGCAGTATTTGGGGTGATTGGAGCATAGCTTGAGTCTGGTAGTGATCTAGCAGGATTCAGGGTTGAATTCTAGGGATTCTAAAAGTTAGGTCTGGTGTTTGTGGATACCCAAAACCCATGAGGAAAGCATTGGGCTTTAATAGATCTAACATCCAGTAGGTTGTGAGGACAGAAATTCTTTAAACTCCTATTCCTTTGGAGGCTCCCTAAACTATGAAAGAAGCTGTGACCAAGGACACTTGGAGACATAGAGAGCCATCTCTGAGATACTAGGTCTATTGTTTTTGATAGGTAAGCTACTGGGCAAGAGATCAGTGCCAGAACTTGGGTGAAGACCCCCAAAGCAACAAATCCCCAAGGCATGACAACTCATATTCCTAGCACTGACCCATATAAAATGTCTTTCAGTTGGGCCCTTTGCAAAAATAGCAAAATAAAAGTGCAAAACCCAATCCTAATGACCTTAACAGGAAGCTGTCTGAAGACTCAGGCACCTTGATCAAAAAGATGGGAAGTACAGCTAGGCACAGTAGTGTGGCCTATAGTCCAGCTAGTCAGGGGGGGGGGCTGTGGCAGAGGGATCACTGTTGTCCAGGAGTTTGAGCTAATCTGGGCAACAGGGTAAGACCTGGTCACAAAACAAAAACAACATCGCAATACTAAACAACACTGGCAATTAAGGAAGCATTAAATACAATGTCTTGGAAGTATGGGGTGTAGCTGGAATCTCAAGTGAGGGTCCTATGACCCTCACCAACCACTCTATTAGGGAATGATAGAGTCCACAAGCCTGATATTGAAGATCTCTTGCAAGCAGTCATTAGTGTTCTGGTGATGGTGGTGGCAGTAATGCTTAGAAGATGGCATTCTACAAACAATAACCAGAAGTCCCCCAAATTTGGAGATTGTAAATCCTTGTTGCAGAGCCCAGCATTATCTCTCTCCTTGCCACCTGCCCACTATGCTCATGAACTCATTTGTATAATGACAGGGTGGGTGGCAGGCATAGAAAGTTGACTAGTCAAATAATTTTATACACTCAACTATTAAATTCCTCTTTTCTCTACTAAGGCCATCTTTTTGGAGACTGTTCATAAGGGACACAAGTAATTTGTTATTATTTGTTATTCAGAGAAATCTATACAGAATCTCTTTCTCAAATTTTCTTATCATGCATACAGAAATCAAGATGAAACTGACCTAAAAACTTCCTCATGGCAGACCAGCCTTCATGGTGCCAGAAGATGCAACGCAGGCCACCAAAGGAAGAAAAATAAAATCAATGGCATCCCTGCAGCCAGCCCTGCATGGCTACAATACCCATCTGCCAGGCAAGATGGGACCACAGGTTCAATAGTGGCACAAAGGTTTTACAGGTTAACCAATGACCTAGACTGGATTTGAGGTCTGCTCCACAGGAGGGGATTCAGGCTTGGTGCTGTAACTTAGTCAAAAGCCCATGGCTTGTAAGTGTATAAGATAATGGCTGAACCTACTGCTGCTGTTTTACTAAATAATATACTGTCAAAATTGTGCTGCCCTCCCTCTGCCAAACAGGCTCCTTTGCAGTGGTCAGCAGTTAGTACAGAAACTCATAACTGGTCAAAATGCTGAGAAAAAGTGTCTATTGAGTGTTCAGCCCTAAAGGAGCCATTTATATCCACCCTTCCTCCACCTGCAAGGCTCAGGAAACATCACAGAAGGGGAGAAAGTTGTAAGAACCATAGGATGGGGAATAGTGCTGTGAAATGCTACTTGTCTTTAGGGCACTCTACTCATTTGCACAAGTCAAGTCAATAAGATCTATCATACCAATAGGCAGCACTAATCAGACACTGTGGGTTGTTAAGCAAAAAAAAAAAAAAAAAGAGAGAGAGAGAGAGAGAGAGAGAGAGAGATAAGGCCATGAAAGGGAGGAAGAGGTGTGAGGTGTGTTGGGAGTGCCATGGAAGTAAGAGAAGGTAGTTGAGGTGCATATGATGAAGATGCATGAAATTTTTGAAAAATAAAAAGTATCCTGTTAAAATTTCCTTGTAATCTACATTATGTTCATGTACCGGAGTCTTTGACCCTCCAGAGCTCATGCATTTGTTCATTTCTCCTTATAAGCCAGTTGCAAACCAGGTTGTATTTACTGTGAGGGGAGATATCCCAGGAAGGAGGTGTTCCAAAAAGTAGATTTCCTAGAAAAAGAGAATTCTACAAATTGGCTGTAAATCTGCAACTGACTTTTTGGTGGTGCCTGACTGTTTTGTCACACAGAACTGCTTGTGAACAAGACACAGTACTCTCTTCCTCTGTGATATAAGGATGAGAGACAGAAGGGTGTGGCATTGTATGTGTCAAGTTAACAAACTAAGTGGATGCCTCCCTACTGTAAAGTTTGTCTTACAGATGGTAGTGACAGTACCTTCCATAGATGCTGGAACTACTCTTATAAGTCATTCCTATAACAATGCTGAAAGTTATATCTTTCAGCCCCTTTATGTGGGTGAATCTTAAATGGCAATCCCCCTTATCCAACCCTCTCCATGAGTCTTTGAACCCTTAAACCACAACACAGCAAGCATTTCCAACTCACTGACCAAGGACCATTCTTGTGGTCTATATTTCAACCAACCTAACAAATTGTTAGAGCATTTTCTTGTTAAATGCTGGGTCCCTTGTCTAGTGAGCAAATACCAGCAAGTCAACCTGATCTTTTTACTGCCATAATCACCATCATCCCGACCCATGCACGTTCTCCAGAGTTCTGTCTCTATCAATTAGAAAGTTCAATTGAAATTTTGGTGTGAAGTACACATCACTTTGGTCACTTGGCATAATATCTCATATTCAGTGACCTGCTTAAACTTCTGCTATACACCTAGAAGCAAAGCAGGGTGACAAAGGTGCATCTGGAACATGGTCAGCACTGCCTTGCTTGGAGCTGCCTTAGAAAAGCCATGAAAGCTTTCCTAGGTTGGATGGGAGGTTCCCTCTGATAGTGCTAGGCAAATCGCATCACCACTAAGGGAGGATACTTCTGCTACCGCAGGAAAGAACAGTCTCCAAATGAGAGGAAGGATACCTCTCTCATTGGCAAAGATTCATCAAAATTTGTCTCACTATCTGTGATGGCTATTCTTGATTGTCAACTTGACTATATCTGGAATGAACTAAAACCCAAGTGGCTGGATATACTTGTAAGAAATTTTTTTTCTTAATCAAATCATTTAAAGTCAGAAGATGCATTTTTAATAAGACCTCCTGAGGAGAAAAGATACACCTTTAAACCCAGATCTTTTTAGGTGCCACACCTCTGGCAGCCTACATAAGGACATGGAAGAAGGAAGCTTTCGCTCTTTGCCTGCTTACTCTCACTGGCTAGTCCACTCCTTCACTGGCATTAGAGCCACCTCTTGGGGAACCCAAGCCTCATGGACTGAACAATGGCCGAATTCTTATAACTTCTGTTCTAAGTCATTAGTGGACTATGTTATTGAGGAAGCAATATATCATGGAAGCTCCCAATGCTTCACCACAGTTTCCCAGGGGGTAACTGAGCACACAGGTTGTTTCTAGCAAAGTCCAACATTACTGTCTTCTTCTGCTACCCATTGTGTATTTTTGCCAGAGATCAAAAGATGACTGAAGAATGAGGAATTTTTATGTTTTTCTTTAATTCAAAGACAATAAAATAACTTTAAAAGAAAGATCTGGAGACTAGTGGGAAAGTGAAGAGAAGTTCTGAACTGAAGTATAACATTTAAGAAAAACTGGCACCATCAATGACATATCCATTATTTAAAAATTTGTTTCATGGCTGGGTGGTGGTGGCTCATACCTTTAATCCCTGCACTCAGGAGGCAGAGGCAGGTAGATCTCTGCGAGTTTTAGGCCAGCCTGGTCTACAAAGCTAGTTCCAGGATAGCTATGGCTGTTAGACAGAGGAACCCTGTCTCAGAAAAAAAAGGTTTCACATGTATTTTATGAAAGTCCCTGTCCTGAAAACTGAGACTATAACAGCCCCTTTCCTATTTGAATTGGCACTGTCACAAAAAGAGGAACACAGTATGTACTCACTCATATATGGATTTTAGACCTAGATCAAAGGATCACCAGCCTATAGTTCACACCACCAGAGGAACTAGGATACAAGGTGTATTCTAAGAGATTCATATACAGTCCCTCACACAACTGGTAATGGACAAGTCACCCAGAGCTCAAGGGAAGCGGGGGGGGGGGGGCAGCGAATGGAGAGAGAAGTAGGAGAAAACGAGGGGGAGGAAAGGAAAACATATGCGACCAGGAATATTGAACCTGGTTAGGAATAGAAGACAGGAAAGAGAGAGAGAGACAGAGACAGAGAGAGAGAGAACATAAAAGAGGAAGCCAATATTGGTTTGAAGATAAAACTGAACACAAAGAAAGGTCTAGAGAACTACAAGACTGCTGCCAAATAACAATTTGAGCTTCCGTGGAAAGGCTACCATAAATGCCCCTCCCGGAGAGTGAGATCAACAACTAACTTATCCATGGAGCCCTCAACTAATGCCTGTTGGAAACAGGAGCAAACACCCATACATAAACACTGAGTCAAAGTAGAACTCAGATGCAGATGGAGAGGACAAGACCAGGTGGCAGAAACACATAGAGACAGCTTACCTGAACAAGGAGGAGC
Source organism: Phodopus roborovskii (assembly GCF_943737965.1). Lineage (NCBI taxonomy): Eukaryota > Metazoa > Chordata > Mammalia > Rodentia > Cricetidae > Phodopus > Phodopus roborovskii. Next base: position 4,207,423 of record NW_026125264.1, read on the forward strand.
TAACGGGCCCCCCCAGACTGATAGCTGGGAAGCCAGCATGGGACTGACTCAGGCCCCCCTGAATATGGGTCTCAGCCAGAAGGACTGAGCAGTCTAAGGCACCTCAGACAGTGGAGCCAGGATGTATCCCTGGTGCACAAAAGGACTTTTTGAACACATTTCCCATGGAGGGATAACTGCCTTAATCTAGAGACAGGAGAGAAGCCCTAGTCCCTACTTCACATGACCTGTCAGACCTACATGACCCCAACTGGATGGCATTCCCCTACATATGGAATTGGGGTGGGGGAATGGGAGGGGAGGGTGGTTAGAGTGCATGTGAGAGGGCAGAGAGGGTAAATGGGAGGGAAGGAGGGAGGGAGGAAGGGAGGGAGGGAGCAAGATGGAACTGGGATCGACATGTAAAATAACAAATTAAATTAAAAAAAAAAATGCATTGACTCCAAAATTTAAGCTCAAGGACAAGTTACTGGGGAAAAGGATTTCTATTTTTGTTTCCACAGAAAATGAAAAGATGTGGATTCCTTCCAGACTAATGGTTTGATCAAGCCAGACCACCTGAAACAGAGTACAAGGTGATCCTACATTCAAAATAGCTGGACAAAGCAGCCTTACAGACTACAGCTAGGATTTCTGAATCTTCTTCGAATCCCCCAAGACAGCGCCCCTTACCAGCAGGAAGTAGTTTGGAAAGAACAACGCCCAAATCCCCAAATATTGTCTATAAATGTTTGTTTTCATTTAAATGGACTTGGTCATATAAAATAAGTAAAAAAAGGATAAATATTTCAAAAAAAAAAGAAAGAAAGAAAGACAAAGAGTTTTCACTTTGGTGTGGGAATTCATGCATTTTAGTTGCCAGAGTTTGGTAACATTGGTTCACCAACACAAGGCTCAATTTTCCCTTCAATTAGTAGGCATAGTGTTGTAGGCTTCCAGACCTTAGTAGTTCCTCACACATTAGCACAACCGATGCCATGATGAAAGAACCATTCAGGCCTTGGAACCCAGCGTGTAGGCAGCAACACTTGCCAAAAACGAGAACAAAGACCTAATAAGTCCCTAAATGTACTAACCTTGCTTTTGGGCTTCTAGATTTTGGCTTCTGGCTAAAGTTTCTTGCTAATTGTGATGTGTCATCAAGGATGTGTTTTTTTTGTGCTTATAAGCTCACTCTGAAAAAGGCTTAGGACTGCACTCAGATCCCAAACACCTGGTGTAATCAACAGCAGGCTAATAAAGAATTCCTTTTGGCTTAAACCATGCCTGAGTAGTCTTCTCAGGCAGATCCCTCACATAAGTAGTCCAAACTTGAGTGCTGGCTCTTTATTTCACAGATCCACATCCCCATTTAGATGCTTATTACTATCAGTGACCAATCATATAATTTCCTTTAGTTTGCTGGTAATAGGCTGGTCTCAGTGGGTATTTGCATACCCAGTAAGTTGATAATTGTTTGCTCCCTTGTCACTCAGTAATGAGCCCTCACAGTATTTACAGAAGTAAACAAGTTGTAAAATTGTAAAAGTTCAGAAGAGAATCAGCAAGAGCTATTGCTGGGGTAAGATGCAATCTCAACCAGAATGAAGTTAGGGAAGGATAAGCAGGTGCATGTAGTGTGTTGGCACCGACCCCATTTGAGAGACTCTACTTGGGCAGCCAGAGAACTTCATGAGGAATGTGGTAGTAACAAAAGAAGAAAGATGAAACCATCTAAAACCTCACAGTAAAGAAACTATTGGAGAGATCTCCCAGCACCAAAAGGAATAAAAGTGTTGGCTGATGATCCAAAACACAGAGGATGATGACTAACAAGATAGAAAAGATGCCTGCCTTACAGGAAAATTGTATAAGAAGTCAATCACTGTTCAAAGTATGCTTTACATGCTTTTCTCAAAAACAAAAGACAAAACTCACCATGTCTAAGATTTCAAATTGCAGTGTACTAAGAATAATTTTTTGTATTATTCTTTATTTACTTATACATTAATTACTAACAATATAAAGTTTTTAAAGATTGATTTTTATTAAACAATTTTAATTATGTTTAGTGTGTGTATGTGTGTAGATGCACAGGCAGTCCAGTAGAGGGAATGGATCCCTGGAGCTGGAGTTACAGACAGTTGTAAACCATCTGGAAGTGGGTGCTGGGAACTGAACTCAGGTCCTTTGTGAGAACAGTATACATTTTTAACTGCTGAGCCATGCCCCATGTTTGCAAAACCTCATAAGATTCACAAGGGGCTGAGATGACTCAGTGGATAAAGGGCCTGATGTTTAAGTGTGAGGACCTGAGTTGGTGTCACCAGAACTCATATAAACAAGCCATGAGTGTGAGTCTGTAAGACCAGTGTTCCTCCAGCAAAACTGGAGGTAGGAAGCAGAGAGTCCCTGGAAGACAGCAGGCCAGCCAGCCTACAATATGTAGTCAGAAACAGGAAACCCTGTCTTGAACAATGTCCAAGGAGAGAACCAGCACCCAAAATTGTTCCGCACACATGCACCGTGGCAAATGAACAACACATGCCTAAACTCACATATAAACACACACACACACACACACACACACACACACACACACACACGTACGCACACACACACATGCAACGTACGCGCGCATGCGCGCGCGCACACACACACACACCCAAACCAACATCATAAGACATTCACATTTCCCTCAAAGGAATCCACAGATGGATTCTACCAGTTTCATTTTCTAACAACCCTGCTCTTCTATACAGAGCAAGGACCACCTATTGTAAGGTGAGTTTTTAGGCCCAGCAGGTCCCACCACCCTTCTCTGTCCCAAAGACGCACACAAATGCTATATAGTTATAAAGCTCTTAGCCTTTGGCTATGGTTTCTTATTGGATAGCTCTGTCTTAATTATTAACCCATTTCTATTAATCTAAGTATTCCCACCTATTACTCCTCTGGCATCCTACATGGTGACTGACTCAGTGTATCCCCAGAGAAGAGCGCAATTTCCTGTTTGTCCCTGCTTATATTCTGATTCTGCCCAGCTACATCACTTCCTGCCTGTCTGTACAGACCTCCAGACCTCTATGGTTAGCTAATGGCAGGTTTCTGTCCAGTTATGTCACTTCCTAGGATCACTCTAGGACTCCTCTGCCTACACTTCTTAGAATCCTCCTTGTCTCCTAATCTTACCTATCATTCTGCCTGGCCAATCAGTGTTTTATTCATCAACCAATAAGACAAACATATATATACAGAAGAACATTCCCCATCAGCCTATATCATGGGAAAGTCTGAAAGTGGAGTGGGTAGAGGCTATACAATGGCCCAGGGGTGTGATGGGATGTAATATGGCTGAGCCCAGGGGAGACAGACTGTGGACACAACACAGTGTTGTATTGGGAGTAGATTGGACTTAGAAATGACCATCTGGTGTTTAAACTGTTAGTAGCTCCAAATTAACCACAGTGAGAGAATCTATATGAGAATAACACAAGCATTAAATCATTTTCCCCCTCATTTTAGACTCAGGTTTGGGAGAGTTACCATTTCATTAATGGATATAAGTACTTCCAGTCTTGATAATAATGGGCAAGAAAAGAGAGAAATCAAGACTGCTTCGGCATCTCTGAACTGTCCTGGCACTGGCACCATGGGCAACAGGGATGTGAAGAACGTAGGTGACAGAAGAGCTGACACTGCAGAGAGGATAGGGCAGTAAGTCTTTTGGGAAGTGGGTCTGGGACTAGACCCACTTGTATAAAGAGGAAAGAAAATAACTTTTATTCCTAAGTTAGGCTGGGGCTTATTTGAGAGCATCAACATGGTTTGAAAGTTTGATTAGACAGAAATCCAGAACATAGTATAGCTGTGGAGAGCATGGACTAGTGTATGCAGTGACAGCCAACACTATGGTGAGGGTAGAGAGACACCCAGATGTGCTCAGATTGGCTTTATTCCTCACATTCTTGGAGGGTTCAGAGTTGGGGCCCAGAGCCCATTCCCTGGCACCTGCTCAGTACCATGAATCCAAACCCAGTTCAGGGGCATCAAGGCCTATGCAAAGGAACAGCCACATATTATGGGCTAGTTGCTGTCCTGGGAGGGAAGGCATTAGGAGTAGCAGAAATTAAGGGTCCAATGTGACAGAGGAAGGAGAGTGAAATGAGGAATTATGTCCCATTTAATAATTTGTCATTGTGGATTATCCCTCAATTTATATGACATTCCTATTGCTGCTCTCCTCTTGGTATGCATGTCATCAGGGGATGAGAACCCCATGTCACAGGATTGTCACTTCTGGCCTTCCCAAGCCATGACCCTCTTTCCTTGTTACTTCTTGGTCACAAGCAATAGAAACATCTAAGACAGATCATCTATAACTGCTAAAAATGTGCATTCCCCTTGGCCCACAGACCTCTAGCCATCTATTAATCTAGAGATGGTCTGCAAGGAGACCATGAAAGTCAGTTCCTTACATTACCCCTTGATCCACCTCCTTCAAATCATCAAGGACGCTGTGCATACTGTTGGCAAACACTTGACATATTCCCTTCTGCATATCACATATACATCCTGGGGGTTGGGTACTACCCAGGGTTTCATGAGTCTCTTGAGTATACAGAGCATCGTATGATTACCTCCTCCAGACTCCGTAAACCTGATGCTGTGTGACATTACCTGACCCTCCAGATGGCCTTGCCCCTTCTATGACAGTCTTTGGACTACCCTCCCTCAAGCCTACAGTCAGATCTTCTGCTTCCTGTGGACATAGACAGCAGAGACAGCAACCATCCACAGTACCATGGAGCTATGAGGACTGTAGCAGATGATGCTTCCAGTTCTGAAAAAAAGGGGGTGCAGAAGGAGCCATTAGAGAAGCAACCCGAGACCTGGTTCAGATATGAGGACATGGTTCCCTGCTAGCATGGATGTGTGGCGATCTAATGGGTTTGGTGTCAATGTTGGGATTGAAAATAGGCAACCATGCAGTCCTGCCAACATTCTCCCTCTATGCCATGCTGGAGTATACCACTGACCTAGGGCCACAGAAGGAACACTATGTTTCTTTCTCACTGCCGCCTCTTTCTTTGCTGAGTGGGGACTTCTGCCACTACCTGCTCTATGGGCAGGTGCTTCTGGTACCTGCTGTTCACAGGGCTGCAAGTGATAAAGGCCCACCGCAGCTGATCTCAAGCCTACAGTTATTAGGGAAATGTCATGACTAAATTGGTGGCATTATACCCTCAACTGTTGGTATGTCCACACATAGACATCCCACCCCTTTTAAATTAATTCACAAATAATACAGTTGGTATATGGAAACCAAACACTTGCTCAGCCTCTACAATGCACATCAGTGAGCTTCTATATAAAGAGAACTCTCTTTTGTGGCCATTCTGAAGTAGTAGAGCTGTTAATGACAAGAAGTTTACTCCAGCGCTCACACTGGTACCTCAGTTATGTTTTTATACCAAAGTCACTGATCATTACAGCCAGTTTCTCATTTCTTCAGTTTGAACTTCTGAATTAGATTGAGCTACTTGCAGCCTGCACTGCCTCAGCACCTTCTCCATTCCCTCTGTAGAGCTTGACATCATTGTTCTGAATGCGCTCCAGAAACTGCTTGATCTCAAGAAAGCAAGAACCACCAGACTGCTGCTCCAGCAGCTGGGCTCCCAAAGGCTCCAGTGTAAGTGATGTTAAGCTTTATGGTCTTAGCATTATCACCTCAACTAAAGGCTCCAGTTGAGAGCCTGATCCAGTGTTCACTTTATCACCCATCACAGAGACCACAGTCACACCCACTGCAGTGGTTGTCACCTGAGCCATCAGGCCTGGCTGCCAGGGCACAATGTCAGGTAAGCCAAATGCACATGGTGAGGCTGCTGCCGGAGGCTAAGCTGTGAACAGCTTTCATCTGAGGTGCAAAACTGGCCAGAGGTGCAAAACAGAGCCAACCAGGAAAACTGGCTTTGGCTTGCTTCCACGGGTCACGCTAAGTGTTTGTATACTGAGCCTCTAGAAATGACAACTGGAAATATCTTAACATATAAACTAGCATAGTTGAGCCATGAACACCTTGAAACCCTAACCAGACCAATAATGAGTGTCAAGATTGAATAAGTTATCAACATTTTAATAGGAAAAAAAATGTTTTCCAGCTGGGTAGTGGTGGCACATGCCTAAAATCACAGCATACAGGAGGTAGAGGCAGGTGGGTCCCTGTGAGTTCAAGGCCAGCATGTTCTACAGGACAGCAAAGACTGTTACACAGAAATCCCAGTCTCAAAAAAAAATCTGTCTATTTTATTGGTTACTTTTCTCTTGCTGTGATAAAATGTCATGACTAAGTGTGGTGGTTTGAATGAAATGGCCCCATAGATTCATAGGGAGAGACATTATTGGAGGAGTGACCTTGTTGGAGGAAGTGTGTCACTGGGGGTTGGCTTTGAGATTTCAGATGCTTAAGCCAGGCCCAGTGTCACTTTCTCTTCCCGCTGCCTGACAATCTGAATGTACAACTCTCAGTTACCTCTCCAGCACCAAGTTTGCCTATAACGTCTCAACAGCATTGCTGCCTAAACAACACCCGGATAAGGACAATGCTAATAGCTATGCTAACATGGACAAGGGAAATCTCATAGGGCCTCACCAAAGAACCACGGGTAACAAGATGCTGGGCGCAGAAAATACAGTTGTCCTCAGGGGAAGAGTACTCTAACTAGTTACCTAATGGCAAGCGGTCATTGCTGGAAACATATACACGCAAGTAACATCATACAAACAGAGTGGGCTCTACAATGTATTTAGGAATAGATGTGTACAACAACTAAAGGACAGTGTTCATGACTTTAAGAGAGAACAGGGTGGGTACATGGGAGGGACTGGAGATAGAAAAAGGAAGGGGAAAATGATGAAATTATATTTTAATTTCAAAAGGCAAAAAATAAAGCAAACTGAGCAAGCCACAGGGAGCAAAGCCTTAAGCAGTGTGCCTTCATGGTTTCCACACCAGTTCCTGCCTCTAGGGTCCTGCTGTGAGTTCTTCCCTGACTTCCCTTCGCAATGGGCTATAAGCTGTACACTAAACTGAATCCTTTATGTCTGCCCCTAAAAGTTTAGGTTTGGCTCTTGTCCTGGAACTAGGCATCCACGGGGGTGAGCAGCAAGATTAAGGCTCTGGATGTCCAGGGCCAGGGGGACCTGTTGAAACAGCTGGAGGACCTAATAGTAGAGCTCTGGCTGCTCACTGATAAAGTGACAAAGGCTCCTGCCAATCTCTCCAAGATCCAAGATGTCAGCAAATCTATTTCCCATGTTAACCCAACTGTCGTAGTTAGGGTTTCTACTGCTGTGAAGGGACACTATGACTATGGCAACTCTTGTAAGGAAAACATTTAATTGAGGTGGAAGCTTACAGTTCAGAGGTTCAGTCCATTATTTTCATGGTGGGGAGAGTGCCAAACATGGTGCTGGCTACATCTCCATCAAAAGGCAACAGGAAGTAGACTGAGTGGACTGGGCATGGCTTGGACATATATGAGACCTCAAAGTCCACCCCCACAGTGACATACTTCCTTCAACAAAGCCATACCTATTCCAACAAAGTCACACCTCCTAATAGTACCACTATGTATGAGCTTATGGAGGCCAGTTACATGCAAACTACCATACAGACCCAGTGGGAAAACCTCAGGAAATCCTACAATGGCAAGAAGTGCATGGCTTGGGGGAGAGGGGATGCTGTAGCCCTAGAGGACAAAAGCCCTGCACTGACCCTCCCCCTACACCCACCACAGAGATAAAGACAAACAGCAGCTGCAAAAAGAACACTGTGCCCACTGCACAAGGACACTGTCAGGGCCTAAGGTGACACAAACTGACTGAGGAAAAAAAAGGATAGGGTTGAATACATGTAAATGAGTAAAAATTTTTCATTTCGGAGTTCCTCTGGAGAGCAAGTACTGTGGGGCTCCTAATAGCATGTGTCTTCTTTACCAAACACTTTATGGCAGGCTCTCCCTATAAACCACCAAGGATCACTTTCATAATAAAAATTTACCACTGAGTTGTTTAATGTTTCACTGTACCATGAACTTTCACCCATTTTAAATGTACCACCAGGGGCTGGAGAGAAGACTCAGAAGTTGAGCACATGCTGCTCTTTAAGAGGACCTGAGTTTGATTCCCAGAATCTACATCAGGAGGCTCCCAAGTGCCTGTAACTCCAGGTTCAGGGGATCCATGCCCTCTACTGGCCTTCTTGGGCAACTGCACATACCCACAAGTAAACACATAATACACATAATTAAAAATAAAACATTTTTTTTTAAAAAAAAAATGTGTTTCTGAGGCAAGCTAAAACAAAATGTCCTTCAGACTGTGATGAGGATGCTTATAATTTCATATGCTTTGAAAAGATATTTGTTATGTTGTAGGGAAACTTGGACATGGGCTACTTCAGTTTACAAGACCTGCTACACAGCTGAAAAAAATCACATCTTTTTCCTTGCTGAAGTCAGATTTTACATTCAAAATACTTCATGTATTGTATAAGATATAATCACTTTAACAAATCTGTTTTTTGACTTAACTGTTTGCTCTCTTCATAATGTGTATTTTTTACCATATAAACTAAATATATTTTATTTATAGGTATGTCAACTCATAGGTTTTTTTTCTGTAAACAGTGTGGGAGCCCTCAACAGCTGATAACTGGGTCCCCTTGTCTCAGGATATTCTGTATAGATTGTGTATTTTTTAAACCTGAAATGATCTTTACCCTGTAATTCTCACATTACCCTGTAATGTGATCTAATTACCATGGGAAGTAGGAAGGTGTGTACCTTTTATTTGTTGCTCTTCACATTTGAATTTTTCTATAGAGACAATATGACACCTTTTACAGATCTTACTGTAGCTTTTTCCATCCATGTAAAACAATACGCTCTTCTACTGTACACACATACACTCTGATACAGACATGCCTTGATTCAATGCTGAGATAAGCATTGGCAGAGGACATACAAATGAGCAGGTTAGCTTCCTGAGGGAATCATTCCCATGGTTAGAAGTCCATTCTGACTATATACATGGCTCAAAAAGGAAATCATGCACATCTTCACTTCCCTTTCTTCTGGAATAAGCATAAAATACTTACAGATGAAAAAGCAAAGGTTCATGATTTGTCTCTATTTTCACTGCTAAATCCTTACTTTCTTCCACCATAGAAACCTGAGAGCAAAGCAAATGAAATAAATTCATAGTTTGAAATTACATTTAATAAAATCTAAATGTAAATAAGTCTGCCATGACTAATATGCCATGACTTGTGAGCAGTCAGACTTATTCTGCCAGCACCATCTCTTGCCGATGATTTATCAGAAGAAGATGCCAAGGGCAGTGGTCTTCACCCATTTCCTAGCAATGAAGGGATACTCAGGACTACCCATTTTGTCCACGAATGTTCAAAGCACTTAGTACACTCTTCCCCAAAGTCTGGCTGTTTCAAAGTTGGCCTTAACCTGGCACCTGAGAAACTGATTTTCAGGAAGGTTCCAACCATTAACTCCTTAAGCTGTGTGCACAATCAATGTGGCTTATGTTGAACACCTGCTTCTGTGAGAATCTGGATTATTGGTATCTACTATGAACAGGACACCTATGTGACAGATTTCCAATAAACTCAGAGCACTGCATTTCTTTCTAATGTTCTTCATGGGTTCAAATATCAACATATGTTGTCACAATTTACTGTCTGAGAAATTCAACATGTTCTGTGTGACTCTGAAAGAGACCTGGTAGGCTTGGCTCTCCTTCCCTCAGATGTACCCACCCTCCAGTCCTCTATAATAAATCTCATCCAGGTGTGACTGAGCACTGAATCCTGTGTAGCTGCTACAGAATCGCCAGGGCTGGTACCATTGTGGCAATTCCCACAGCATGGGAGCCATCTGGTGTCTCACCATCTTCAGGAGCTTGTCATCTTCCAATTATTTCACTTCTTCTGTATTTTTTTCCTTTGTCTCCCTAGGGATTACGGGAAAGCACATCACTCAGTGAGTTCTCCAGTGGGTCCAGATGTTAGGACAATTGCTCCAGTGTTCTCCTAAAGTGATTGCTAGTGAGTGATACATGTTTTATCATTTTGTGATGAACTTTGCTTCCAAATTATAGATGAAAAGTTTAATCCCTCCCTGTAAATAAAACATTGAAAGGTTCAAAAGAAAGTCCTATACCATTGAATTAGTTCACAAAAATGCTATTCTTATTAAATTTACATACTGTAACTTTTAATTGTTTTGATAACTCAGCAATTTGTTCAGAGTACATCAAGTGACTTCTTGAGGCTATGGTTTTGCTTTTGATTATTTTGATTTTCATTTACTTAAAACAATGAAAATTATACCATTATTTAAATTTAAGAATGATAACCAGAATAGTGAAAGATCCATCTATTTGCATCTAATTATGCCATTTTACATATTTTTATCTTATGTGTGATTAAATTACATCTACAGAAATCTGACAGCCAGCTAGTAAGGGTTAAGGTTAAAGTTAGAAGAATTTTAACACACCTACAAACCTTATTTTTTTTTACCACATTGTTTGGTTTTCAAGTATTGGTATATTTACTATAGGACATACACACATTTTGTAAATGTGAGGGAAATAGAAAAGATTTCAGATTAAAATTATGGATGAATTATTTCTATGAAGATGGCGAATCACAAAACTAACTCTTGAGGAATCTCAAAATGAAGGAAACATTACAGGTCACAGCTGAAAACATTTTTAAGAAATTAAGAGTTGAGTGATGTGCAAAACCGTCTTCCAGGCATAACATGGTTTTGGCACTGTTGAACTCATAGCAACTGTAATGGCGTGGACATGGTCGAGCACACCAACATCCTATCATGAAGAGACAATTCCCTACTTCTTCCTGAAGATTCATAGGCAATCAATAGTTGCTAAAGGGGAGGATTCAGGAGGCCACAATAGGCCCTGAGGATTTATAGGCAGTTAGTGGTTCTAGGAGAGGGAATGCATTTTCTTCAGTGGTGTAACTACTGTTTAAGGTGCCTCTTACTTATGTTTCTTTAAGAAACTCATTTGAGCTAGGTGGTGGTGGCACACGCCTTTGACCCCAGCACTCAGGAGGCAGAGGCAGGCAGATCTCTGTGAGTTCGAGACCAGCCTGATGTACAAGAGCTAGTTAGATCCAGGACAGCCTTCAAAGCCACAGGAGAAACTCTGTCTCAAAAAAAAAAAAAGAAAAGAAAAGAAAAAGAAAAAAAAAAAAAGAAAGAAGAAAGAAAGAAACTCACTTGAACACATACATACACATACACTCACACGCAGGCACAGAGGGGGCACATGACCCTCCCTGAGGAGCAATTTACACTTGATAGCTGATAGCAGACAGGGAGTTTTCTTTAGGAGTGTGGTCCATGGTAGTTTGAGCAGGCTCCAGGGGATGGCCTCACACCCGTGCATATGTGGCAGCACTAATTACACTCAATGATTATATAAAAAATAGTAATAGGGTCTATAGAAATGGCTCAGCAGCAGTTTGGAGAACTTGCTGCTCTTCCAGAGGACTAGGGTTCAGTTCTCAGCACCCACACAATGACTCACAATCATCTGTGACTCCAGTTCAAGTGGATCTGACCTCTGTAGGCACTAAGCACACTGTGGTGCACATATGTACATGCAGGCAAAATAACCATACACAAAATAATTTTTAAAATTATATATATGTGTATATATATATATATATATATATATATATACATACATACATACATACATACATATTAGGTTAAGGAAGGGGATGGAGGGAGAGAGTACTGAAAAAGGAGGTGCATTTCCAGGTCAGATAAAGACCTGGTGCAAGGGACTCTCCCAGGAATATACAAGGATGGCCCCAGCAAAGACTCTAAGCAATAGTAGCTAGGTGGCCTGAACTGGTCATCTCTTGTGACCAGGGAAGACTAAGTGGAAGGAATGAGAAAACTAACCCAGCCACAGAACCTTTGGTCTACAGTCTGTCCTGCCTGTGGGATGAGCTGGGGTCATGGTAGCCTCGAGATTGAGGGAATGGCCAACCAATGACTGGTCTAGCCTAAAACCATGCCAAGAGAGTAAACCCACCCTTGACACTGGCTGGAGCACCAGGACCCACAGGCTGGACAGCCCAGAGACCTAGGATAGAACCAAACATGACTGGAGGGAAAAAATGTCAATGTAATGATACCTGACATTATTCTGCTATACACATAGATTGGTGACTAGGTCGATTGTCATCAGAGAGCCTTCATCCAGAAACTGATAGAAACAGATGCAGAGAGCCACAGCCAAACATTAGACTGAGTTTGGGAAATCCTGCTGAAGAGAAGGAGGAAGGATTGTAGGGTCAAGGACATCACAAGAAAACCCACAGAATCAACTAACCTGGGCTCATAGGTGCTCACAGAGTCTGAACCTCCAACCAGGGAGCCTGCATTGCCCTGACCTAGGCACCCTGCATATATGTTATAGTTGTGCAGCTTGGTCCTCTTGTGGGTCTCCTGACTGTCTCCATTTCTTTTACTGGCTTTGGGGACCTAGTCATACCGGGTGGCCCTGCTCAGCCTTAATACATAGAGAAGTGCTTAGTCTTACTGCAACTTGATATGCCATGCTTTGTTGATATTCTTGGGAGACCTGCCCTTTCCTAAACAGAAATGGAGAAGGAGTGGATTTGGGGTGGGAGCAGAGGTGGAAGGAGGGGCTGGGAGGACAAGAGGGAGGAGGAAAATGTGCCAGGATGTAAAATCAATTTATTTGATTAAATAAAAAGAAAAAGAAACCAAATGCATCATGGAATTTAAAGTCAGATGTGAGCTGAGCATAAAGGAAAGTACTGGGAGGCAGAAGTTTTCAGGCATGTGCACAGGCAAAGACCAAAGGTCAACCTCAGTGTTGTTTTCGGGGAGTCATTCACCTTGCTATTGTCCACCTTGTCTTCTGCACCAGAATTTCTCACTGGCACCTGGGGACCACTAACTTAGTTAGACTGGCTAGTCAGCTGGCTCCAGGGAAGATGGTTGCCCTCTCCGCTGGACCAGGATAGCCAGTACAAACTACCACACCCAGTCTTTGTCATAGATTCTGGGGATCAGACTCAGGTCTTCATTCCCAAAACCAAGAGCATTTTTACCAACTTACATAGGAGTAGGTCCAAAGTATTTTTATAAGAAAAGCTATTAGAGTTACATGTTTGTTTTGTTTTGTTTTTTGCATGCTTCTAAAAACATGCGTTAAGCCCTAATGCAACCTTGTTTGGAATTAGGGTTGTATTAGTTATTTCACATAATTCGGATAAATTCCAAATTTTGATTTCCTATATCAGTGTTCACACTTACTTGGCTTTATGAGCTTGAGCACAAGGTCATGGTGGCAGCAGAGTGTAGTAGACAACAGCTGTTCACACACTTGCAGTAGTCCAAGAAGCAGAGGCAATCATATATAAGATATTTTCAAGGGCCATAACCAATAAGAGCCTTTATCAGGAAGTTTCCAGAATCTCCCAATTAGCAAGGCTGGAGAGAAGACTAAACAAGATTTCAAAACATGAGTCTATGGAAGACATTTCAAAGATACAAACCATAACATGGATATTTGCAGATGTAATCACATTGAGTTTATGTGGGCCCTAATCCAGTGACTTTCGTATACAAAGCAAAAAACAGAGACACACAGACACAGGGTTTGATGGAAAGACAGGCAGATGGTGTAGTGTGAGTCTACCAATCAAGGGACACCTGGGATTGCCACCCAACACACTCTCTAAGAGCTTCCAGAGTACCCAAGTCTGAGAAGACCTTGATTTTAGACTCTTAATCCAAGTTCGTTACAGCAGCCCTGGGAATCTCACCCTCTCTCTTCCTCCTTGTACTCCATTACATTTCTGCCATGGAGATGACTCCTGGGAAAGCAACATGACTGCTAGAGATTAAATTGCTGGGATATCCTTCAGTAATAAAGAGATCTTTAAAAATGTGAGGTAACCTGCTTCAGATAGGCACAAAAATATAGCAGGCACGCAAAGCTGTTAGCTACTTTACAAAGCAAGTAAGTAAAGGAGACTGAACCACACTGTGTACTACAATTAGTTTAAGAAACTAAGGAATGCATCTGGGAAGTTCACATTAAAACAAACAAAACAAAACAAAACAAAAAAAAAAAAAAAAAAAAAAGTAAGGGTCCGGAGAAGCGAATACTTGTATTAGGTAGAAAATAATTAAAGATTTTATACATTTACTGTATTTAACCCCCTTTCACCTGAAATAACAACGTCCCAGAGCCCACAGCTTCGAACTTCATCGAAGTACTCCTTGCCTAAGCGGTAGCACCGCCCGCCAACTGTTTCATCCAGAGGCCTTTGCGCCAGAGCAACAGCAACGCTTGTTAACTGCTTCACCCAGAGGTCTTTGCATTCAAATTAAGGCCCACCAACTGCTTTATCCAGAAACCGTTGTTGCAGTACCCGCCCACTTCTTTACCCAGAGGACTTTGGGCCCCTGGCAGCAGCAGGGACAGAAGGCACTTAACAGTCCATTTCTCCCAGATGCCATTGCGGAAAAGAATAATGTAAGCATTTCAGGCAGAAACGCACTCCAACTTGAGGTGGCAGCAAGCACAGTGAGCCTCAGTTTTCCCAGAGGAGCAAGTGGAATTGCAACGATGGCTTCCTAAAAACCTTAAGTGACTTGGAATAAAGTCCATGCCTCCATCAAGAACTATTTATTCCGAGGTTCTCCAGAATTCCAGATGTGTTAGTTGCACAGCTGTTTAAGTTCTAAAGAGGGAATTCACTTATTTGTGATAGAAAATGAAATGTTGGCGGTCAAGCACAGAAAACGAAGTCTAAAGTTTCCACTGAATGAGTGCTAGGGCACAGATAAACAGCTAAACACATGCCAAGTCAGCACTTTCTTCCGAAGAAAACCTAATTTATTGAAAGCGGAGTTCCCAAACTGTCTAGGTATAGTCTTTATTCTCAGAAAGGCTCGGAAGATCTAGACATTATTGGGTTTTATTTTCTTTTTCTTATTTTACGTATTGATCCCAGTTCCCTCTTCCTCCCTCCTTCCCATGCCCCCCAACCCCCCTTCTATCCCCCTCCCCACTCCACAAGGAGGGTGATGCCTTCCAGGAGGGATCATCAAAATCTGTCAAATCTTTTGGAGTAGGGTCTAGGCCCTGCCTCCTGCCTCTAGGCTAAGGGAGTATCCCTCCATGGGGAATGTGCTCCCAAAGTCCTTTTGTGCACCAGGGATACATCCTGGTTCCAGACATTATTGTTATTGATCATCACCATAAATAAACTGGTTTGGAATCCTCTGTTATTATTGACATACAAACACTTGGAGATAAAGACTGCTGTCACAGCACATTCCCAACATTGGTGGAGCCAGAATGCTGGGGTGACAATCTGGGTTGTCCATTGAGCAGCTATATGGGCATAGACAAGGGAACTGCCCTGTCTTGCCTGGTTTTTCTTTGTAAGTCCTAAATGTAACCTACCTCCAACGAGGTTACCATATGCACAGTACTTAGAATAATCCCTCACACCTGTATGATAAGCCCTAAGAAAGCAAACTCGATTTTTAAGAGTTTCCCTCTTTAATTAATATATATGCACATATTTAATTAACATATATGTACATATACATATAAATAAACACAAGCTGATGGATCTTTTTAGTGTTCCTCATATGCATAAGTTTTTAGGGATGACCACTTGATATTAAATAATCCATTAGAGGGTGTGTCTCTGGAGAACACTAATTTTTTTTCCCTCTCTGGCAGTCATTAACTGCCTCTAACTCTTCATCTAGGGACCTTGTGAGAGTTCCCCCATCAACTGGTGTTCTCATCATCTAGTTCTTATCTAGGCAACCATATTGTTGAGAGTTCACAGGCAAGAACTTCCTAGAAGATACACTCTTACGATATGTAACAATAGTAATTAAAGAAAAAGAGGCCATGAATTCAAGAGGAGAGACACATTAATGTGAAAATTATATAAATATGGTTCACATGCACGAATTAAAAAAATAATGAAAGCAAAAGAGTCTCTCTTATATGAGGATTTAATGGAATGTTTGCCAAATGGATTTTAGTGCCAATAAAATGTATTTTTATGGAAATGTCAACAAAAAGACCAGATTTTTTTATTTTATCAAATAATGCACATAACATTATGTTTCTCTTTTGTTCTGATAGTCTCTCCTAAATCTAATCATCATGTTATTCTTCCCATTCATGGTTGAATGTCCTTGTAGAGAAAACACTTTTTAAATAGCCTATAAACGTTATGAGTAACAGAAAAAATGACAAATCCAGAGCTATACAAAAAGGTAATAGTTTAGATACTCTTAATAGTTTACATATTTCATGCTTGCCTGAAAAGACTTTATGGAATATCTAAAACAATTGTTAAAAAAACTGCTTTATTAAAGATACATTTTAAATTTTATGTTGATGCTTTGAAGTGAAAAGGATCTTCCAGGGTGTAGAAAGGGGAATAAGAAATAGAGCCAAGCAGTAGTGGCGCACACCTTTAATCCAAGCACTCGGGAGACAGAGGCAGGTGGGTCTCTTTGAGTTTAAGGCCAGCCTGGTCTACAGAGCGAGTTCCAGGACAGGCTCCAAAGCTACAGAGAAACCCTGTATCAAGAAACAAACCAAAATACACAAACAAAAAGAAATAGAGAGAATGATTATGGTCAAAGTCACACCTGAAAATATCATAATGAATTCTTTTACTTTGTATAATTAACACTACACAAAACCCTGGCCCCAGCTCTTCCCAGATATGTGCCTTCAAATATGTTGCCTTCCCTCTCCCAGCCTTGGTTTTCCCATCCATGAAATGAGGTCACAAAGCTGAATTGGGCAATTTTTCCTGGCACACAGATGTTCAGCAAACTCACATCTATCCCCATAGTTACCATCTCTTCCCTTTTGTGAAATTGCAGCTGGGCTAAAAATGGCTCTTCTTGGTTCCCTTTATGCTTGTTTCTGGAGCTGAAGGGAAATTTTTGAAGCCCATGTGGCTCTTTGGAAATTCCTCTTTCAGCCAGCTTGCTCTGACTTGTCTGTCTTTCCATGTGCATTGTTCATACATGACCATTGTGTCTCTGTTCTGTCATAAAAGGGACAAGTTTTTCCATTTTATTTCCTCAGTGTGATGCCTCCTGCAAAGATCATAGTCCAATTTCAACTTACAGCCCACTGTAAGGGCATAAGAAGCATCCCCTTTGTTCCGAAAATGGAGAACTGTCAAAGGTCAGCACAATAATGATAAAACCAAAGACTCACAGCCCATTTGCCAGTTAGTGACATCTGTATGAAGTGCATAATTCCCAAAGCCATTGGTAAACCCAGGCTTCTGTCCCGTGTGTCAGATAGGGAAAGTGGATTAGAGTCCCTGGCCAATGAGGATGGCTGCTGGAATTTCCTCTCATCTGCCTTTTTTCAAATAGCATTCTTCTCAGCCTGGGAATTAATCACTTTGGCAAAAATGTCACCATCATAAATGGATCCTGTGATCCCTAATGTCAAGATCCCCATATGTCCTGGCCCACACCTCCTCTGACCACAAGGATCTCTCCTCCAACTCAGCTGAGAGACAGACCTGCACAATATAGACAGGAGCCAGAGGCTCAAGGGCAGAGGGGCCTGCCTGGTCAGGTAGAGCAAGTACCACAGCAAAGCAGGGTCCACTCTCAGAGCTAGCTGGGCCTCAGGAACAAGTTGATGCTCCCACCCTGTGTTCCACATTCTCCTGCACTCACATGAACACATTCTGGCCTGTTCTTGGGCCCTGGTACTCCAGGATACCCACTCCATGTCCATCATACCTGCTGGCACTGTCTTTGTATATGCCTTGGTCATAGAGACACAGACTGGTGAGAAACCCTGGGATCCAGGATCTTGCATCCAGGGAGACAAACCTGGGTCCTCCTAGTGCTACTCTTAGTGCTACTCTTAACTCACTGGAAGGGCCAATGCTATGGCCTCTGGTAGGATCCCAATCTCTAAGTTCCTCCATTTCCTCTCCTGTATGGGGTGGGGTGTAGGCAGCATATGAGGATTGCAGTGCTCACATTTGCAGGCCTGTCTTAGTTAAGGTTACTATTGCTGTGATGAAACACCATGACCAAAACAACTTGGGGGAAGAAGGGTTCATTCAGCTTATGCTTCTATACCACAGTTCATTGTCAAAGAAGTTAGGACAAGAACTCAAGGAGGGCAGGAATCTGGAGCCAGGAGCTAATGCATAGGACATGAAGGAGTCCTGCTTGCTGGCTTGCTCCTCATGGCTTGCTCAGTCAACTTTCCTACAGCCCAGTCTTATTTAGGCATTTTCTTCTTCTTTTTTAATTGATGCTATTATTCCACAGTCAAATAAATTATAACTTAAAGCCATAGCATTACTAAAGGAGAATTTCTGGTACGGCTGTCTAAAGTGCAACCCTGACAGGTGCTCTCTTTCCCATGATGGAACAAATACATAACATTTCACTAAGGAGCTAAGTGAAGCAAATAACCCTTTGAAATAAACTGCCCAACAGAGGCAGATTGCAAATAATTTCTATTAACATTTCACTGGAAAAGACTCCAGGTGCCTAACTGGAACCCCTCATTTCACATGCCTGACCTCTCCTATATTTGTTCCTTCCACAGTCACAGCTAAACCTAGAAAGGATTCAGCAGTCCCTGCTTAGCCCAAGTCCTGGAGGCCCTGAACACAGACTGCCTGCCATTAATGAGGCTGTGAGCAACTTGCATCCAGAACCTCCAGGGAAATCAGGAGGACAAACAGGGCGGGTGTCATTTCCTGCAACAATGTATTAATGGTCAAACCAGCACTGACATCTGACAAGCCATCTGCATCTCACCAACAACCACAGCACTTATTTTCTTATCTTTTCCTTTGTTTGCAAAAATGTTAGACCATCCAAGTGGAAAAAAATCAATCAATCAAACAAACAAAAAACCCCAGAAAACTGAAAATTCAAAGGGTTTGTGTTACCAAGTAAACCAGTCCTCCACAGGCTAATTCCTACAGGAATCTGAGGCACAGACTGACAGCAGTTAAGAGTTAGACCCATCTTTTTCTGTTTACAATGCTGCCAGCAACAGTCAAGTATGTGTAAGAAGAGAATGTTTTGAAAATATGTCCAGGGATAAATTCCTAGGAATGACTGGCCAATGGCAGACATTGCTTATTATTCTCAAAGGTGTTTGTACCAATTACAATTCCTTAACCATAGATATATGACCATTTTCCTGTGTGGTTGCCAGGTTTGGCTGTTAAATATTTAACTTAAAAAGTTTCTTGAGGTTGGAGGGATGGCTCAGAGGTTAAGAGCACTGTTCTTCCAGAGGTCATGAGTTCAATTCCCAGCAACCACATGGTGGCTCACAACCATCTATAACGAGATCTGGGCCCTCTTCTGGTCTGCAGGCATCCATGTGGGTAAAACACTATGTATAATAAATATTTTTAAAAAGAAAATTTCTTGGCTTCTAGTTTTCTGTTTCTAAATATTCAGATGCTTTCTTTTTAATTTTTATTTTATTTGATGTGTATGGATGTTTGGCCTTGCATGTATGTTTGTGTATCACTAGTGTGCATGGTATCTGTGGAGGTAAGAAGAGGGTGTCAGCTGTCCCTAGAACTGGAATTACAGACAATTCTGAGCCATCCTGTGGGTGCTTGGAATCAAATCCAGGTCTCTTGACCAGTGTTCTTAACCACTGAGCCATTTCTGCAGCCACCAAATATTTAACTTTTATTACATAAATATGCAATACATATTTTTGAAACGGGGTTTCACTAAGTAGTCTTAGCTGGCCTGGAGGTCACTATGTAAACCAGGCTGAATTTGCACTCACAGAGATTTGCCTCCCTCTGATGCTAGAGTGTTGGAACTAAAGATGTGTACTGCTACCATGGTTAAATATGTTATCTTTATTTATAACTTAGATTTACATTTCTTAAGTACTAATGGAATTGACCTATGTTCTAGCTTCCTTCCTGTTCTGTGACAAAATATTTTGTTCAAACCAGCTTGGGAAGGAAAAGGTTTATTTGGGTAATGCTTTTCAGTCACAATCAATCACTAAGCAAAGCCAGAGCAGGGACTTAAGCAAGACTAGAAACAGATACCATGGAGACATGTTGCTTGCTGTTTTACTCTCTTTATCATGCTAGTTTTCTTTAATAGCTCTGACCTAACAACCTAAGAATGGGCTAAGCCCACAGTGGGCTAGATCCTCCCAAAGTAATCATAAATCAAGACAATCTCTCTTACAGTCATACCCATAAGCCAGTCTGATCTAAGCAATTTTTCTATTGAGGCTGACAATAAATAAACTAACCAGCACCTTTCAGATATTCACTAGCTGATGTTCATAGTATTTTTAAAAATCATCTTGCATCATCTTGCATCTCACTGCTTTAATTTCCATAGGAATACTTACTAGTTCACAAATATTAACATTCTGAGGCTTCCAGACATATAAATTTAGAAGGAACCCAGGTTGTAAAGACCCATTTTTGAACTTCAACTGTGGCAGTTTGAATGTAATTGGTCCCCTTAAACTCACTGGGTGTGGCACTTTTAGGAGGTGTGACTTGTTGGAGTAGGTATGGCCTTGTTGGAGGAAGTGTGTCAATGTGGGGGTGGACTCTGAGGTCTCATATATGCTCAAACCACACCCAGTGTCTCACTTCACTTCCTGTTGCCTGTGGATCAAAGATGTAGAACTCTCAACTCCTTCTCCAGCACCATGTCCCACCACAATGATAATGAACTAAATATCTGAATTGTAAGACACCCAATTAAATGTTTTTCTTTATAAGAGTTGCCATGGTCATGGTGCCTCTTCACAGAAACAGAAACCCTAACGAAGGCACCAACCGATTCATGGTTTCATAATGGGAAACACACCTGTCTGTTAGGATTGAGTACATAGGCTGCTACACCTTGTCTAAGTGTAGATTTGTCACTTAATCAAGCAATAGTCTACATGCACATCAGAAGACCTGCTCCAGCTCTGTAAGATTCAAGTGCCCATTAGCAGCTTTGTCTATATTATTATGACATTTGACACAACTACAAAAAAATAATTCCAAATGATGCATTCAAAATTTTTGCTGACTGCTAGCCTAAGAGAACACAAGTGATTTGCTACCACTGTGTCCATGGGAGGCAGTCAGCTTGGGGAGGCATACTTTTGGTAGTCTGCCATTCATCTCTTTCATCAGAAATCCATTTGTGACTGTCTGTGTACCTTAGGTTATGGGAGCAATTTTTTTCTGTACAGAGCTAATTATTTTAGACCTCATGGTCATGTTATTCAACTCTGTCATTGTAAGGCAAAAGCAGACATATACTACACAGAAACAAGTAAGTATGTTGCATTAAATTTATTTCAACAAAGGAGATTCTATGACCAGGCAAAAAAACTTCAGATGAAAGTTGGTTCAATGAGTTCCTTATGTACACAATTCAGCTCAAAGTTAAATTTACAGCCCACAGGAACAATCTGATTGGCTGAAGTCAGTATTAACCTTATATATTTACTTTTTGGCTGTTTTTGTCTGGCTGGAGGCTTAGCTGTTTTGTCACATTATTTGTATGTATTACTCGGGTTGGGTATGGTTCACTATGAACAGAAGCCACTTTGAGACAATATCATTCCATTATAGACACAGATCTTAGTCAAAGATAATTCAAGCCAGATGGTGGTATATGACTTTAGACCTAGCACTTGGAAGACAAAAACAAGTGGTTCGCTGTGAATTTGAGGTCAGCTTGGTCTACATAGTTAGCTTCAGGCCAGCCAGTTACAAAAGGAGACAAGTCTCAAAAGACAAAAGAAAATAAAGTTAATTCAACACACTAAAATTTTGGACAATTAAATTTGAATTTCATCAGTTTTCACGTCAGGAAATATTTCTTGGTTTCTTTGAATAACTTACATTTTAAGAACCTCTTCTACTTTGCAAACTCAACAAAATGAAGTCTATAGCATTGAAGGACCCAATAAACAATTTCTGGTTACTGATGGTGGCCCTAATTTCATTAATCACACAGGGTTAGAGGTTCATTTTAGCTAGCACAAAGAAAACCTTGTTACTGACCAGATTCTGGGCGAGGTAGGCTTAATAGACTGTCTAGTTTCCTTGCCCACTTGTTATAGCAAGAAAACCATGCAATTAATAGACACACAAGACTGGGTTGCAATGTTTCTGGGAAATAAATAAAGATGGGGAGAAATGAGCTGGAGAAATAGTTCAGTGGTTAAGAACTCATACTGCTTTTGTAGAGGACCTATGTCCAGTTCCCAGCACCCACAGGGAGCAGCTCACTCTTCAGTCCTCTGAAAGCACTTGCACTCATGTGCACCCCAACACAAATACACATACGAAAAGAACCTTTAAAACGGGGAAACCATTCGGTTGACACTGTAGAGCCTCCCTTGTCTCTTTAGACCCAGCTGTCAAGGGTTCAAGCATCTTTCAAAGGATGTTCTGGTACAGACCCCAGATGCAACAAGGCTATGGGCATGAAGTGAAGCGCTGAGGACATCAGGCAGCGGAGTTCCGAGGTTGGAAAGCGCAGCACAGACTGCAGGCTATCTAGCACACCCTCGTGTCCCTTGATGCTCGAGCTCGTGATGGTGATAGTGCAGCGACCAAAGACAGGACGTCCAAGTGCCTGGAGAGTTCCTCCAGGGCGGATCGCACGTCCTTTTTAGCCCGTGCCGCAGAGAAAGGAAAGTAATGCAAGCCCTCCAATCCACGCTTCTAACTACCAACCCGCAAATCAAGCAGCCAGAATACGTCCGCGACTATCTCGCGCACGCGCACCTCCTACAACGTTTATATTGACCGAATCTCGCGCAAGTGCCCGGCTCACAGGTTCAGGTATCGAGGCCCTCTCGCGGTAGTTCCACAGAGTCCCTGGTGTTGCAGGGGAGTCAGGTGACCCTGCGACTCCGCCCAACTTCGCCTGGCCGTCGTCGCGCACGCGCGGTGCGGCGGAGCCAGCTCGCGTGCGGCTTGAGCGGCGGAGGCTATGGGGCTGAGTCGGGTGCGCGCGGTCTTCTTTGACCTGGACAACACGCTCATCGATACGGCCGGGGCGAGCCGGAGAGGCATGTTGGAGGTAACGTCCCCGCGCCGTCGCCCTCCCCTGCCGGGCCAGCACTCCGCGGTCCGCTCCGCACCCTCAGGTCCTTCGCCGCGTGCCCATGGAGCTGCCTTCCCGCGCGCGGGGCCGGGCGCTGGACTCTGAACTGCCACGACTGCAGAGTCGTCGTCGCCACCTGCGGTCACCTGGGCTCGGACGGCGCGGGACAAGACCGCTCGCCCTGCTCTCGCTGCAGTCCCGCGCGGGATGGGCTGCGGTGGGTTTGGGGAAAGAGGCTCAGACAAGGTTTTGGCTCAGGAAGTTACATAACTCTGAGAGGCGGGCCCGAGACTTAACCTACATCAGAGGGGTTTGGTTTTTTGTTTGTTTGTTTGTTTGTTGTTTTTTGTTTTTTCCCCTGCAGGCCTCTCTCTGGCCTTCCGGGCTTTCTAGTGTTGAGACCCTCGGGACATAAAATGCACAGTGGGCATTCTTTTAGTGCTGATCCTCATCCTCCTTCCTGTAGCTGCAGTTGCTTGCTGTCTGACATCTTCCTCTTCTCCAGTCCTTAACCCACACCTACTTTCCTCCCTCTGCCTTCAGCTTCGAGGAGAAACCGAAGGAGTATCAGATGTGGAAAAACACAAAAGCCAGCCCTTTCAATACTAAAGGCCTTATGCTTCATCAGGTAGTTTTTGTTTATCCGGATCTTAAACCTTTCCTATTTCTTGCCGAATTTCACACATACAATTCGTCTCTTGGACTGTGCTTTTCTGCACAGCTATGTTTTTAGGAAAATCTACACCCATTATCTGCACATCTATGCATTTCCAAATCCATTGGCAGGTAGCTTCTGTTTCCACCACTAGAATACAGTAGGCTGGCCAAGTGATTAGGCCGCTCCCAAAGTGCCAGCGTCACTAGGTATTTTGAATTGGTTTTGGGTCTGTGTGT
This sequence comes from Phodopus roborovskii, assembly GCF_943737965.1. Taxonomy (NCBI): domain Eukaryota; kingdom Metazoa; phylum Chordata; class Mammalia; order Rodentia; family Cricetidae; genus Phodopus; species Phodopus roborovskii. Next base: position 4,231,557 of record NW_026125264.1, read on the forward strand.
GTGTTTTCTTGGTTCTGAGGTTTGAACCTATGGCCTTGCCATCCTAAACAAGAGTTTTCCACTGAGCTATTTCTCCCCACACTTGGAAACAGCCAACACTGTTGTCTCTTACATGTTGACACCCTCTCCATTATCTCTACCTGCAGACAGTGCATACTTACCCCATGTTGTTATAGGCCTCTAATACCTCACATTTAGTTTGAACCGCAGCTCTTTAAGTACCAAGCGTCTCAGCAGGTCCCCTGCCTATACTTAGACTCAAATCTAATTTGTAAAATTTGAATATTAGCCTTCGAAACTGTCAGATAGTTTTAATAAAATACATGGGAAGAATGTAGCACCCAGTGCTCACTCAATGAATTATGTCCTCATCCACTCTTGTCTCTGAGGTCCCCTTAATTACAGAAATGCTCTACCTATGTAGATTTTTGCTGTGATCCTGTCTCTAGGCAGACCACAACCAGTTCATCCTCCACATTCGTTCCATGTTGAGCTTTGTTTTTTGTTTGTTTGTTTTGTTTTTAAAACAAAAATTTACTTGGGAGACTAGGACAATAACATCAAAGGATGTTCTTGCCTTGAATTTGAGATCAATCTAGGCAGCATGGTTAGACTCCTATCTCAAAGCAACACCACCAGTATACCGTATTACTCCATGGTATTGACACCATATTTTCCTCTTATGATATCTCTTATTGTCCCTGTCAGGATGTTGTCATTAGTTTTTGCAACTCATACCTATGGCTGAATTCTGAGTTTCCTACAAGGGAATATGCTGTCTCAATTATTTGTGTTTGGTAATATAGTAAATGCTGAATGAATCGTAGGCAAGAATTCAAATCTCCAGTCTTGGTTCTTTTATCACCTCCTTTATAAATGGGCTGTGAAATTAGCAAAATTAAATATTGTGAAGACTATCTTGTAAGGATGCAACATTCCTTAAAAATTTCCGCTATTCCAAAGTAACATGCCAGCTGTCATAAGCCATTCTGAATGACTGACGAGGGGCTAATAAAACCTCTGGCTTTTGCCTTGAGAAGGAATATTTCAACTGTACTTTTAAAACAATCATTTACAATCTCTTTTGGCATATGTCTTAGTTACTGTTCTATTGCTGTGACAAAATCATGACCAAAGCAGCTTACAAGAGAAAGCCTTTAAGTTGGGGCTTACCTACTGTTCTAGGAGCTTAGTCTATCTGATGGTCATGGTGGGGAGCATGGTGGCAGGCAGGCATGGTGCTGGAGCAGTAGCTGAGAGCTCACATCTTACCTGCATGTTGGAGGCAGAGAGGCAGGCTTGGGTCTGGCTTTTGAACACTCAAAAGCCTACCCCAGTGACATACCTCCAACAAGGCCACACTTCCTAATCCTTCCTAAATGGTCCATCAACTAGGAATCAAACTTTCAAATACATGAGCCTATTGGGGCCATTCTTAATCAAACCACTACAGCATGTTTCCATAGTCGAGAAGAAACCCACATTTATAGTTTTATTGAACAGATCAAAAAGATCATTTGTAAACTAAAGGTCTGATAGAAATAGCCATGAACATGATAAATGTGTTTATAAGTATGTTAGAAAAAGTAGATTCATCATATTTGGCCTTAGTAGATGATGTTTGACTTAGCTAGACATAAAAAGGACCATCTGGCTGAGGATGTAGTTCGTTTGGTAGAGTGCTTGCTTGCCTAATTTGCACAAATTGATGGTCTCAGTCCCCAGAATCATATAAAACTAGGCATGAGCCTGATGGTGGTAGGTGCAGCCTTTAGTCTCAGCACTTGGGAGGCAGAGGCAGGTGGATGTATGTGAGTTCAAGACCAGCCTGATCTACAGAGTGGGCTCTAAAGCTACACAGAGAAACCCAACAAAACAACAACAACAAAAAACGAGGCATGGTGGTCCATGCCTGTAATCCCAATATTCATGAGGCAGAGGCTGAAGAATCAGAAATTCAAGGTCATCCCTTTGATACAAAAAGAGTCTGAGACCAGCCTGGATTACATAAGAGCCTGTCTCTAAAATGTTTAAAAAAAAAAAAAGGAGAAAGAAAAACAAAAACCAGGTGGAGGGGCTAGAGAGATGACTTAAGGGTTAACACTGGCTGCTTCTCCAGAGGACCTGAGTTCCCATCCCAGCACCCATGTTGGATGGCTCACAACCACCTATAACTCCAGCTTCAGGGGATCTGATGCTTTCTGGCCTCCATGGGTAGCCCCACACACATGGCAGACATAAAAAATCTTAAAAAATAATAAAGCTCATATTTCTGGGCTGTTTATCTCTGTGTGTGTGTTTTTGTGTGTGTGTTAACGTAGCTCCTTCATATCCAAATAACAGGCATTCAGAAATACTTTCTTAAAGTGTTATTGTTATGTAGTTCCCAAACTACCCCTGAAAGAGTTTTGTAAAATCAAGAGTTGGCTTACCTCTTACTTGTGACAGTGACTTTAGTTCCAGGTCCAGGGAGTAGAAAGTAGAAAGGATCTTTTCATAGATGTTCAGAGTGTTAGATTTTTGAAGTGAATGTTTTAATCTAGACTAATGCTTGCTCTCTGCTGTTACAGGGCTCCTGTCTTCATGCCTGCAGTTACCTGGGGCATTCATTACCTCAATTCTTTCCAAGCTGTCACACACACAAAATGTCCTTACAACTTTAAGTTAGAGGACTTTGTCCTCCACTTCCAATTGAGTCCAAACTCATTCTCAGTGAGGGGCTAAAAGAGTTTGCAATAATGTGCTGATTCAACTTAAGTGGTATTTCTGTTTGAACTAATAATATGTGGGTGACTGATAAACATTTTTTTCTAAAGATGTTATTTTTATATGCATGGGTGTATGTTTATGAGTTTGCATGCACATGTGTGTTCATATGTGAGGGCTGGAAGAAAGCCTCTCATGTATCATATTCAAGAACACCATTTGCCTCCTTAACCATAGGTTCTCTTGAACTGAAGCTCATCAGTTCGATTAGACTGGTTAGCTTGTGAGCCTTTGGGGTCTTCCTGAACTTGGGTCTTTGCACTTAGAAGGTGTTTTACCCACTGAGCTATCTCCCAGCTCAAGATTATGGCAGTTAGAATAAGAATAGCCCCTATATTGGGATGCTTAGTTATTAAGGAGCTATGTGATTTTAGAAGGGTAAGGAGGTGTGACCTTGGTAGAGTATGTATGTCCTTGTTGGAGGAAGTATGTCATGGGGTGGGCTTTGAGGTTTCAAAAGCCCAAGCCAGACCAGCATCTCAGCCTGCAAATAAGGATGTTGCTCTCAGATCCAGTATTGTGCCTGTCTGATTCCGACCATAATGATAATGGGTTAAATTCTTTCTTTATAAGAGTTGCCTTGGTCATGGTTTCTCTTCACAGCAGTAGAATAGTGACTAAGACAAGATGCTAATATGATTAAAATACTATTGTCATAATAAACAAATCAGTGATTAGTTGCCCTATGTAGCAGTATCTGATGGGAAAGTTAATTAAAGATGTGATCAGGAAAGGTTTTGGAACTTAGAGGAAAGGTATGCTTGCCCCTGCATTACAGAGTCTCAGAAATGAGGTTATTGTGCTGTCAATTGCAATAACAGAGCATTGGATTGTCATTACTTTCTATTTTGTTGTTTTTTTTTTTTATTATTATTATGTTTGTTTGTTTTTTCGAGACAGGGTTTCTTTGTGTAGCTTTGGAGCCTATCCTGACACTTGCTCTGTAGATCAGGCTGGCGTTGAATTCACAGAGATCCGCCAGCCTCTGCCTCCAAAGTGCTGGTACTAAAGGCGTGTGCCACCAATGCCCTGCTTGTCATTAATTTCTGTTCTCTGTCAATCAATCCTGTTTCACATTACCATTTAGCAGTGGGTTGCTGGAACTTAGGAGAGGTCTTGGAATGTAGCTGAAGAATAACAGTCCATATTGTTTTGTTTTTTAAGGTGGTGGCACTACCATGGAATTGAAAAGACTAATTTTTTTTGTGTTTTGCTTTGGCCTTAAATTGTTAAGACTGATGTATTTTTCTTGATCAGTGAGACTTTTCTTCTTGGAAACTGGGGCAGGAGGATCACTATAAATTCAAGACCAGTGAGATAGCTGGTTTACACAAATAGCCCGAAATACTTTTTCCTCTATTAGGAGGAATTCTTATATTCTTAAGAAGAGAGACTGTTATTAATATCTTGCTCCTTGCGTCATTTTTGCTTACTGAACTGTTTTTGATGGTGGTGCAGGAAAGGACCTTATGCATGCTAGGCCTGTGTTCTACTGCTGAGCAGCACTCACAACCATCATAGCACAATGTCTTGCACTCATTTCTGAAGATCAATATTTGCCATGGTATGGCTGACTTTAGAAGCATGTCCTTCTATATAGGTAGTTTGGTGGAAGGTTTTGGGAGGTAAGAGTAGGTGTGCTATTGTGACCACTGACTGGTATGAGACACCAGTCTGGGATGACACAGTCTGGAAGAATGTGCTTCAGTTGTCACGAGAAAGTATTGAAGGTGTTGTGTTTATCCACAGTTTCTGCCTCTTCTTGATTGAATGGTGCTCCTAGGGCAACCCTTGAGCCCCAGTCTGCATGCTGGATGCATCTGTGGATAAGCGCACAATCAGAGAAGTCATGAACTTGAAACTGTGGGCATATGTGGGGAAAGTGGGTGTAGAAGGGATTTGGGCAGCGTTTGTTCCAGGGCCCTCCAGTATATCCTTGTCTCCTTGTGCCTTCCATTTTTGGCTCAACTTGATTTGTGTCTTTGAGGTCAAAATTCCATGCCCTTTTTTGCTTCTGTGTGTAATGAATTAAACCTCTCTTGTCCATGTTATCTGCTCATCAACTCTTGTTTTAGGTATGACTTCTGCCAAGCCTTATTCAGCTATTGTTAATAATGGCACATGCTCTTAATTATCGATGTGAGAAGAAGAGAAAAGAATGGCTCATACCTTTAATCCTAGCACTTGAGAGGCAGAGGCAGGTGGATCTCTGTGAGTTTGAGGCCAGTCTGGTCTACAGAGCTAGTTGCAGGATAGCCAGGGCTACACAGAGAAACCCTGTCTCAAAAAACAAAAACAAAAAGGAATGAATTCAATTTTATTTCTATAGTTCTTGTCCATTTAACTGTCAGTGGCACTCAGCCCATCATCAGTCAATATGGCTATGGGTCTGCTTCCCTTTCCTATGGTGATGTCCCAAGGACAAGGGACCCTGTCTCCAGGGACCAGTGTATACTATCAGGCCAGCGTGTCTGCTGTGGAAGTAGGCAAGTATGGATTCAGATCCCAACTCAGGAAAATATTTAACAGTTCTAAACCTCCACTGCCTTGAATTGAAAAGGAATTGTAGGGTTATAGCAAATGTTAAGAAGGTATGTACTAATGTGACCATAAAGCTAGCCCCATTTCAGTGCCTAGTAAATGTTAAGATATACCAAATGAGTAACTGTGATTTAATAGGGCTGGGCTTGTAGCTTGGTGGTGGTATACCTAATGTAGACAAGGCCCTTGGTTGCATCCCCAGTACTGTGTGTGTGTGTGTGTGTGTGTGTGTGTGTGTGTGTGTGTGTGTGTGTGTGTGTGATATACAGTGCTTTTCAGAAATTATTAAAATATGTCACTAGATTTAAGCAAAATTTGTATTTTTGTGTCTTCGTGACCAGTATGAAACATGGTAGGCTACCAAACCAATGAAAGCTTGGTTTTGCTTTATGTGAAGAATCATCATAAAATAGATGCTGGTTTTTAAACATGGGAATTTGAAACTGACACAGCCCACGGGGGTTGGAGTGACAGACAGATGATATGTGTTGTGATTGATTGTCTCTGGGGGTGGAGAGTCCTTAAACTAAAGCCTGTAGAGATGTTGTGTTAATGGGAAGAAGTCTCTGCTTCTCAAGACATGACTGTTGAAGACAAGTATGCTGACCAAGTTATTTTCCTTACCTAGGTAATAAAACTCTTACAGTCAAAATACCACTATAAAGAAGAGGCGGAAATCATCTGTGATAAAGTTCAAGTAAAACTTAGCAAGGAATGCTTTCATCCTTACAGTGCGTGCATTACAGATGTGAGGACTTCACACTGGGAAGAAGCAATCCAGGAAACCAGAGGTGGTGCTGACAATAGAAAATTGGCAGAAGAATGTTATTTCCTGTGGAAATCTACACGTTTACAGCATATGACCCTAGCAGAAGATGTCAAAGCCATGCTCACTGAACTTCGCAAAGAGGTCCGCCTACTCTTGTTAACAAACGGTGACAGACAGACACAGAGGGAGAAGATCGAGGCTTGTGCTTGCCAGTCTTACTTTGATGCTATTGTTGTAGGAGGAGAGCAGAAAGAGGAGAAACCAGCACCTTCCATATTTTATCACTGCTGTGATCTCCTTGGAGTGCAGCCAGGGGACTGCGTGATGGTTGGTGACACACTAGAAACTGATATACAAGGAGGCCTCAATGCAGGACTGAAAGCCACAGTCTGGATAAACAAGAGTGGAAGGGTGCCGCTGACATCATCCCCCATGCCTCACTATATGGTTTCTTCTGTGCTGGAATTACCTGCTCTCTTACAAAGCATAGATTGCAAAGTCAGCATGTCTGTGTAACACACAAGAACACAGCAACCAAGTGCAGAGCCAGTTTACAGGGTTAGAGCTAATGTACACCAAGGCATTCTGTGTATTTGGTTCAGTTCTAAGAATGTGAGTGAGGACTCACTGCCATGCTGTGAAGATCCTCCCAGCCCTGCTGCTGTTGATAACCATAGGCTTGTTTCACATCTAAAATCCAGGGTTTAAATGTATAGTCCAGAAAACTTGAAGAAAGGCAAGAGCTTACATGTGGGGATGCAGGTACTGGCCTATAGCATAGAAATAGATATTCAAAAAAAATAGATATTCAAAAATAGAGACTCAAGCATCTAAATCAGGTTGGTATAAATACTAAATTATACAAGTTAAAACATTTCATAGTGAAATTTTGCATATTTTAGATAATTTTTTGTTAAAATATTTTGCCTACTTTCAGTGTGTATGTTCTTATCTACTGTCTAGTTTTTTTTTTTTTTTTGCATGATTTTTGGAGGACTGAATTTTCTGCGGTGTGAACATGATGGAGTGTTCTAATTTGGAAAAAAAAAAACTATTAAAATCAACCCATGGTGCTCCATTTTCATACTTTTGGAGTGAGCTTGTGGCTGCCATAGTCTTTATTCCTGAAGAAGAAAAACTATGCTTTTTCAGGCACACATTGGAGAGGACTAGACATTTTGCTTAGGTTAAATGCTGGCCCTGTGGCACCAAAAGTCATTTACCCTTGTGGACCCTCAAGAAGAGGATTACCTTCATGTGTTCTGACCAGGCAGTCTCTCTGCTGGTCTGCTCTCTGGTCATTATTTCCCCAACATGACCAAACTAGTATAGAAAGTTAGGTATATGTGTGATGCACACCTTTAATCCCAGCACTCAGTCAGCAAAGGCAGGTGGATTTCTGTGAGTTCAAGGCTACACAGTGAGACCCTGTCTCAAAAAAGGGGGGGAAGAAAGGAAATCGACTTGAGTGGCTCTCACAGTACCTCTGTAGTAAATTTATTTACTTTTGTCTCAGACTGGATTTCAGTTAACTATATCCTGTGTGGCCTCTTTTATTTCTCTTGTTTGGGTGCTAGGCTTCCTCGTGTAAATTCCTTAGATATAAAATGAGGCAAAATTACCAAGGTCTTAAATGCTTGAAAGTGTCTTTGGTTGCTGATAGTTTAAAAGTGCACATTTAGATAACATTTTTCTTCAGATTGTCCGAGATGTTGGCTTGTCCTCCAGTATCCACTTGTGTGTGTTGAGGTTCTTTTTCTTTCCTGTAGCTCTGGGCACTCCAGCAGTCTGTGATGGTGTGCATTGATCTCTCTGGCCCTTTGAACACTTCTGAAAACTTACACTCTTTGATCCTGGAAAATGATTATGGATGTTATGGATGTTTGCCTGCATGCATGTTTGTACATCATGTTTGTGCTGAGGTCAGATGAGGGTTTCCAATTCCCTGGAACTAGTTAGAGATGATTTGAGCTGTTGTCTGGGTGCAAGCAACTGAACCCAGGTCTTGCAAGAACAGCCAGTATTGTTAAGCACTGTGCCATCTCTCCAGCTCCTGTTGCTTATTTTAAATGCCTCCCTGCTACGTTGGGTTTTGTGGAGATTGTTTTTTTATGGAACTACAACTGTTCAGGTGTAAAGGCGCATGCACACACGCACGCGCACACGTCACTGACCTTCCATACTTTGTTTTGCTCCCGTTTTTCCATGTCTGTTAATAACTTTTTGATCTGCTTCTTCAATTTTATCTTGCAGTCTTTTTATCCATTCCCCCCACTACTTTCATTCTTAAAGTTTTCAAGAGCCTTTTCAGATTTCCTGAATGTTCCTTTTCCCTGTGGACAAAAGATGTTATTGATCCCCCCTCCTCCCCACCTCCCAAGCCTCATCAGCTCAATAAAATTTAGTCACAGATGCTAGCACAAAGTCCTCACCTGGATGTCAACGTTAGTTTCAGGCGCTCATGTTCTCCATCATGTCAGGGAAGGTATGACTGTGGGAGGCAGCTAGTCATACTGAGCACACTGAAGAAGCAGAGAACAATGAAGCTTTTCACTGCTGGACCGTCTGGAAGTAACCACAGGCAAAGAAAATCTAGCCATCTCTCTTCTTCTATACCTACCGCCCCTTTAATATTTTCTGAGTTGGGGGAGACTTCTTCCAAGAAAAAAAGTAGAAACTAGTTTTCTGCATGTTTCTAGAAAACTGTGTGACCACTTTCAGTCAAAGAAATGAATCAGCAATACAAAGAGCCTGGCACAAAGGATTGCCCCATTCTCCACTGTAGCAGTGGGTCTTCTCAAGATCGTCAGACCTTCAAGGCCACCACTGTTGAGGGGTGATGGGGAGTGTTCTTCTGATATATGTTTCTCTTATTGGTTGATAAATAAAACACTGATTGGCCAGACAGAAAGATAAGCGGGGCTACCAGACTAGGAGACGAAGTGAATTCTGGGAAGTGTAGGCAGAAGGTCCTGCCACAGGGTCACTATGTAGCCACCTCAGAAAAAGCAGGTCCGAGTGTTCTCTAGTAAGCCAAGACCACGTGGAAATACATAGATTAATAGAAATGGGTTAATAATTAAGGCAGAGCTAGCTAGTAAGAAGCACTAGCAATGGCCAACAGTTAAATAATTAAAGTGTCTGTGTGTTTATTTGGGGCTCAAGGGCAGTGGGACCCTGCCAGGCCAGATAATCCCATTAACGGGGGGGGGGGGTGAAAAGTGGATGGTTGTATCTTTTGTCCCACACTCATCCCCTCCTGGTTGGTAGGAGCAGCCCAGAGAGTATTAAGCCTCCCTGTGCTGAGTTAGCTCCACAGCCTCCGGTAGCCTACTGAATATGTGGGCTGTCCTTTCTGGACAGCTACAGGCATCGATAGTTGTCTTCCTGTTGCAGATGTCCTTTGTCCTTGCCTTATCAGTGAGAATTAAGGTACATACCACCCATGTTGTCTACTGTCTTTCATGCCCTTGTCACAGCGGCCTTACACTTCGACTTTGGGGAGGCATATCTTTTCCCCAACTCCAACTTCCACCATTGGACTACAGAAAGGGGCTCACAGACCAGAAGCTCTCCAAACAAATAGGGCTGGAGCAGAGTGAGTTACAGATCAGTTATAGAGCACTTGCCTAGAATGTATGTGTGCCTGGGCGCTCCCAGCACTGAGAAGTTCCCTTACCCTTACATCATTTCCTTTCTCAGCTCATAGTCTTAAAAGGTGTGGAGGAGTTCTGGTAAGAAACATTCTCTTACCAGCTGCTTTGAGAACTCCCAAGGACTGGTTTGCTTTGATGTCTGTACCAACTTAGTTCAAAGTATTGACTGGATATCCTGGTATATAAGCAAGCAGATACTGGAAAGGTCAAAAGGAAGCTACTATGCGGGCCCTAACTCCTAAGCTGATGTAAAGGAATCAAAACATTTGATGGGGGCAGAGAGGGAGGAGAACATTTCCAGAGAGATGAATTCATCCCAGCACCAGTGCATGGAGTCCTCAGCATCCAGGAGTTCACCATCTCCAAAGAGGTAATGTCAGACTGCTTGAGGAATGGGATCTGCATGAGAGATGGTGAAGTAAAATTTGCACAGGTTGGATGGACTGTCAGAAACAGGCTGTGATAGGAGGCCCAAAGTGGGTAAAGAAAGCTATCGTCAACGCTGCTGGGAAAGTGCTGTGTGTGTAATATAGAGCCATGTGGACAGTGGAGACAAGGGCTGTGTGTGTAATAGTATGTGTAGTGAAGTTTTAGGTACCCAATGTGAGGATCAGTTCTGGTGTCATGACTTTGGGGGTGGAGGGTGTTCAGTGAAATTGTGTGTGGCAGTTTTATGGATTCATGGGACAGTTTGTGTATGCAATGGGAGTTTGTTAGAGGCATATACATGTACTTTTGCAGCTTCATGTCCTACGAGGATGTTTAATGCAGAATGGGCTCTGAAAGCACAAAGAACAGGTCCTTCTGTATGGATTTCAGTGCTGTATTTGCATCCCCATTCCCAGTGCTCTTGGGAGACACCCTCTGGCTATAATATTAGCCACCCTAGGGTGCATAAATTGAGTCAAAGGAGACTGGGAGAACCTGTCTGGCCCATGTGCTTCAAAGCTAAGTGGCCAGCAGAGGCTCCTGATACAGAAAAGGGACTCTCCTAAAGGGAGGGCAACTTAAGTGACCATCTGATATATTCCCTCCCCACTGTTCCCCCTTACCTAAGAGACACCAAACATAGAAGACCAAGAGAGAAATTTCTCCAACACATCATCTTTTTCTTCTTGTGTCTAAGGCTCACACCTTTTTTATTTTGGGGGGGGGCGGTAATTACACCTTGTGGGTAATTACACAAGGTCTCACTGTGTAGCTTTTGCTGTTGTGAAACCCACAGAAATTTGCCTTCCTCTGCCTCCTGATTGCTAGGATTTTAATGTGCCACCATGCCTGGCAACTTGATTTTTTTTAAAAAGCTTTTATCCAGCTCTTAGGAAGGCAGGAGGATCACTGCAGTTTGAGACAAACCTAGGTTACATAATGCGTTCCCAGCTAACCTGAGCTACTGAGTGAAAGAAGAAAAGGGGGAGGAAGAAAAGAAGAAAGAGAAAGACAAATTTTTATAAGATCCCTGTGCCTACAGATCAGCAAAATTGGCATTGTGAAAATGGCTACAATACTAAATGATCTTCAGATTCACTTCACTCCCTACCAAAAGTCCAATGACATTTTTCACAGAAGCAGGAAACAACAACCCTGTAAGTCACATGGAAGTGAAAGAGACCCCAAATAGCTAAAATGATTTACTATCATTTACAGAAAGAAATGTGAAAGCTGTCATAATACCTGATTTCAAATTATACTAGAGTCAGATTACTCTATACTAGAGTCAGATTGCAGAAACTTCATGATAGTGGCACAAAACAGATACATAGACCAATGGAACAATGTAAAATGCAGAAATAAATCCACACAGCTCCAGCCACCTGATTTTTGACAAATGTGCTAAAAACATGTTTTGGAGAGAGAACAGCCTCTTCAGCAAATGGTGCTGAGAAACCTGAACAGCCACAAGGAACAAAACTAGATCTGTAACTCAGCTATAAACAAAACCTGTTTAAAATGCATCAAAGACCTTTAATGTAAGACTTAAAATGTTGAAACTGCTAGAGGAAGACATAGGAAAATCACTTCAAGATGAAGACATAGGCCAGGACTTCTTAAAAACACTCTAGCCAGGCATTGGTGGCACATGTCTTTAGTCCTAGCACTCGGGAGGCAGAGGCAAGTGGATCTCTGTGAGATAAAGGCCAGCCTGCTCTACAGAGCGAGTTCCAGGACAGGCTCCAAAGCAATACAGAGAAACCCTGTGTCAAAAAACAAAAAAAATAAATAGGGCTAGCTAGAGAGATAGCTTGCTGTGCAAAAATGAGCATTAGAGTTCCAATCCCTAGCACTTATGTAAAAGTTGGGCATGTCTGTATGTTCCTGTTGTAGATTATGGTTCTTAAAGCAAAACAACCCCCATCTTCATTAGATTAGCCTTGTATGCTTGCAAGAGTCCATTATGATCAGGCTGTTGACATTGCCTCATAGGAGGGGGTGGAGAGGGTCACTGAACCCCCACCCAAGATTCCAGTTACTTCTCCCAGACATGTGTATGTCATTCTGCTCTCACTGCAATTGGCCTTGGCCTTGTGGGAGATGCTAGGGTATATAGGCCTGAGAAGGTTAACTAAGATGGGAATCAATCCATGTGGCTGTGGGGAAGCCATCATCCAGCCTGAATGAAAACTAAGTGTGGCTGCTTTGGGTTCACCTAGACTCCTCACAGTTACCTCTCTTTTATGCTCTAAGTTCCATAAACTCTCTGATTCACCAGGGTGAACTTAGGTAGAATAATACTTGGGCTTGTTGTTGGGACCTTAGGAGGAGTATGTAGAGGCTGTTTCTTTCTCACCAGGAGAGAATTTTCACCAAGGCCGGTAATCCCAGCCTTGGGACAGAGACAGTCGATCATTGTTAGCCAGCCTTGCTGCAGGAGTGACCTCACATGCAATGAGTGACTGATAGGAGAATAAAGTAGAGAGGGATAGAGCAGGACACTTGTGGTCTTCCTCAGGCTTCCTCACATGTGCATGGGTGTGTGGGGGTGCACACTCGTGTGCACACAATTGACAAGTGGAAATTCATGAAACAAATCATAACAAAGCAGTCACCAGAGTGAAGAGACAGTACACAAGATGGAAGCCAATTTTTTACTATGTATCTGGCAGTGGAATCATTTCTATATTGGTGAGAAACTAAAAAATAAACAAACTGGCAGAATTCTCAGCAAAGCGGGAAACTTTAAACTGTCCACCTGTATTGGCAGTTTGTCAGTCACTTTTCTCTGCCCTGCAAACTGTCTGGCAGACTCTTCCATGAAGCAGGAACCTTGTAGCACTGTCCATCTGGTATCACCAGTCACTTTTCTGTGGGTTCCTCGTGTCCAGTTTATACAGCATAAAGTCAAACAGTACAGACAAGAGCAATATTTTGCCCAAATGGCTAGTCTTGCCATATTGAAAGCAAACTCCATAACGAGTTTATGCAATGTCTATCTTCCTTTCTGATGCAGGTGGTGTTGCCCGTAGCAGTTGTGCCTCACTGTTAATGTTAAGAAAAACCATAAACCATAAGGTTTGAAGACTGTCCATTTGAAATATATCTCTGTATAGCTAGAAAACCTTACTAAGTTTTGACTATTATAGGTAACTATAATCTGTACTTAATTATACATTACATTTTCAAATGAGCTATATAAACACAATTTTAGTGAGATATTCACCTTGTCCACACCTGTGTCACAGACCATGCCCAGTTGGGGGTGGAGACAGGGCCAGATGTGACCTGGGGGAACTAAGTCTGAGGAGAGGGCTCGGAGAGCTCTCTTGCACACAGCACCAGGACAGGAGTACATCCAGAGGCATCCTTGGGACCAGGAACCTGCTATTGTTCATCTGTCTATGTTTTAAGTTATCTCTCCCTGAATAAACATCTCTTCGGCCTATTTGTTTCTCCTGATCATTATTAAACATCAATACACAATATTTAAAGAAGAGGAGAAATATACTTATCACAAAATTGACCTTAAATTTATATCAATAAATGAAAATCCATTCCAAAACAAAGTATTCATTTCTATACCATAATCCCCATTTTACCATTAAAAAAAGAGATTGTTTGTGGTCATTATCCATTTATAACCAACCTCATTTAAATGAAAACAAACATTTATAGACAATATTTGGGAGTTTGGGTGTTGCTGGTAGGGGACACTATCATGGGGATCCTATCCTAAAAAGATCCTAAGAAGACATACCTCCAACAAGGCCACACTTCCTAATCCTTCCTAAATGGTCCATCAACTAGGAATCAAACTTTCAAATACATGAGCCTATTGGGGCCATTCTTAATCAAACCACTACAGCATGTTTCCATAGTCGAGAAGAAACCCACATTTATAGTTTATTGAACAGATCAAAAAGATCATTTGTAAACTAAAGGGCTGATAGAAATAGCTATGAACATGATAAATGCATTTATAAGTATGTTAGAAAAAGTAGATTCATCATATTTGGCCTTAGTAGATGATGTTTGACTTAGCTAGACATAAAAAGGACCATCTGGCTGAGGATGTAGTTCGTTTGGTAGAGTGCTTGCTTGCCTAATTTGCACAAATTGATGGTCTCAGTCCCCAGAATCATATAAAACTAGGCATGAGCCTGATGGTGGTGGTGCAGCCTTTAGTCTCAGCACTTGGGAGGCAGAGGCAGGTGGATGTATGTGAGTTCAAGACCAGCCTGATCTACAGAGTGGGCTCTAAAGCTACACAGAGAAACCCAACAAAACAACAACAACAAAAAACGAGGCATGGTGGTCCATGCCTGTAATCCCAATATTCATGAGGCAGAGGCTGAAGAATCAGAAATTCAAGGTCATCCCTTTGATACAAAAAGAGTCTGAGACCAGCCTGGATTACATAAGAGCCTGTCTCTAAAATGTTGGCCAACAGTGCTTTATTCATTAACCAATACAAGAAACATATTTACAGAATGACATCTCCTCTTCTCTGTCTAAATAAAAAGAAGGGTTTTAACCTTAGCTAGCAAAATATATCACACAACAGTTATCAAATAAGAATCACAATTAACAATATTTAGTTCACTAACATTTAGCAAGATTCAAAGAAAACATCTAGCCTATCTTTGTGAGTCTAAAGTCCTATATGTAACTTATCTTTAATCTTAACTAAGGAAAACTATAACCATGACTATCTGTCTTCAACTCCATCAAAGACCACAGAAGGATAATATATAAAGTCTAGAATAACAGAGATAACTACCCTGGTCAATCACCTGAAGTTCTTCTGTAATGTTCTATCTTCAGCCCATAGGCCATAGTGTGTCATTTTTCTGTGGGTCCTGAATGTTCAGTTTTTACGGCATAAAGTCAAACAGTCCAGACAAGAGCAATATCTTGCCCAAATGGTTAGTCTTGCCAAATTGGAGGCAAACTCCATAAGGCGTTTCTTCAATATCCATATTCCTTTCTGATGTAGGTGGTATTGCCCGGAGCAGTTGTGCCTCATTGTTAAGAAAAACCCTAAACAAGTTTAAATGTCATATTCTGTGGGTCTTTGAAATGTTTGAAGAATGCCTATCCATCTCAAATATATCTCTGTATATCTTGAAAACCTATCATAGATAACTATCATAGATAACTATAATCTGTGCTAAATTATACATTACATTTCTAAATGAGCTATATAAACACAATACCTAAACAAGGAGAGAAATATACATATCACAAAATTGACCTTAAATTGTATCAATAAATGAAAATCCATTCCAAAATATTCATATCTATACCATAATCCCCTTTTTACTTTTAAAAAGAATTGGTTGTGATCATTAATCACCTATAACCAACCCCATTTAAATGAAAACAAACATTTATAAACAATATTTGGGAATTTGGGTGTGTTCTTTCCAAACTGCTTCCTGCTGGTAGGGGGTGTTATCATGGGGATCCTAAGACGATGCAGAAATCCTGGCTGTAGTGGTCTACAAGGCTGTCTCATCCCAACTGTTTTGAATGGGAGATCACCTGGGATGCTGTTTCAGGGGCTCTGGCTTGATCAAACTACATTAGTCTGGAAAGAATCTACAGCTTTACATTTTCTGTGGAAACAAAAATAGAAATCCTTTTCCCCAGTAACCTGTACTTAGACTTAAATTTTGGAGTCAAAGAATTTTTAAAATATATAAATTGAATTAATCCAGCAGTATTTCTTTTAATAATTGTTATTTCCTCAGCAGTCAAACAATTTAAAAACAACAGAATACCGTATAGTATCCAAAGTTTCTCTGTGCTTTCCATCTTTACGTGGCTTTTGTATTACTCTATTTCTACTTCTGTTTTTTAATTTATTGAGACAGGGTTTTTCTGTGTAACTATTAGCTGTCCTGGAATTAACTGTATACCAGGTTCACTTTGAAATCACAGAGATCTGCTTGCTTCTGTCTCCCAAGTGCTGGAATTAAAGGCGTGTGCCACTATACTCAGCTGCTCTCTGTCTTTTTAAAACCATTTTATTCTTTTTCTCTCCCAAGCCTATGTATATTTTA
The DNA here is from genome assembly GCF_943737965.1 of Phodopus roborovskii. Lineage (NCBI taxonomy): Eukaryota > Metazoa > Chordata > Mammalia > Rodentia > Cricetidae > Phodopus > Phodopus roborovskii. Next base: position 4,247,789 of record NW_026125264.1, read on the forward strand.
AAACACACTGTAAACCTTTAGCAGTTTTTCTTAATGTGAATCTGTCTTTACTGTAAATCTTTATCTTTTTGTGGCCATGAGTCTTTTACCTGGTAAACAACAATATTGCTAAAATGAAAGACACAGTTGTTTCAGCCACGGTCTATCCAAGATGGTGGTGGGTATTTTACCGCCAGAACTGAGAGCTGTGCTCACTGCCTTGGTCTATGCTGCCATCCAGCAGCATGGTGCCTGCTTGGAGACGTGGTCACTGCCATTGCCACCTCTCTTACACACCATTCAGTTGTTAGCAGAGCTCTTTAAAAGCCTTCTGGTTTTTTTGTTTGTTTGTTTGTTTTTTGCCACTTATACTGAGTCAGGGAATCTCCCTTAAAGGAACTGCACAAGTCTCTGCTTGTCTCTAGCAAAGCAGAGCCCAACTGAGAAAAAATGCTGTTACCAAGAAGTTTTTCTTGTCTCTGTTCTTTTGTTTCTAAAACCATTTTTTAAGCTTTTGTTAAGTTTTAAGTGGAAGTTCTTCAGTCCTCGTTGGATGCCATTATGTTGAGTAAGGTTTTTCCGCCAGCCTGCCGGGTTCCATAGCTGCACTGGCCCCAAATAACACACTGAGACATTGTATGAGATATAATTCTGTTGGCCTGTTACTCGTTTCTTATCAGCTACCTCTGTCTTAATATTATCCCATTTCTTTTAATCTAAGTATTTCCACGTGGTCTCATCTTACCGGAGAGAGGGTCTGGAGTTCTGCTTTCTCCAATCTCTACATGCTGACTCTCCTCCCTACTACTTCCGGAATCCTCCTTGTCTCCTAGTCCGATCTATCTTCCTTTCCTATTGGCCAACCGTGCTTTATTCATTAACCAATAAGAGAAATATATATACAGAATGACATCTCCCATCAAAGGAAGGTGAATTATTTGCAGGAAAGATGGGCAGTAGGAAAAAAGGAAGAGACATCCTAGAGTAATGAGAGATTGATTGAATGTGAGTGGTAAAATGATATGTATGTAAAATTACAATGAGAGTCATTGACTTACACATTAATATAATTTAGCAAGGGATTACTAAGTATAGCCCATGGAATCATATTTAAATTTGTGGCTTTGGTATGAATGTGTTTATTTAACATAGTGTATATAGTTAGTGTGTAGTTAGGTGGGTAGGCAGATGGTAGCAATCTCAATAAACACACCCACTCAGGTCTTTGCTTCTAAACCTGATTCTTGAATGAAAGAAATCAAGGCTTTTTAAAGACATGGCCTGATGCAAGGAAAATGTGAGGAGTCTAGAACTTTGTACAATGCCAAAAATTGAGGAAATGTCCTCCTAAAGTGAAAAAAAATGAGGGAATTCCAAGGGAGTGTCTTTGAATGAATCCCTAGTGCCTAAAGATGGAACAAGTTGAACTACCAAATAATAGTATTTGATTCTAAGCAAGAGTATAAAATAAGTATATAGGAGTCCATGCTGACATAATGATTAAAAAATAAATGAATGTGGAATAGGAGATAGGTCTTCCTTATAAAGAATACTAAATAATATATGTAAATAATTCCCCCTCCAGGAGATGGAATTTAATCCTCTCCTAGAGTGTGGGCTCTATTTGTAACTTGCTAGCAGAGAGTAGAATATAGAAAGGGAACTTGAGACTCTATAGTGGAGGAGAAACCTGGCCGTCAACACCTTCACCAAGAGAACCAAGCGGTCAGGATTAACATAATGAATAACATCATGTAGCTAGATGCAGCATTGTACACCAGCAGTCCTGTTCAAACTCACATGTTTAAGATAAGTCTAGACAACAGATCAAAACATTGTCTCCAAGAAATCCTGTGGATTTTGGGTACTTCCTGGTATGTGATGACATTTTTCTGTGTTCTCCCTCAAAGCCCATAATTCCAATCTAAGCATCAGATAACATCAGACAAACTCAACTGCAGGACATCCCAGGTCTGTTATGCAGCTCTAACTGTCATGGATTTGCTATGTAGATCAGGCCGGCCTTACACTCACAGAGATCCACCTTCCTCTGCCTTCTGAGTGCTGAGGTTGAAGATGTGCCACACCTGGCCAATCTTTCGTTTAAATAATAAAGTTCTATGTTTTAAAGAATACAGTTCTGATTGTTCTTATTTAATTTAACTATGGAAAATGAATATGAACTAACAACACTACAAACAAACAAAAGCAAAATGTGGTATCTGTATCTGTCAAAGCACAACTCTCTGAGGATTGCTTGTAAAACAAATTCTAGTTGTTCTTAATAATAAAATCCCAGAGACAGTTATTAGGGTTAAAGCTGAAGATCAGAGAAGCAAAGCAGCCAGCCACTAGAGAGTTCTCACCTATACCAATGCTCAGACCAAAAGAGCGATTCTGTCCTCAGATTGCATCTCTAGACTGCACTGCTCCTCAGACCTCAGACTGCTTCTGGCTACACTGCTCCTCAGACTGCCATCAGCTCTGGTCTCCTCCGCCTTAAATTCTTCTCTAGTGCTGGGATTAAAGGTGTGAGATCCCAAGTGCTGGGGTCACCTTTATGTGAGCTCTTTTTCTATTTTAGACTAGGTTAATTTCATGTAACTCAGGCTGGTCTTGAACTCACAGAGATCCATCTGCCTGTCTCCTGAGTCTTGGAATTAAAGGTGTGTGCAACACTGCCTGACCTCTATGAATAACTAGTGTGGCTAGCTTTGCACTCTGATCTTCAGGCAAGCTTTATTTGTTAGATCATAAACAAAATATCACAATTGCTGCCATGTCTTCACTCCATATCACATTGGGATGGAAATTTCATGAGAAAAAAAAGAATGTCTGTTTCATAGAAACTGTTTTCCAAGCCACAATCATTGAAATTATTGCCAGAGCACATATAATCTATCGCAGTTAAATAAAACATGGAACATGACTGTTTCTCAGGCTTCCTGAGGTACACAGACCATTATTCCTCATGGTGGAGACTTTCTTTCAATTTACTTGGGAAAAGTGAAGACTAACAGTGGGGCTTTAGCAGCACACGACTTAACATTCCAAGACAAAACAAAGTAGGATAGATTACTGGATGGACAGGATGCTGAGGGTGCTCAGGGTGTCTTTTCAGAAACGGAAAGAGCTGGGACTAGTCTGAAGTCCTGAGGTCAACCCTTGGGACCCATGTAGTGGAAGGGAAGAATTGACATCCCCTAAATTCCTCTGACCATTACCCTTATGTTATGGTGCATGTGCTTACACACACACACATACAAACACACACACACACACACACACATACACACACACGAATGAAATAATTTTTGATGTGGGCAGATCTGAATATAACCTGGTAAGATGGACAGACTCAAGTCAATGGAAGGGAAGCTTGGTGCAGTAGCATAAAGGACACTCCTGAACCATCAATGCAAGATGTTCCTGAAGGAGGAGACCCACAGGGCTATGATGTCCTTGAGGAGGCAGGATGAAATTTGGTGTAGTTGGCTTCCACTGTCTTAAATGCAGACTCATTAAAGGCCATGGGGAAAGAAGTTCAGCCAGTTTTGAGGAAGAACAGGTGTGAGATTCTTTAGAGCTGGAGTTACAGATGGTTGTGAACTGCTGCATATGAGTGCTGGGAACTGAACTTGGGTCCTCTGAAAGAAGAGTATGCATCCTTAACCACTGAGACAATTAACTCTCTTGGTCTCCTTTGTGTGGTCTTATAAGCCAGCTTTTCCGGCTAATTTCCCAGTTAAAATGTCCTATCTAATTACTTCCTGACCAGTTTTCCTGCTAAACATATCACTGGCATTATGAGCCCAACATTCCCTTCCCTTTCTTCATGTGGCTCTGCCAGCCAGGTTCAGATTCTCCAACTGGCCTTTGGAAGTGTGCAGAACATTTCACACACCTGCAAAGTGGGTTGCTTGGAAGAAAGCTCAGCTGTGAAGACTGAGTTGTGTGATTGATTCAGGACAACTGCTGCATGAGAGAGACACTGGGGCAGATGGATTTAACAATCCAAGGGGATTACACTTGATGAATATGAAGTTTAAGGTAAGAGACTTGAATATTCTCATACAATTGGGTTGGAGATGATTCATTGCCCTCGGTATTAATTTTCTTATTTTTGCAGTCATTCTGAATAAAAACATCTGTATTAGCCAAGTATGGTGGCACACAATCTGGGAAGCAGAGGCAAAAGGATCATGAGTTTGTGGCCATTAAGTAGATTGCTTAGTGTGACATTGTTTCAAAGCAGACAAACCAGCAAGAATACTAACAAAAGAATGCATTATTTATTAATTCTTTTATTTATTTATAAATGATATTTAGTTAATTATTTGAGAATTTCATACACTATAATTGTATCATAGTCACTCCTTCTCCCCCAGCTCTTCCCAGATCCTTCCCATACCTCCCTGCCCATCTAATTTCAGGTTGTTTCATTTAAACCCATCAATTCCAGTTTGTGCTACCTAAATACTCTTGAGTGTGGGGTCATCTCCTGGAGCATGGTCAACCTACAAGGGGCCATACCCTTTAAGAAGACAGATTCTCCCAGTAGCTATCAATTGCCAATAACTCCTCAACTAGGAGTAGGGCTTTGGAACCACCTCCCCTCTTCATGCTCTGGTTTTGACTGGCTTGAGTTTATATGTCCATTTTCCCTGTGTGTCCAGAAAACACTTGTCTCATTGTAGTTACCCACTGCCTCTGGCTCTCTGTTCCTCTTCTGCAATGATCCCTGAGCCTTGGGAGGAGCAGGTATGATAGATGCACCATGTAGGACTGGTCACTCCAAAGCCTCTTATTCTCTGCACCTTAACTACTTATAGGTCTCTACTTGTTGTCACCTACTTTCAAGAAGAAGCTCTTTTGATAAGGTGGAGAGATGCACTAGTCTATGGGCATAGAAATGAACCACGAGTTGGTTAAATGCTGTGGAATAATCCTCTTGTACATTGTAAAGATCTGTCACTTGAATTGGTAGTTAGGCAGGAAGTACAGGCAGGGCAACCAAACAACCAAACAAGGGTGATGGGAAGGAGAAAGAGGAGTCTGGAGTCACCAGCCAGATGCATGCAACACTAATAAAGGTACTGCCATGTGGCAGAGAGTTAATAAGGAATATGGATTAATTTAAAATGTAAGAGCTAGTTAGTAATAATCCTGAGCTATTGGCTGAGCATTTAAATTTATGTTAAGCCTCTGAGTCAATTATTTGGGAAGTGGCTGCTGGATATTTGGAAACAGCAACGTTGGGACAGAAAAACTCTGTTTACAGTTAAATGTGTTTATTTTGCCAAATCAATAGCAGTGGGTTTGTCATGCATGGTGCCACACACCTTCAATCCCAGCACTTGGGAAGCAGAGGTAGGCTGATCTCTGCAAGTTTGAGGCTAGCCTGGTCTACAGATCAAGTTCCAGGACAACAAGAACTACACAAAGAAATACTGTTAAAAAAAAAAAAAAAAAGAATGGAGTTGTCCCCTAGGTCCCATTATTGGTTCTGCCACAGGTTCTTAACCCTAATAGTGGTGCCAAATATCTTGTGGTTCCATGTGCTGCTATAATATTTATGATTTATTAAAGATTGCCTGAGGATTCAGAAAGCAAAGCCAACCTCAAACTATAGAGGTCAAGCAGTAGGGATACACAACTCTAATCTCAGCAGCCAGAAGCTAGGAGGTGGTGGTACACACATTTAATCCTACAACTCAGGATTAAAACATAGAGGAATCTCTTTGAGTCCAAGGCCACCCAGTTCTGCACAAGAGAAACAACTCACACAAAGATGATCTCAGCACCTGAGATCACACACCTTTAATCCCAGCACTAGAAGGGTATAAAAGACAGGAGCAGGGGTTTCAGGAGTCAGTATCAGGCATTCATTCTCCAGCCACATTGAGGATAGGAAGCCATTGAAGTCTCAGGATTCTCCAGCCATACTGAGGTGAAGCTTCAGTCTGAGTGAGAGCTAGTACCCAGCTGCTTTGCTTTTCTAATCTTCAGCTTGAAGCTTGAACCCCGATATCTGTTACTGGGTCTTTTATTTTATTTTTTTATTTATTTTAATTTTTGTGTGTGTGTGTGTGTGCTACAGTACAAAAAATCCAACCAGAAAGTGTTGGTAACTCCTATAACATGTGTGCATCTGTTTCACCAGTGAACATGTTTTGTCAAGCCAGTACTATAACTTCCAGGACTCACAGATGGGAAACTGATCATTTATTTTCTCCTCCAGTAGTATGCATGGCACCTTCTAGCACTGTGAAAGCTAGTCAGTGAAGCTTGACTTTTTTTTTCTCTTCATGTTCTATGACTCAGGTATTTGATGTCTTTAGCAACAAGGTATTGCCATGAAGTTCTGGAGGGTTACCAAGAGCAATGAAAACAGCCTGTAATGTTTGAGGGTTTATGGGACAATATCAGCTAACAACTCCAAAAGAGGCAACTGATTCTTGGCATTGGGTTTTTTTGTTTTCTTTTTTTGCTAGCCTCTGGTGTTTATCTCCCTGTTATAGGGTAACTCAATTTAAACTCTCTATATATTTATATGTATGTATTTTAGGGTGTTTTTACTGTACTAAGTTTCACTATGACTTTCTCAAAAAGTCTTTAGTGTTAATTACCCCTCTCTGTTTCCCAGGTTGGCCTTGAACTTTTTGTGAAGCCAAGGTGACTTTGAATTTCTGATTCTTGTATCTCCATCTCCTAAGTGTTGAGATTACAGGCACATGTTAAGAGTGGTTTTCCCACCACCCTGGTCCCACTACCACACCAGCCCCAAATAACACACAAAGACATTGTATTAGATATAAAAAGCTGTTGGCCTGTTACTAGCATTTCTTATTGGCTAGCTCTGTCTTAAATATTAACCTGTTTCTATCAATCTAAGTATTTCCACGTGGTCTTATCTTACCGGAGAGAGGGTATGGAGTTCTGCTCTCTTGGTCCTACATTTTGAATTCTCTCCTATCTCCTCCTGAATCTTTCTTGTGTCTTAGTCCCGCCTATCTTGTTCTCCTATTGGCCAATATGGCTTTATTCATTAACCAATAGGAGAAACATATTTACAGAAGACATCTCCCATCAGGCATGAGCCCCCAGGCCTGGCTTATGCATTGTTGGGAGTTAAACCTAGAGTTTTGTGCCTGCTAGGCAAGCACTCTACCAAATGAGATAATCCCCACCTCATTTTCCAAATTGTTGATGCTTAATCCCACTCCTATGCTTTGCCAAATACATTAATAATGTGCACTCTAATACATCTGTACTGGACACAATAAACCTGCTATTGTTTGGATGCAGTTTGTCTCTAACATGTGAGTATGTCCTCTTGGGGGTGGCCTGGCCCTCTCTGGTAGAGAGATATTGAGACTGGTCACTACTCAAACCTAAGTTAATCTAGTCATTTTCTTGTGAGAAGTACCCTTCTACCACAGTTTGGACATGGGTTGTTCCAAGTCTTCATAGGCCAGAGGCTTGGCTACCAATTTGGTGGTATTTAGAGGTGGTAGGCTGCATATAAATTTCCATGATTGAAGTCCCAGCATTTGGATAGCTGAGGCTAGAGGATTCCTAGTCTCAGGCCAGAAAAGCTCATGTTAAAACAAAGCCAAACAAAAATAAATTTAATCAATGAAAGAATTAGTCTAAGGTGGTTAGACCACTGGGGCCACTGCTCTCTGAAGATGGTGATATAGTTTTTGTGGGTTCCTGGTTAGTTCTTGCAAGAGTAGGTTGAAATCAGAAACCATTTTCACCAAGATGGTGCTGAAAGTCGGGAAGGAAGTTCTTGGTCCCTTCCAATCAGAAGACAGAGTGAAGGAACGGAAAGCCAAGTAGGCAGGGCTGAAAGGCATCTACAGCCATGAGCAGAAGATCCAGAGGCCACCCTCCTCCAGAGGCTCAAGACCCTATGGTTCTAGATATAGCCCAAGTATGCTCTCAGGAGCGCCTCCAGGAGAAATATCCTGACCACTGTGCCAAAATCAAGTTTCCCTGAGCAAGGAGCCATGAAGAAGAGAGATGACAACACATTTGTCTTAATTGTGGACGAAAAAGCAACAAGTTCCAAATCAAACAATCTGTGAAGAAACTCTATGATGTAGATGTTGCCAAAGCCAATACCCTGAGAGGGCCTGATGAAGAGAAGAAAGCATATGCTCTGTTAGCTTCTGATTAAGATACTTTGGATGTTGCCAACAAAACTGGGATCGTCTAAACTGAGTCCAGCTGGCTAATTTTAACTACACATTTTTTTTTTTTTACCATAAAAGGAGTAGTTTGACACCAAGTATGTGATAAAGCATGGTCAACCCTAGTCAGGGCCACCTAATCTTCAATCCTCAACCTTCAAAACTGTGAGCTCAAACTCTTCTCTTTATAATTACCCAACTGCAAATATTTTTATAGTAACAAAAACTGGACCAAAACAGCATCTTAGCTATCTGTCACTCCATTTCATCCCCATCCATGCCATGTCCTTCAGCTACTAGACTACCAAAAAGGGAAAGGAAGGGAGGAAGGGAGGGAAGGAAGGAAGAAAAAAGAAGTAGAGTGTGTGGCATGTACCCATAATCCTGATATTTGGAAGGTTGAGACAGGAGGATTGCCAAGTTCCAAACCAGCCTAGTCCACATAGAAAGTCCATGTCTCACAAAAGGAGGAAGAGAAGGAGAGGGAGGGGGAGGAAGAAAGAAATCCCACAGTGCAAGCCAACTGATAGCATAAATACTGGACAAGAAGGCTGGGTACGGATGTAGCTCAATGATAAAGGGAGAGAGGGAGGACAGAGGAGGGAGGATAAAAAACGCAGGCGGGAAGTCAAGGTCATTATTGGCTGGGGATGAAGCTCAGTGGCAGCACATATAATACTGGATTCAATCCCCAACACCCAAACCGAACGCTGCTCATATCAAGTGGTGAAAAAAAGATTTTTAAAAAGAACAGATTGCTCAAGAGCACCATGAGATCTTTGCAGTGGTCCTGCCATTTCTTCCTTTGGTTCAGTAAGGAACAAGAAGACAAAATAAAAAGAATTAAAGAAGAAGACATAGTCCAAGAACCAGAAAGAAACTCTGTTAGGGGGTAGGATCTAGTACTAAGTCTTCTGGTCATTGAGAAGGTGCCCCAAGGGATCACACACACACACACACACACACACACACACACACACACACACACACACACACACACACCCTGTCTGCATCCAGCTTTGATGTGGTGGTTTGCCACAGCAACAAAGATAAATGATCATGGACTGAAACCTCTAAATTAAAAGCCCAAACAATCCCCTTTTTTATAAGTTCTATCTCAAATATTTGCTCTGGGTACGAGCCACTGCAGTGTTGATTAATTTTGGTTGCTGACTTGACTGGATCATTTAGTTCATCTCCTTGCAATGGGTATTTCCACATCTCCACTTCACAGATAAAGAAAGTGAAGATCCTAGAGGCAATAGAACTGGATGGTATAAAGTCCAACATTCATTAAGTGTCATGGTGATTCTCACTAATTCCAAGTTCTTTTTCTAATAGTACATGAAAAACACAAACAAAGTGTAAGGAGATACAGAGAACGTATAGTCTGTTAAAATACTTTTAAAACTTTATTATTGTGGGCATAGGTGTGTGTGTGTGTTCAGAAGAAAGCTCTGTGGAGTGGATTCTCTCCTACTACCTCTCTCTTTTTTTTTCTTTTTTAATTTATGTGTATGGATATTTTGCCTGCATGTATGTCTGTACGAAGCATGCATGCCTGGTCACTGAGGAGCCCAGAAGAGGGCATTGGATCCCTTGGAACTGGAGTTGGATGGTAGTGAGCTACCACGTGGGTGCTGGGAATTGAACTTGGGTCCTCAGGAAGAGTGATCTTCACTGCTGAGCAGTCTCTCCAGCACCTCCTATCTCCTTTGCATGGGTTCTGGGATTGAACTCAGGTTGTCAGGCTTGCAAGACAAGTGCCTTTATGTACTGAGTCATCTCCCCAGTTCCAGTAAAACACATTCTTCACACTAGCAGCTATGGTACAGCACAATTGGGAATCTCATATGACAGTCTGGAGGGAATCAGGACCCTGGCTATAAGTCCTATAGCTACACCACTGCCACAGTGTGTGCATAGCTGTCGTGTCCATCACTAGCTGGGACAAGTTATGACACATCAAAAGGGAAACAGCCAAAGTATGGCTGGTCAGGGTATGGCATGGGCTTTTTACAGGTCCCTGGCTGCCTTCCACTCTGTGGAATTCTCCACTTGAAAGGACTTGGGTAACTTGTTTTTTATGACACCCTACCTCCATGATCCAAGGCTCCTCTTCTTACTGACCAGCTAGGCCCCTGGTCCAGTGCTCTGCCTGCTTCCTCGCCCCGCCCCTCCAGGCTCCGCCCTCGGTACCGCCCCTCCCCTTCCCTGGGGAGGCCCCGCGAGAACGAGGGGGCGGCGCCCGGAGGCCTTTGGGAGCCCAAGGGAGCGCGGCGAACCGCCAGACACAAAGAGCGGCCGGGAGACGCACGACTGGGGAACCTACCCGATCGCTTTGCGGTAGGCTCCCGGCGTCCACATCGGGGACTCAGAGCAGAGAGCGGAGCCTCCCACTCCCCAGGTGAGTAGGGCATGGGAGAGGAACCGAGAGGTGGGGAGCCTAGCGGGGCCGAAGGGGGCCGAGCGGAGCCGAGTGGAGCCGAGGAGGGCCGAGCCAGGCAGCCGGGGTCAGCATCCTTATGCTGGGGCCAGTACATAGCGGAGCGAATGACTGGAATGCGGGCGCGCGCTCGGAACGCTACGCCGGAGTCCTGCTTCTCTGGGGCGCTCTTGGACCGGGAGGGGTGGTCGGTACCGAACTCAGCGTGTGGTGCAGCCGCCGCCCCAAACTTTGACGAACTCGGAGCGCGGGTTGCATGAGCCCGCTGCGCTTCCCGCCTTCGTCCTCCTTTGACGAAGGGAACCTGCCCAGCTTGTGTCTGCGCCCACCAGTACCCCTGGAATCACCTGCTGGCATTGTTACTGCTCATCGGCTTCTCTTGAGCCTTGTGATCTCTGGTTGTATTATCAGTTTGCACTTAGTTGTTGAAAACTGGGACACCTCTCTGGGGCGGAGAAACCTGTTGCATCTGTGTCAAGGTCGTCCCTGTCTGATCACCCATTCTGCTACTTTGCTGTGCACTTCCAAGACTGGCCCATCAGTAGTAGAATGGTAGTGATCCCGTGTTTGGGTTCGGACTAGTTGTTTTAAGTTCATAGATTCTACGGTGGGAGTCCAATCCAAGGTTTCTGGCGCACGCACATTGTTAGGTGCTCTTTGTAGCTGTTTGTACGTAGGTAGAAGTGAAGAGCGAGGTGCTCTGTCTTCGCTACAGATTTAGTCAAGCTTTGGAACCGGGGAGAAAGAAGGTCCAGGCAACTAATGCACAATGCAGGTAGCCCAGAGGGACTCTGAAGATGGTGTTTCTTCTTAGAGGCTTTGGCTGAGATTTCCAGGTTCTTGACTGTGGATTATGCTACCTTTAAAGCAGAAAAGAAAAAAAGAAAGAGAAAGGAAAAGAAAAAGAAAGAAAGGAAATGGGTCTGCTCAACAGAACACTAAGCCAAGCAGTTTATGAACTGTGTACAAGAACAGGTGTGTATGAGAAGGTACCTGCCGGTGGAGGTAGTTACTATGGCAGCAGCCAGCTTGCCGGCTTTGTTTTACATCATCTGCTAGTGGCCTAAACTGCTACAGATCAAGCTAGTCTGTAGTCATTTGCCAGACACTCATGCTCTGATGGAGGACAAACCACATGTGTGAACTGAAAACATCCTATTAGGGATGCCATCCCTGTATCCTTGGAATGATTGCTACATCCTAGTTCAAGGAATCGCTGATGTTGACGTTCTGATCTGCTAGCTTTATAAGCGTTATTGCATACTGATAGGTGTAGAGCATAATGTTTACTTTTGGGGGTACTGGAGGTGGAGCCCATGGTCTCAGGTATGCAAAGCTCTACTACTGAATTCCATCCCCAGCCCAGTAACAATAACATAGATGAGCAGCTCTTACTCAGTTATGTATTTGCTATAGCTGTACATCTGTCATGACTTTGGTTTCACTATTTAGAAAGCTTCCTGTAAGACAGCATGCTCTGTTGTTGCCAGCAGCACCCTCAAGCAGCTTGTTGACTGGGTTGAGAGGCCACTCAGGTGATTAACCTTCCATATCTAAGTATATGTGCACACAGTGATATTAGCATGGTAATGAAATTGCTAAGTGGCTCGTTTCTCAGTGTGTATCCCTGTCATTAGCAACACCAGTCTTCCTATGGCATAGAAAAGTAGGACCTCTCTGTTATATAAAATGGAGATTCAGTAAAAGTTGGAGAAGGATACTGCTTTTTATTTTTTAAAACGAGAAAACAGCCTTCTCAGAAAACTTGAATGTTAGATAAGATTTAACAATACTGACCTGGAAAAATAACACTTTATAAAAGAAAAGTTAGGATTTAGCTTTTTAAAGTCTGTACAAACTAACAGATTTTTTTTTTCCTAACACATTTTACATGGCAGTTTGAAGACATGTTAGGTCCATGCTAGGACATGGGTAGGCTGGGGTCATTTGCTGACAGCCAGGTGTAAATCCCTTAGAATTTGCATCTTTAGGAATGTTCAACAGGATTCTAACTGTAAAGTATGGGTTTGGATGTTATTTGGTGGGTGGTCCTCTCTAAATTTTCAAGATAATACATGTGACATTTGAGACTGGAAACACTTGAGGATCCTGTCTGAACACCTTCTTCCTAGTATGGATACCTGCCTTTGAAGAATGAAGAATGCCATGATTAGGCACATGTTAGGTACCCCTCCTTTTTGTGGCTCAAGAAAGATCTAGGAGCAGGATATGAAATCTGGGTCAGTGTCCTGGCCTCACACCTGAACTCAACATTTCCTGGCCTGGAAGAGCTTTCTTTTTGTGTGCTTTGCTACTTGTCTGCTCATCAGTATTTGAGTGTCAGTGACTCTAGGTTTGGGTTTAACTCAGTCCTTGGCTTCAAATATGAATTAGAAATTCAGGCGCAATGCCAGAAATTTGGTTATTCACAGCAGGAGGCCAAAACTTTGGTTCAGACTCTACCTGGAGCTGTTGGAGGGTGACCACAGTTGTTGGCTTAGCTCCCTGAATCATCCTCCTGGGTGACCTTGAGTCTACAACTTTCATACAGCTCTGTTTGAACCAACAGAAGTCTTTTAAGAGCCGATGAAGCATGTGGAGTATATCTCCCATTTGTGGGACACACACACACACACACACACACACACACACACACACACATGCACTTTCCTTTGTCTGTGGTATGACTCAACTGCTTAGACTTAAGTGATGGAGAGCCTCTGAGCTTTTTGTTTCCCAAAGGCTGGGGTGTGGTCCCCCTTACATTCAAGCCATGTTTTGTTTCTCAAAGAAACCAGAGTCCTACACATAATTTTGATCAATCAAGTTTGAGAAATCCTGTCTCAAAAACAAACAAACTAACTAACAAAAAAGAGCAAGGACTTTGGTTGAAGAGATGGCTCATTGGTTAAGTGTGCTTTTCTGCTCTTGTGGAGGACCAGCGTTAGTTTATAGCACCCAGGTCAGGTAATTCACAACCACCTGGCACTCCAGCTCTAGGGGATTTGATCCCTTCTGCTGGTCATGTGCACACGGTTGCATGCACACATAACACACGAATAATAAAATAGATCTTGAAACGAAGAACAAGGAATGGAATCTAGTCCATTAGAACAGTCAACAACAGCAGGAGATACAACTTAGTGTTGTGTCAGTACAACTCAAGGACCTTCAGAGCTTGTGTGTTTGTGTGTCTAAGTGTTGAGTCTGGCATGCCTTGACCTTGGAAACCTGACTGGGATGTGGTAGGAGTGAAGAAACAACAGATAGACATATAATCAAACTGGGATTGGGTAGGATGTGTTCATTCTCGTGGAAGCACCTACTGTAGTCAGAACAAGGAGGAGGCAATAGCCAGTCTCAGTAGGAGGTCACTGTAGGGGAGTAGTCATCCTGGAGGGACGGGGGTAAGCTGTGGTTGCTAGTATTTGCACATACTGGCCAGTCTTCTTAAACCCTTGAACTACAGGAGGGCTTTGATATTCCTTTGTTATTCCTCTGAGTGTCACCTGGGTAAAACTTTGCCATTTTCATGTTTCTGAGTCACTGGGGTCTTTGACATGGCTATGCCCATGTCGATACTACACATTCACCCAGGACTTCTTCTACTCGTGTGTGTGTGTGTGTGTGTGTGTGTGTGTGTGTGTGTGTGTGTGTGTGTACAAAAAGAAATCTCAAGATGATCAGTGTAGAGCATTTAGTGTTGATGAAGCAGAAAGACAAGACACATTTAAAGAGTGGAGATAAACACACTGAAGGGCCCCAGTAGCAGCTGTATATGTAATCGAGGGACTTGAAGCTACTTATTCTGCAACTACATTTAGATATTAGAGGGGAGTGCTGGGATAGTCCTTCTTCTTATTCCATAGGAATCTGCCTTTAAAGAGAAGACTTTTCTAGGTAGATCGTGCTAACTTGTGCCTGGAGAAGGGAGAGCTAGTAGAGATGAAGCATGGGTCAAAGGGAGGCTTACTTAAGTTCTGAGGAATGTGAATTTCAGGCATGGTACACACTAGCCATTTCACCAGTGTTGTTGGTGCTGTTTCTGATAAAGGGGAGTACAGTTCTTTGCAGGTAGATGAATCAGTTTTGTTAAAATTCTTTGTGTCACTCAGCAAGAGAGAGAAATTAGAACCAGGGGAGGAAGAGGAATGCTTTCTCTTATGTCTCAGGTTTTTTTCTAACTATTATGCATGAGAATCCTTGGATGTGAGGTAGGTCCTATGCTTGGAGGCTGGATGCTGTGGAAGCATGGGAGAAATAGGCTTTGGATGCTTGGTTCCTGGTCGGCTTGTATAGGCCTCATTTCAAGGGTAGTTGGTTAGCTGTATCAGGCCCTATGTGTGACCCGATTGTGATCTATCAGAAATAGAGCCCAGCTTCCAGGAATTAGGAGCTAAATTTTAGGGGAATGTGTGTGCGCGAGTGTGCATGTGTGCCTGTCTATCTGTCCATGTGCCTGCACACGAAAGCCAGAAGTTCATGTCAGGTGCCTTTCTCAACCATTCTTCACTTTACTGTTTTGAGGCAGGGTCTCGAACTGAACCTGGAACACACCAGTTCAGGTAGACTGACTCAGGCACCCTCCTTTTGGTATGGTTCACACATGGTCATCCCATCCCGCTTGCCATGTGCATCAGTCCCAAGTCATTCCTTTATCTTTTGCCCACAACTCCTAAAACCTACTGCGGGGAGATTACACCATATTCCTTGGCCAGAGCCAAAATCAAAATTGCATACCAGTCAGGCACCCTAAGACACATCTTCACGAGAAAGGCATTTGCCATGAAAACCTTTCAGCACTGTGGCTTAGATAACTGACCCATCAGATGCACAAATCTCAACACTGGAGCACAGGAAAATGAGGAAAGCAAGGTGGTTTGGGGCCTCCCAAATATGTAATTCTCCAGCAACAGATGAAAAAGGAAATGGTATTGATGAGATGTCTGGTAGCAGATTTTAAAAAGAGTCAGGAGATGGCTCAGTGGTAAAGTGCTTGATGCTCAAGCACGAGTGTAGGCCTCCCAGTTCCACAGAGCCAGATGTGGTATAGTAAGACTGTGATCCCAGCACTCCTACGGCAAGAGAGGCAGAGACGAGAGAGACGTCCATAGTCACAGGACAACAGCTCAGTGTGCATTAGTGTAAACAGAGACTTGACTCAAACACGTGGAAGGTAGGGAGACCCCGCATGCATACCCAATGCACACACGCACCTGTGCGTGCTCCTGAACTAACACACAAATACAGAGACACTGAGAAAATAAATGTTAAGATTTTAAGAGAAGCCTCTTGTTGCCGTGAGTAGGGGTTAATGCAGAGGCTCCTACAGTTTCAGAGCGCTAAGAGTGCTCAGTCATAGATGGGACATCTGTAATGCCCCCCTCTCTCCCACGGGACTCAGGGAGTGTTTCCCAGGAGGAGGCAGAAGGAGTGTAAGGGCTGGATAATGAGCTCTGAGAAACGCTGTCTTCTAGACTTGACTCACAGCAGCTGTGGTTAGCTGCATGAGACGATCCAGCCCCAGTTCTGACATAGATGGGGAGTGCTGTCCTGGGCCTATCCTTTACTGAGGGGTTACTGAAAGTCGATCATTACTAGAGGAGGGGAATCATTCTATTTTGAACACATGACCACTGGCAGATTTCTCATGATTCAGTGGGTGACTCCACACACAAACCTAAGTGGGCAGTGCTCGCTTGTAGGGAGCTCAGAAAGCCCTTACTGAAGTCCTGAACGAATGTGTATTGTTGATGGAGACATAACTATATCTGGGACATAAGGGTCCCTCAGGCTCAGAGGGATGACAAAGCCTTCCTTGGGGTGCTGGGTGTTTACTATGGGTGCAGAGAATATCCACTATAACTTTCTCCTCCCGCCCATGCTTGCATCTGAAGACTGCCCTATGGAGACTGTCCCTCCTACCAAAGTTAGTTAAACTTGTCTCCTTGGGTCCAGCTGTATACTCTAAATTCTGCTTCTTGTTTATCTGTGTGTAATAACCCCAGCTCCCGTGAAGCTGTATGCTTTAGCCCTGCCTCTCTGTTCAACTCTATATAACAAACATGCCAAACTTCTGGGATGTTGAGGTTTCTCCAGCAGACAGCCCAGACCCCTTGATCCCAGCCTTCCGTCTGTGTCTGTGTGTATTTGTTTTTATCTCATTCCCTTGCTGCCCCAATCATGTCCCTGGAGCTGTGCATGAATGCGGCAATAATTGGACTTAGTAGGTTAACAAACAAACAAAAAGACACGAAGTGGGAAGGGGCCAAGCTGGGGAGGATTTGGGGGAAGTTGGAAGGGAGAAGTGGAAGGTGGGTCTGGCCATGCTTCATTTTATGCATGTACAAAATTCTCAAGATAAAAGAAAAATTATTAAAATGTTGAAAACATCTGCCCCCTTATTCACGGTGTTTCACAGTCTATGACTCCGAAAAGCTCATGTATTCTTCCTTATTCTAAGATATACCTTCTTTATGATAATGGTTCTGAATTGGGGTGCACCTTAAAATTGGGGCTATCTTCACATCCATTAAATTTGGACACTGTTTTTCTTCACCATTTGCCTTAGTATCCATGGCCTCTTAGGTTTTGTGAAGGGTTGTGTCTGATCCTGGTTCCACGGTCTAAAGCGGAGGGGAAGATGACAGTCCTGGAATGTCAGATGTAAACATTTTCTGTTTCATACCAGTCTGGTGCACCAGTCTGGTCTCCTGCTTTGACTGTTTCCAGCCTTCACTTTGTACACATAGACACTTTAGGCTGGATTTCTGCCTTCACCTTCACACTCTAGTCCTGTCTTCCTTTGTTGGCTGCCTCAGGGAGCAGAAAGCTGGTTTTCAGTCAGAGCTGACTTAAGAAAGTTCCAGGGCAGAAGTTATCCCCAATGGAGAGAGAAGATTGCCCTTAAAGTGGTTGTGGGAAAGGTGGAGATGAGGTCTTCAACCAGATATGCCCCAGTATAGATTTGTGGAAGGATGGTATCATGTTCAAAGAAATGCTTTAGCATGTGACTTCATAACTGAAAACATCACAGAGTAGTCATACAAACTAAACCCAGGGATGCCACTGGGATCCATGTTTAATATGTAGTTTTTTCTTAGTTCCTTTTACTTCAGCCTCCTGTGCTGGGTTTGGTTCAGCTCATTTCTTGACATAACTAGAATCCATCTGCCCATGCCTCGCTTGCCCTATTTGTCACGAGAAGTTACTTTTAAAGATACTGGATGGGATAAGCTAAGACGCTGTAACGTTAACGTCTAGGACTCACAGTAGGGGTGCTTTTAAAAGGAGACTTTGACAAAGCACATTAGGCCAGTAGTTGTGTGAGCTTCTATCTGGACCAGGTATGAGCCTGAGCTGTTCTGCTTCCTGGCTCTTAGAATTCCCCTCAAGTTCCCTTTCTGTACAGTTTACAAGTTCCTGGTGAATATTTTTCACTGGGTGAATTTATTTTCACTGGGTAATTTACTCCCTGCCTCAAGGAACAGGTACTTTGGGCAGTAGTTACAGTGTCCCTTTGTGCAGTAGTTACAGTGTCCCTTTGTGCAGTAGTTACAGTGTCCCTTGGGAGCTCTGCTGTCTCCTCCTGGGCCTCCTGCCACTGTAGGGCTACAAACTTACGTAGTCTCTTTAGAATTGAGGCTCTCTGTGTAGCACTGAAAGGTTTCCAGCCCAAGTCTAATTTTTAGTGGTTCTGGATTCCTGCTTGACTAAGGGGAAACTTTACATCAGCCCAAGATTATAACTTGTTAGGTTATTTTGTTTGGCGAGTCTTTTAAACAGCTACAGTAGAGAAATCCAATGATCTTCCTATTGCCTGGTTTCTTGGACGGTTGTTTATCTATCTGCATTAGGAGGACTAGTTTGGGACAATTCTGAATCCCTTTGGAGTCTTCCAGTCATTGGTGTTGACCTTCACAGCAGGCCCATTCTTTAGAAGTAGAAATCCAAAACAGTGATTTTCTCCAGATTCTCTGGATTGTTTATGTACAGAGATTAAACCAAACAACACAACAGTATGTGTTGTGCCTCAGGCTCCACATTGTATGACTGGAATTTCAAATAGGAAAGAGAGTAATTATGAGAAGAGTGTGTGTATGTGAACATTTTGGGGCCTTCCTGATTAGATTTTATAGGCTGTGCTATTTTATTGTCTTATTTCCATTATAGCTAACATGAAAAAAATTACACTCAAGTTCTGGTGATGAGAAAGCATCTTACTGGGGTGGGGTATGAAGAGCTTGGTTGAAACTTTTCCTTCTTAATTTGGTGGACTGTTGACATTAATGTTCTTTCGCTATAGTTAGGGTACTAATACATATTCTTGCATGATATTAAAAATTTCCATTTAGTAGGGAAATGAAAGAGATAATGTTCCAATATATTTTGGATATGAAATCCCTGCACTTCGTAGAAACATTTTTATGGATGCTGGGAATAGAATCTGGGTCCTTTGGAAGAGCACCCAGTGCTCTTAACCACTTGAGCCATCTTTCCAGCCCTGAAACATTTCTTTAGGTTCTAATAAAAAGTCTTGATGTGTTTGTATACTGTTGGTAGGAATAAGGAACTGTATTTTTTTTAAAGTTGGTTTTGTAACTGAAGTTAAGACTCATTTAATCAGCTCTATGGCCTCATAGCCAAGACCCATATTTGTTGCCACTGGAAAAAAACAACCGCTGGAGGAGCCAGTTGTTTGGCAAGGAAAAAGATTTATTTGGAAAGTCAGTGTACTGGCTAATTTTATGTCAGCTTGACATAAGCTAGAGTAATCTGAAGAGAAGGAACCTCAATTCAGAAAATGCCTCTATAAGATCTGACTATAAGTAATTTTCTTAATTAGTGATTGATGGGGGAGGGCCCAACCCATTATGGATGGTGCTGGTGCCATTCCTGAGCTGGTGGTTCTGGGTTTTATAAGAAAGCAGGTTGAGAAAACCAGAAAGTAGCACCCTTCTATGGCCTCTGCATCACCTCCTGGTTCCAGGTTCCTTCCCTATTGGAGTTTCTGCCCAAACTTCCTTCAATATAGAAGTGTAAGCCAAATAAATGCTTTCCTCCCGAACTTGCTGTTGGTCATGATTTCATCACAGCAATACAAACCCTCACTAGGGCAGCTATCATGGAGCCTGTGGCCAACAAGGCTATCTTGCTGGGGTGTTCTGGGGTACAAGGCGTACTAAGGGAGTTAGGAAGGCAGGCTGGCACAGGGTGCTTAGAGACTTAGGGAGGTCTACTTTCCTGACACCAGGCAAGGATGCTCTCTCTAAGTCACAGGGATTCCAGGCTCTGTGAATCTAAAAAAAAGTTTCTGATTAAAAAGTTCTAGAACTTGCATTTTTTTAGCTCATTTTCTCTGGTTGTATTCCAATACAGTTACAAAAGGCACCATTTTCCCCATCAGGAGATGATAACTGAAGGCTGCTTCTCCCTGGAGAACTGAGGAGGTAGAGACAAGCAACTTCCTGTGGAGGATAGGGGAGGTCTGTGAAACGCAACTTCTTCAACAAGATAGTAAAATGCAACTTTTCAGTGTACAGTCAGAGGCATTATCTACAGCAAAGCCAGTGGGAAAGCTCTGTGTGTGTGTGTGTGTGTGTGTGTGTGTGTGTGTGTGAGAGAGAGAGAGAGAGAGAGAGAGAGAGAGAGAGAGAGAGAGAGAGAGAGAGAGAGGGTGGTCGGTGGTGCACCTGCATGTCAGTGTAGAGGCCAGAGGAGGATGTTGGGTGTCTAGCTCTACCTATCATTTTATCCCCTGAGAACAGGGTTTCTCATGGAATCTGGAGCTCACTGGTGGTTTGTTGGTTTATTCCTAGTTAGACTGGCTGATAGTGAACCCAGAACCCTGTCTGTGATTTTGGGTCACACCATCATGTGGGTGCTGAATGCAGGTCCCTGTGCTTGCTGAAGTGTCTCCCCAGCTGCTAACAGCCTTTAAGTCAACTGAGGGTTTGCCCTGTGACAGCCTTGAACAAATTACCTCTCTATACCTTGGTTTCTTCACCTGTCAGTTGGGAACAGTGGTGGAGCCTCCCTCATAAGACTCAATGCATCAGTGCTTAGGAATGTACCCAGATATTCGTGCTTAAGAAATGTTAGCTTTGTTTATCAAAGGTTATTTAGCAAATATTCCACCAAGTTTCAGCCATGTGCTGATGGGAAGTCCCAGTACTTGCACACTGGCAGGCAAGTGTTCAGAAAATCTCCCAGGCCCCCATTTATTTTGTGCCTCAACCTTTAAGGTCACTAGACTAAAACAAAATGAAACAAACTACTCAGAATGGCAAAATGTGTAGACATTTAGGTCATTTAGGGAAAAGTCTCTATTGCATTCTTACCTTGTGTGTTGGGCCTTTGAAATTAATTCTTTAGTCTTGGAGTTAATTTCCTTTTTCTTTTTTTTTTAGATTAAAAAATGTTTTTTGTTTTTGTTTGTTTTGTTTTTTTGTGTGTGGGTGTTTTGCCTACCTGTGTCTGTGAACTACATGCATGCAATGCCTCTGGAAGCCAGGAGAGGGCATCATATCCCTAGCATTGGAGTTACAGACAGTGGTGAGCTGCCACAGGGGTGCTGGGAATTGAACCTCAGTCTTCTGGAAGGGCAGCCAATGCTCTTACCACTGAGCCATCATTCCAACCCTAGGGCAGTTTTTTTTTTTAATAATGTTTTAAAGATTATAATTAGATCATGTCTCCCTTCCCTTTACCCTCAAAACCCTCACATGCCCCTCCCCCTTGCTCTCTTTCAAATCGTGACCTCTTTTGCTTTAATTATTGTTACACGTGTGTGTGTGCATGTATGTATGTATGTGCATATGTCTGTGTGTATGCATGCATGTGCGTGTGCATTCATACACCTTAGATCACTTTCTGTTCTGAAGACTGGGTGCTTCTCACCTTGTGAAATTAAGTCCCTGTCTCTTCCCTCTGTCATCTCTGTGCTGCCGCAGAACCATCAGGTGAGGTTTTAGTTTCAGATATTTGGCATCCAGTTTGGAACTTCCATCTGGTCCTTTTAACATAGCTTGTTTCTCTGCCAAGATTCCTGGTGTGCACGCTCCCGTGCAGAACCTTTTCCGCCACACCCCTGAGTGGCCACAGTGGCAGGCAGGAGCTGAAAGTCACTTGGTCCAACCTTGGGAGCTTCTGGGTGGTTCTCTGCATGTGTTTTTCTTGAGAGTGGTTTTGTTTTGACTTGGCTTTTCTGTGGCAGGTTTTGAATTACTTCTTGGTTTGTGAAATGAACAGCACAGATGTGGGTGCGCTGGAAGAGCACTGATTTTTACCTTCACTGGGAAGGAAGGTGTCCGGCTGTGCGGCTGCTCACATCTCATTTCAGTTTTTATTCTTAGCTGAGTGTTGGGAGCTGCTTCTTCACATGCAAGGCTTAGGGTCATCTAAAGATGTAGGCAGAGTCCATCCATAGGGCTTGAGTCTTTCTCTTTGTGGGTCTCAACATTTTAGTATTCGTCTCTCATTTTCAGTTGTTTTATTTAGCTGTTAGCCTGTTTTGAGTTATTATGAGAGAGTGCTTGAAGCTGAATTTTTTTTTCTGAAGAGTAGAAGTTTGTCTAGCTCATAGTGTTGGAGGCTACAAGTCCAAAGTTGGGTGACTTTATCCGTTAACCCTCTGGTGAGGTCACCCTGGTGGTGGCATCACAATAGCAGAGCTGGTGTGGAAGAGGTCACATGTTAAGACAGAAAGCCAGACAGGTTTAAAGGGACCAGGCTTACTCTCATAAAAGTTTACTCTTTCAGGGACCTGCTGGTTCTCATTAGAACTCCTTTAATGTCTTTTGAGGGCATGTCCCTTTTAGTAGTTCTGCCACCTCCTGACACTACCCTGCTTCATACAAAACTTCCAGCATGTGACCTGCCAAGGGGCACATTCAAGCAGACGCAAATGGCCAAAGTCCCAGACTTTTGACCTTTTTAGTTACTAAGACTGTCTAATCCATCCCCTGCTTCCAATTCCTCACCCCTATTTTTAAATATTTAATTTTGTGTGTATGGGTGTTTTGTACATATATGTATACTGTATGTATGTACACTGACCTTCTTGCCATGTTAGCTGCAGTACTTAAGGATCTAGGATGTCATGAGGTATACAATGGGTGCTCAATAAATGCCTGTTGGTGAGTGAATGCTTTCTACCTTGCTTCTCCCAGCCCTTTTTAAAGCTTGAGATGGGATCTGGCTGTTTTGCTCAGGCTGGCTTCAAATTCCTGGGTTCCAGTGATTTCCCTGGCATTGGCTCACCAGGTGCCCAGATTGCCGGTGCACGCAGACTGCATTGGCCTTTCTGTCTAGAACATGGCTGTCTGTGGCTCATGTGTGCACAGTGTTGTACCCCAGCAAGTTACAGTGTACTGCCGATCTTTGAGGCTCCTGCCCAGCAGAGCATTTTCTGTCATCTGGACGTGACTTGGCAGTTGGTAAGTGCTCTGTGGCCCTGGGTCATCATCGGGCTGGGGAGCCCTGTGGACTTGGTTTCACTCATGTGAAAGAACCACCCTGGGTTTGACTATCTCTGCGGTGCAGTGCAAGTCATCACAGATAGTCATCTGTGTAGAGGACAAGGTTGCTCAGCAATCTTGAGACAGACACTGCTTGCAGGTAATTGCTGGAAACTGAAAATAATACAAAACATAAAACCCTGGAGAATAATACAAGGCCTTAGAAACAAAATGACCTTGTAGAGCAAAGCAGAAAGTGTAAGCCTGTGACTTGCTCCTGGTGCTTAATGTGGGGAAGAGCATAGAGGCCAGAGGCCTTCTGCTTGAGTGTGAAATGGAGTCACAGCTGTCTCTACATTGTACTGCTTGGTGTTGCAGCTCTCAACACTATGTGTACTGATTCTCAGTGCCTCTGTTCACCCACTTAGAGCTGCTTCTCATCATGTTTTTAAAGATCTCTGGGAACACAGAGCTGGAGACATACCCTCCACTGTGGCCCCAGCCCTCAGCAGCCAGCCACATCTGCCTTCTAGTCAACTCATGGGCAATGACAGCTTGCTGAGTCTGGCTTGGGCCCTGCCGATAACTGAGATGAATGTTATTATTGTTGTTGTTATCCACATGGAAAGAAGGACTGTGGATCTCTGCCTGCCTGATGAGGAGAGGAACAGAAACTCAGGTGGCAAGCTGCAAGCCTTTGTATGCCTGGTGCTCACAGAGGCCAGAAGAGGGCATTGGACCCCTTGGAACTGGCTACAGACTGTTGTGATCTGCCATATGATTGCTGAAAGCTGAACCCAGGTCCTCTGTAAAAGCAGCCAGTGCTCCTAACTGCTCAGCCATGTCCCCTGTTCTGCATGTGTGTGTGTGTGTGTATGTGTGTGTGTGTGTGTGTGTGTGTGTGTGTGTGTGCGTGCTCACACACGTGCATGTGTGTATATATATGCATATGTGTATATATATATGTATATATATATATAATTTTTCTCAATTTTCATATTGATCCCAGTTCCCTCTCTCCCCCTCCCATGCCCCCGACCCCCCCTCCTATTCCACCACCTCCCCCACTCCACAGGGAGGGTGATGCCTTCCAGGAGGGATCATCAAAATCTGTCATTTGGAGTAGGGTCTAGGTCCTCCCTCCTGCTTCTAGGTTAAGGGAGTATCCCTCCATGGGGAATGTGCTCCCAAAGCCCTTTCATACATCCTGGTTCCACTGTCAGAGGTCCCTTAGACTGCCCAAGCCTTCAAACTGAGACCCATGTTCAGGGGGTCTGAGCCGGTCCAATGCTGGTTTCCCAGCTATCAGTCTGGGGATCCATGAGCTCCCCCTTGTTCAGATCAGCTGTCTCTGGTAGTTTCTGTAGCCTGGTCTTGACCCCTTTTCTTATCACTCCTCCCTCTCTGCAACTGGATTCCAAGAGTTCAGTTCAGTGTTCAGCTGTGGGTGTCTGCTTCTGTTTCCATCACCTACTAGATGAGGGCTCTATGGTGGCATATAAGTTAGTTATCAATCTCGTGATCAGGGCATTTAAGGTAGCCTTTCCACTGTTGCTCAGATTGTTAGTTGGGGTCATCCTTGTAGGTCTCTGGACATTTCTCTAGAGTCAGTTTTCTCTTCAAACCTATACTGGCTCCCTATATTATGTCATCTCTTTCTTTTGCTCTCATCTGTTTGTCCCCCAACTCAATCTTCCTGGCCCTACATGTTCTCCTCTCCTTCTCTTTCTACTACCTCTCTCTGCCTCCCAGTTTTGAGACAGGATTTTTCTTTCTTTGACTCCAACTCCCAAGTGCAGGAATTGCAGGTGTCACACATTCCATACTGGTTTTCCCATCAGTGTTCCAGCTGCTTTGTGAATGTGGGCACCATCGTGGGGACCCTCTCAGTGCCCCTGTGATTATATGGCACTTCCAGAATTCTCCTGCTTTTTGCTTATCTTCAGGTGCTTTTTAGGCAGCTCATCTTTGTATTTTGCCTTTTGCGTTTTGTCCAGTGTGAATATAATGATGGCTAAGACTCTTGATATGGTTCAGGAGTTTCTTAATGGCTTTACCAGCTATTGCATTCCCTAAAGACTACTGTTTTGCCCTCTGTTCACCCTCATCTCTATCACCTCCTAGAAATGGAAGGGTCACTTTGATTGGATTACAGACACCTATGGTTTTAAAATGTATCCAGTGTGTGTGTGTGTGTGTGTGTGTGTGTGTGTGTGTGTGTATTGCATGAAACTGAAGTGTCCGATGGAGTAAAGATTTGTTTTCAAAGCTGTGGATCTTAGTATGTTGCCAAGGCTGGTCTTGAACTTCTGGCTGTAAGTGATTCTCCCACACCTGCCTTCCTGGTAGCTATGATTATTGGGTGCACTGTCATGCATGGATGATTAATTAATCTTTGAATTCCAATTAAGGAAGGAAAAAAATGTCAAATATAAGGTACTTCATTACACCGTGCTTTGTGATTTCCAGGAGAAATACCACTTTCCAAGGGAACTCCTATGAATATTGGTGTCAGAAAAGATGTTTTTAAGACATTTGAAAGAAATTTTACAGCCTTCAAAGTACACCTCAAACACCACATCACAGAGTAGTAACTGTTGCTTTTGAAGAAGATGGCACAGTGGGCTCTCTTGCTGTTCTGTCAGTGTGCCTTTTCTTACTCTGGATGGTAGTTATGAGTGTGTATGTTTTATAAACATTCTTTGAGTAATAACCATGTAATGATGGACTTCTGTCCATCCCCATACCCACCCCACCCACCCCACTCCCCCGCTCCCAGCTCTGCCTGGAAAATTCACACCCATTTTTCTAAAGCACTTGCTGTCTGCCTTAGCTGCTCTGGGGAGTGTTACTTGTGAATTCTTTGCCTCTTTCTGGGAATGGGCATTTGACCCTCCCACACAAAGGTGTGTCTCCTTCAGTCTTTCTTCTCTGACCTTTATGTCTTAAGGCAGAATGTTCTGGACCCAGAAGCACCATTGATGAGGCCAGACACATCCTTTCCCATGTGTGTCCTCCTGAGAGGCTCACCCTCCTCACTAAATCCTGGTGGGGAAAACCTATGACAGGCTCTAGTTACCAGACTCTAGGTAAGGCAGATGCTAATTCTGACCTAGACTATTTTAGGCTAACTCTTGTCTCTTTGGAAGAAACTTTGTTTTACTATGAGACATGACTACAGTTATTATTTCTTTACTTTCTCTCTCTCTCTCTCTCTCTCTCTCTCTCTCTCTCTCTCTCTCTCTCTCTCTCTCTGAGATAGGGCCTCATATAGCTCAAGGTAGCCTCAAACTTGATGTATAGCCAATGATAACCTTGAACGTCAATCTTCTGTCACCATGTAGTGAGTGCTGAGATTATAGGCATGTGCCACCACCATCACACCCAGTTTGTAGCCTTCTGGGTCTTGAACCCAAGGCCTTATACATGCTAGGAAACATTCTAGACACTGAGCCATATCCACAGCCCCTATTTTTTCTCTACAATTGTCTTTAATAGTGAAGAAAATTAAAAAAAAAAAATGGCTTTCCATATGTCACTCACAAGCCATTGTTTAGAGATCCCAAAGCACAGAGAACACCAACAGCCACTACTGAGTGTCCCCAGTCCTGGCAGAGACCACTGTTGGCCAGTGCATGGCTCTGTTTAAAATGCCACTTCTCCAGCCCTTGCATTAGATCACATGTAGCCACTTAAGATTCTCACATAAACAAATATAGGAAATGGCCTTTAGTATAGTGGGGTTTGGAATGGGAAGTCTGCTGAGAAGAGAGGTTGAGCTGGTGGGAGGGTTCCTGAGACACTCAGGGGGATCTTGCCAGTGCATGGCTGGCTCTCTTGAGTGACATTTATTGACTCTAGCCAGACTCTGCTCATCCATGCTCAGGATTTTTTTTTTTTTTTTTTTTACAACAGGAGCTGGTAATCTTCACAGATGAGTAGCACTCTATCAAAATTGCCATCATGGCTGCACAAATGACCATTTTGTACTGTATACACACCTGCTATAATTCTAACACTTGGTGGGATCATTGCAAGTTCAAGGCCAGCTGGGGCCACATAGTGTAAGGCCTTGTCTCAAAAATGGCAGACAAACCATAAACCAAGCAAACATGCAAAACTGTAACAACAAATAACTGCTAATAGGAATTCCTTTTGTATCCTTTTCTGCTTGTTGTTTGTTGCCCATGTTTCTCTCCCTGGACACACCTTGGAGGGTGGATTTTTCAGAGCTTCATCCTCCCAAAGGGGGCATTTATAGACTTGGCTATTTACCAATCAGAATCAGAAGACCTTTGCCTAACATCTTCTCCTCGTGACCCCTTGGGTTCTCTAATAGAAGAGCTGAGGAGGCTGTGTCACTTCTCAGGGCCAGCAGGACTGGAACCCAGACCGTGGAGTACACCTGTGCTTTTGACTCAGGATGAAGCTGCAACGGATTATGTATTACATAAACCAGAGGATTATGTATTACTATTCTTTCAGTAGATTTTTTACTTGAGTGGGAAGAAGGGAGAAAATGAGGAAAGGTTTATGGGAAATAACTTTCTGTGTCATCCTTTCCACATCTGTTAGGAGTGAATAAAGGTCCTTCCCTTCAGTGGATGCTGAATGTTCTTTCACGGTCAGCATGGTACTCATTTCTGAACTGCTTGTAGTTTCTTTGACTGTAATAGCATCCCTTTCTAGATGCATGCTTGCCAACAGATGGGTGTGTAGCAAGTTTAGCTAGAATCTGGTAAACATCATGAGTTCTGAAACTGACCCAAATCTGTTTTGGACACGTGGAAACAGTTTTCAAAACATGTCGGTGTACTCAGGATCTAGTGAGGTGGTTTGGAAAGGATGACACGGACCAAGTTGCCTTGGAGTACCTGTCACTCCTGGCATTGAGGATGTATCTTATTAGTCATTGTGCAGTGTGCACATAGGTCATGAGTTTCTGAGAGCCCTTGTCTGCAAATAAAAGAATCAGAAGCTTTCTTCTTAGCACAGAGTAACTGCGGGAAAGGAGGCAAGTGTCAGCACCCATTGCTGGAGGGTCCTTTAGGAGCCTGGATCCCATTTTGTTTGTTCTCCATGTGAAGTCCTAACATCTCCAAAATACTTGTTTGGGTATCTTTGTGCTTCTGCAGAATGCAAAAGTCAAAAGGCTCAACAAAGGAACTATTAAGAAGAACTACTCTGCAGACAGAACTTACAAAACTTTATAAACACCTATTATTGGAAGCTGGAGAGATGGCTCAGCAGTTAAGAGTACTGGCTGCTCTTCCAGAGGACCCAGGTTCAATTCCCAGCATCCACATGATAGTTCAGAATCGTCGGTAACTCCTCTCCCAGGGGATCTGATTCCAACATACATACTTGCAGGCAAAACACTAATGTATTTAAAATAAAAATAAATAAATTTAAAGAACAATAATTGTCACAACAATTTGAAAATTAAGTACTTGTTTACAGATTTGTCCATTATGAGCAGGCATCCTTTAGGCTGTCAAGTGTGAAAGCCCATTTAATTATTTCTTGCTAAAGAGAATAGTCATAAGACAGGACTGTACATGCATAAAACCTGAAATGGTTAGCATCATAATTATGTTTTAGAGAATGCCTTTGGGGAAGTTTTTTCTAAACATTGAATCCTCAAAGACTCAGCATACATGTATAAAAGAGCCAGCCACAGTTAGCATCATTCCAGAGCAGAGATACACCAAAGTTCAACAGGTATCTAGTCAGCTTCTGCCACTGAAGTAGAATTCAGGATCGTTAGGACAGTATGACCACAGCACTGATGAATGGAAAAATAAAGCCCCTCACAATTGTAGAGAAGAGCAGAAGTCCTTACAAAGCGGTGATATGGAAAGTGTATCTTATATACAGTCACTAAATGCTGATTCAGCGGAGGCAAATAAAGATTGGGTTTTTAAAAACACAGTCAATCTGGGTTTTTAAAAACACAGTCAATCAGTGCATGTGGGCATGTATCTTAATGCCAGCACTAGGGAGGCAGAAGCAGGTTGATCTATATGAGTTCAGGGACAGCCCAGCCAGGGATACCAAGAGGACCCTATCTCAAAGAAGAGAGAGAGAGAGAGAGAGAGAGAGAGAGAGAGAGAGAGAGAGAGAGAGAGAGAGAGAGAGAGAGAGAGATGTCTAAACAGCAGGTTTTACATGAGGTATATAAACTTTGGTTTAATGTATAATGTGTAGACACATACTTTGAAAGCCACAGATACACAGGCTATTACAACTACTAAAAAGCACTTTAAAATCGTGCTTATAGAACTGTCTTGTAAAAGACTTTAATATAGATACCTGAAGTACCTATGTAAAGGGTTTCCTAGATAGCCAAATGTCTTTAACATAATAACAGAAGATAATTTTAAAAAACATAAAATCTTATATAAAAGCAGTACATCCATAACAGTGTTATTTGCTGTAGATACAAAAATAATGCTCTAGTTGCATTGATTACTTCTCATTGGAGCATTAATTTTTTTAAAAAAATAGCTGAATATTATTCTATTCCCCAAATATATTTTTCAAAACTTTTAAATTCATTTTTAATTATGTTCTCTTGTCTCTGTGTGAGTGGGTAAGTAGATGTGAGTGAAGGTACCTGTATAGGCTGCATGTGTTAGATCCCCTAGAGCTAACCATTTAGAGGTTTTGAGATACCCTGTGTGGGTGCCATGTTTCCAACCCCGCATACTCTAGATTTTTATAACGGGATAGGATGCTAATTTCTGTCTTACAGTCTTCTCAGCCCTCACCTAAATCTGTGATCAGGATAGACCAAACTCTAACAAGTACAGAGAGATCCAACAGTATTAATTAAATGACATTCTTAAGTTTTCTAATGTCAGAGGTGATAGCTGTTTCTGGACTTTATCATATTTCCCCTAGGTCTTTAGTAGACAAATGCTGTACAGAGCACTAATTACTCCTTAAACAGAGTTCATATCTACCCAGGGTACTGTTGATTAAGTAGTTAGTAGATGTTTGGGAAGGGAACTAGCAAATTTGAAGTGAATTCTAGGTATCCATCTCTTACATTTTGAATTTATTCATGCATTTGTTTATATACATAATCTCAATACATAGCCTGGTCTGGTCTGCATCTTGCTCTGTAGACCACACATTGTGCTAGGAAATTCGGGTGTCTAATGTAGAAGAGTGAAACCAGATATTTATCTCTCTGCCTTCATAAAAATGAACTCCAAAGGGAACTAAGACCTTAATGTAAAACCTGATACTTTGAAATTGCTATTAGAAAAGTACAGAACACTGATGAAGGTAGAAACACAGGTAAGAATTTTGTAACTTAGACACCATTTGCTCAGGAGATTTGGTGAACCATTGACAAATGCCCTGTCATAAAATTAAAAGGCTTCTGCACAGCAAACAGAACAGTTAACTGAAGAGATGCCTGCAGAATGGGAGATGACCATTGCCAGCCATATGTCTGATAGAAGTTTAACATTTAGAATAACAAAGAACTTAAAACTGATGATGACGAAAACTAAGGAGTCTGGAGTGATGGCTCAATTGGTGACACATTTGCAAGGCAGACCAACAGTTTAGAAACTGATTCTGATGGCTAAGCAGTGCTGAGGGTGAACGCTGGCTACTGAAGGCAAGAGCACTAAACGTGGTGTGTGATACCTAGCTGGACCCAGGGCTGGATGGGGCAAACTGTCTGGAATGGCTACCTTTTAGTTCTTGGTAAGTAGATTTATGGTGACCATTGGTTGGGACTTGTTTCCTGTTACAGGGGTCCCCAGGTCCCAGAGAGGAGCTATACTCTTGAGGCTTCTGTACTCCTCCTGGTCTTTGATACTCAGTGGGGGCTTGAGGGCAGGGATTAGATTCCCTTGGCACTGCACAGATGGATTGTAAACCAGCATTGGCTGCCCCTGCCTCCAGAGGGCTTCCCTGTCCTGTGGAGTGACTGTCAAGGGTGAGCAGATCCCATGTGTTTGGAAGAAGGATTTACTCCTGTGTGTTTGGCTTCCCCTGGCAGCAGGGTTTATAGTTGAGTTTCAAATAAAGCTTGACAGCACCAGCACTTTTGAGAATCCTCCTTTCAATTAGAAAAACATATCATGAAGCAACAGAGTGGATTATTATCCCATTTTGTATTTAGCTGCTGAAAGGCAGGCTTTTGGGTTGTTTGATGTGCAAACATCTTACACATTTTTGGAATCCCAAGTAGTATCAAATACTTCATTTTGAAGAAAGAAGAAATGGAAGAGACTTTTGGCATGCTCAGGGAAATGGTGAAGGTGAAATTGAGACAGATGTGGTAGGCAAAAATGTAGGCACATTTTGTGATATCAGGCCTTGTTAGATGGAAGCCTGTGGGGTTTAACTGTGGGCCATGAAGATGGCAAGGCATTCTGAAGTGCCCAGGTGTGTCTTAGTTTTGCTTTCTATTTCTGTTAAAATACTTGACCAATGGGTGGTGATGGCACATGCCTTTAATCCCAGCACTCAAGAAGCAGAGGCAGGTGGATCTTTGTGAGTTCAGGGTCAGAATGGTCTATGTAGAGAGTTCTAGGCCAGCTGAGACTGTATAATGAGACTCTGTCTCCAAAGGGGATGGAGGATGTCAACATTTTAATTACATAGTATCCTGTTGGTTTTTGTGAATTTGACACAAATTAGAATTATCTGGGAAGAGGAATCTTAATTGAGAAAATGCCTCCATCAGATTTCTGTGTGGCATTCTGTCCTTTCTGTGTGGCATTTTCTTGATTAATGATTGATGTCGGAAGGCCCAGCCCACTGAGGGCAGTGACACCGCTGGATGGTATAAGAAAATAAGCTAAGGGACTGGAGAGAGGACTTAGAGGTTAAGAGCACTGGCTACTCTTTCAGAGGTTCAATTCCCAGCAATCACATGGTAGCTCACAACCATCTATAATGAGATCTGGTGTCCTCTTCTGGCCTGCAGAAGTGCATGCAGGCAGAACAATGTATACATAATAAATAAATACATCTTGGAAGGATAGAAGGAAGGAAAGAAGGAACCAACCTGAGTAAGCAGCACTCCTGGATGGCTCCTGCTTCAGTCCCTGCGTCCTGATTTCTACCCTGAGTTCCGGCTCTGACTGTGATGTAGAAGTATAAGCCAAATAAACCCTTGCCTCCCCAAGTTCCTTTTGGTCATGGTATTTATCACAGCAATTGAAATTCTAACTAAGACACATGTCCACCCTATGTTTTCTTTACCATCTTTATCATTGATGGACACTTTGATTGCTTCTCTCTCCTCTTGGCCATTTTGTGGTTAATGCTGTGATGGATGCATAAGTCCAAATATCTCTTTAAGACCCTCCTTACAGTTCTTTGGGCTATATATCCGGAGAAGGCATTGCTGGCTATAGGATAACTCTACTTTTAGCCTCTTTGTGGCATCTCTTTGTGGTGGTCTCTATAGCGGCCATACGATTTTTCATTACCATCATCCATCACTCTTCACCTAGAGCATCAACAGCTACCTCTGTGGCTGTATACTTCCAGAAAGTAGAAGTTCAAGTTCATCATCTGCTCCAATGTCTCTGACAGCCTGTGGCCAGGAAGGAGATATTCAGCTTCATCTTGACACGGCCAACCACCTAGGAAGTATCACAAGAAAGAACTGGCTTTAAACTTTTAGTCCTCCTGCCTCAGCCTCCTAGTATCTAGGAAACTGCATCTTTTTATTGGAGTATCTCTTTTTATGTGCCTTTTTTTTCTTCCAAGGCAGAGTTTCTCTGTATTGTTTTGGAGCCTGTCCTGGAACTCACTCTGTAGACCAGGCTGACCTCAAACTCACAGAGATCCACCTGCCTCTGCTTTCCAAGTGCTGGGACTAAAGGAGTGCACTACCAACACCTTACTATGCCCTTTTATTTAGTGAAATCCAGTGTAGAATTTACTGATTTCATTTTTAAGTGGGTGTTTTCTGTTTAAGCAGAGATCTTGTGTGTACAAGGTAAAATGAAAGTGTGTGAGTGTATTGAAAAATGGTGTTTGCTCTCCAAAATACTACTTTTTTTTTTTTTTTTTTTTTTTTTTTTGAGACAGGGTTTCTTTGTAGCTTTGGAGTCTGTCCTGGAACTTGCTCTGTAGACTAGGCTGGCCTCGAACTTACAGAGATCCTCCTGCCTCTGCCTCCCAAATGCTGGGATTAAAGGTGTGTGCCACCACTGCCTGGCTCTTACAATTTTCTTAGCATTAGAACTGTGAATTTTTAAGTTCTTTTTGTGCTCTTTTCTGCTCCTTTCTGCCTCCTCCTCCTTCTTTCCTCTCTCCTTCACTCCTTTCTCCTCTCCTCATTCCCTTCTTTGAAGACAGGATATTGTTCTGTTGCCCAGGCTGACCTCACACTCTGGTTGGCGCTCAAGCAGTCCTCCACTTCAGCCCCATTTGTAGCTGGGTCTATAGCTGGGTCCCATAGCACCAGGCCTATCTGTTTCCTTGTCATTCTGTTATTCTGTAGCTTTTTTTTTTTTTTTTTTTTTTTTTTTTTAAACACAAGAACAAACTCGTGGTAGACACTGGCCTCTCCTGCAAAGAGAAGCAGATCTCTCCAGCTGCACTTGACCCAGAAAGGGCTCCTGAAGCCTCTTTGGACACAGCAGCTCTGGGACCTGCTTTTGTCCAACGTGTAGGCATGAGAGGAGTGGGGCCAAGAAACCTGTTCTAACAATGTTCTTTTCTCATTTGGGACCAGCCTGCTATGGGATGGACAACGAAGAAGAGAACCACTATGTCTCACAGCTCAGGGATGTCTACAGCAGCTGTGACACCACAGGGACCGGGTTTCTGGACCAGGAGGAGCTGACCCAGCTCTGCACTAAGCTTGGCTTGGAAGAGCAGCTGCCAACGCTTCTTCAGATTCTTCTTGGAAATGACCGATTGGCCAGGGTGAGTGTGGCCTCTTCCCGAGGGAGAGTGCAGAGCTGGTCACTGATGCTGGTACACAGCACTCGAAGAAGGACAGTTGGGAAAGGAAAGATGCCAGCAATGAACCAAGGGTGTTCTGGGGATTGTAGAAAGAACTTGAGGGAATGTAAGCAGTCACACCCACCACCATACCCGACGCTGTTCTCTGATGGTGTCGTTTGGCTTGGTTTTGTAAAAATGGTTATTTGGTAGTGGGATGGTGGTTCACATTTACCTTCTGATTAGGTTCTTCTACTGAAAATAATCTTAAGTACGTATTTGGAAAAGTGAAATGAATGTTCTCCCTCCAAAAGGCAGTGAGTGTTCAGACGTAGTTTGTCGTTTGAGAAAAAAAAAGACTCAGGATTGTTTGTTTGTTTTGTTCATCAAATTAAATGTGAATCTGGAAAGTAACAGGGTCTTCTCCTTCCTCGAATTCCCGCAGGTCAACTTTGAGGAATTTAAGGAAGGGTTTGTGGCTGTGCTGTCCTCTGGGTCTGGTGTAGAACCCTCTGATGAAGAAGGTAGTTCCTCGGAGTCAGGTAAGAGGATTTCCTCTAAGCGCTTGAGTTCCTTTCCTTTATTTCTGTGTGGCTTTTCAGAGTGTGGCTTAACTGTTCCAAATTCTAGCCTCTCTTTCTGTCACCCTCAAGCCTAGTGGACTTGAGCAAAATACCTGGAGTCTCCTCTTCTGTGAATGTCATGGGATTGTAACCCACATTACCTGTAGGGAGCCACTGCCAAGTGGAGTGACAGGTGTGGAGCAGGGAGAGGTGGAGCCCCAGGGCTCTGAGTACCAAGCAAGTAGACTGGCCTACCGTCCTGGACAGTAGCATCTGGTGTGATAGCCAGCGCTGTTACAGTGTGCTAACAGGACTCTCATTGTAGAAATGCTTGTGAGGTATATCTGTATCATGGCAGGAAGCCACCAGGCCCAAGACCTTGGCCCTGAAGTACAAGAACAGTGGGCCTTGTGGGACAGAGCTGGAGGCATGTCTGTTCAGGGACATGAGGACTGTATGAGGAAACAACTACCCCGCTGGTATGCTGTATGACTGTACAGCAGGGTGAAGGATCCTAATCTGGAGCAGAGGCATGGAGATGAGGGACAGTGAAATTCACAAGGATGGACGCTCGTACCAATTGTCTTCTGGGTGCTAGGTCTTGAGTTCACATGTATTTTATGTAGATTTTGAATCTCTCGGAAACCCCGTGGTCCTGTCACATCCACAGCTGAGCTGAGAAACATTTATCCCTGGTCTGTAGTTAGTACATGGCGGCTTGGATTTGAGTCCCTGTTGCCCACTGTCTCTGTGCACACAGTGTCAGGACACTGTGCTTCTTACTTTGGATGACATCATCAGCCCTTTTGCCACCTCCTTTCTGATCGCAGAGGCTCTGGGCACAGGGCAGAGCTCTGGGGTCTGTGTCAGCCCCACACCACGAGTACAAGTGCTTGTCTCCTGCCTTTCTCTCCAAACGTGAAGAGGGCGTGTAGTCTTTCCTGACACAAGATGGTAATTGGTTATCAAAATGTCTTTGGAAAAGTGAGACCCAGTACCTCTGTTGTACCAAAGATAAAAGATCCTACTTCCTGCCATGTGACACTTCACAGCTTACAACTCTCTGGAACATGTTCTATATTCCCAAAGAAGTGAGTCCCTTTTTACAACTGTATTTCTTCCTTTTCAGTGCCAATTCTTTTCCTTTTCTTTTGATAAGAGTTTGAAAAGTTTTTCTCAACTAAGTAGCCCCATGCCCTTTCCTGAAATGCTGCCTCTTAAGCCATAGAATGGAGACCAAGCCTTGCCAATCTCTGTTGTATGAACTTTCCAGAAGAGGTGTGAACAAAAGTCTGTTCACTGTAGATAGAACACTAACAACAGACCAAAGAAAATATTTGAGCCGTGGCTCAGTGGGAAACCAGTGAGATTAGTGGGGTTACTCAGAGGAGCATGGATGAGTCCCCCAGTTCCCACCAGCCTCTTCCCCTAGCTGCTGCTCAGTGCTGATACAACCTTGGTTCTTTAAGTCTTGTGAACCTTGTATCTCCCTGAGCTTCCTCAGCCTGATAAGCTTTGTTAGCTTTGTCAGTCTTGTGAACCTCCCTACTGACTAGAGGAGGGAATGTTTCAATTTGGAGGAACTAGCCATACAACAGTCTGGAAACATCTACCTATAACCAGAACTGACCTTGTGTCATGGGCCTCTGGCCACAGAGCTGGGTCAGCCCTGCCCGCCCGCCCCCCACTCCCACCCCCAGGGTTGAGTCTGGTTCAGTCTTTTCCATAGTTCTCTGACTTGTCCATTCCTTGTCTCCTGTGCCTCACTCACCCCTGACTGCTCCTTAAACATCTGACGGTGCTGCTTGCCTTTTTGGTTCCAGTTGTATCATCTTCATCCTGATTTCCAGTTTCTCTCCTAGTGGCCCCCACCTTGCCATTAGAATGTGTTTATGTGGCCAGATGCCTGGATTAGGAAGAGCTGCCCTGAATTTCTGTTACCCCTCCTGTTGTTAAAGACCATTGGTGAACATGTAACTAAATGCACTTGACTTTCCAACCCTGTCATACTTTCTCAATCCTCTGTACACTTAATACTGGCACATGGGTATCCAGGGTTCTAGCCAGACAGTGGGGCTCTACAGGATGTTGTGCAACATATCCAGTTGATGTTGTGATGGGCTGATGGAAAATGCTGGGTCCAGGGGATTGGACACTGCCCAGTCATTGTTGCTATTACTCTGCCATCATTGCTTCTGTGCTGAAGAGCCTATGGGTGCCCTTTCCTAGTAAAGCTTCTCCACGATGGAGGGTGATTTCTCCTGGGGCTGCTCTGGTGAGACCCTTAGGACTGTTGCCAGAAGAGCATGTGTTTCCCTCCATGGTTCACCACGGTAAGGGCAGTGCACCTGTCTGTGGATGGAGATGTAGGTCTGTGTGGAGCCTGGTAATGAACAACAGTGATATGAACGGGGCCATTGGACATGAGGAAGCCCATAAGGAAGAGAAGCATGGGCAAGTTGCACCATTTTCAGACTAACTCCAGGACGAGGCTATAGCTGTGGCCTGGTGGCCAAGGTCTCCCCTGTGGCAGGCCTCCTGGTGGGGAGGGCGAGAATGGGTACCCAGGCATTGTATGCTTTCCATTCACATGACAGGGATTTCGTCTTCTAGCCCTACCAGAAGGTGCTTCCCCAAAAGACAGGAAGGGAGAGCCATGCCCAGCCACACATTGCTACAGTTAGAAGTCTGTCAATGACTGCTCCCTCTTGAGAGCCAAGCAAACAGATTTAAAGGGAAAGTGAGAGAAGCTGCGTAGGGTGGAAGGGCCCCAAGGGAAGGGAACCCTGCAGAGACATGTTGTAGGGGCCTTTAGTAGGATTTACAGCAGAAACTGGACAGAGACCGAGGTAGTTTCCATTTGTCACCTGGGGAGATGACCATGCACTGCTCTCCCAGTTAGGACAGTGGTCACATGCTGAACTGCCCTCTGTCCATCTTTGATTGCTCTGTTAGCTGCTAACCTTGGCTTCTGTTGGCTGCTGGCCTTGGCCGAAACTGTAACTATTGACCTTGCAAGTGTTGCTGCTCTCTGACCTTGGCTGGTATTTTGCTGGCTGCCAACTAAACTATACTGTCTTTGTTCTTCTGTTTACATGACTAAAAGATGTTGGGGTTGGGTTTAAAGACACTGAGACAGATTGTTGAAGATGTGAAATTCATTAAAAGAGTTTTTGTCACCACAGATAGACAGACAGCAGCGTAGCAGGGCCTCTGAGGGGAGTTTAGGCTACAGCATGGCAAACATGGCCCCTGAAAAAAGTATCCATTTCCCTCAAAGAAGTGAGTGAGGTGCTTGAGTTTTACCATGTGCCCCGGGTCATTTTCTCACATGCTCTCTCGATTTCTCTCTGTGGAATGGGTGTTTTTCCTTCTCTCAACATGCCCCATGGCCTCTGAGCCTTCAAGGACACTTGCCTGCCAATGCTCATTGTATTAGAGTAGTTATCAGTTAAAGTGCCCCAGAAAAAGCAGCCCCTTGCATGCTACTGTACCTCACGTTCAGCATATCCAGAATGGAACTCGGCATTGACCTCACCGAACCTTGTTCCTCATCCCCAATTCCTGTGTGTCTTCAGGTCTCCCAGATCCTTCTCCGATGGTCCAGGGGTCAACAGGTGGTGACTGTCAGCACAGAGGAAAGAATCTAGGTGGTTCTTGGCCTTCCGAAGCTGCCTTCTGTTTGATACAATCTAAGTAACGTGCTTGAAGGGCTCCTCAGCTTCCTAGCCAGGCCTGGCCTCAGTGGGCTCATCCAGGTCTCTTTAGCTACCCTAACTCAGAATCCTGATCCTGAATTCTTCTCCTGAATCCACATCCCAACATGACTGCGTCTCTTGTTGCCCTCCCTGTGCTCTGCTCCCCACATGTGCTCAGTCAGCATTGTGTAGATGTGCAGACTGGATGAAGAAAGAAGGAGCCACAGGAAGTGTAAGATTTAGAGTATCCCCTTCCATATGGAGACTGCAGTCCATGCTGCTTCTGCCCCAGGCCTCAGGCTATACAGGATTGGAGTTGGACTTTGTCTATCACCCATGCCTGTCTATGGAGCACCTCTATCCCTGAGAGCTTGGGATCCTAAAATAACCAGCAACCTAGCAAGACTGAGGATTTTCTAAAGAGACACGTGTGTCCCTGACTCTGGCTATCTGGACCATTGGAGAAAGGCCCTGAGAGAATTGGGGTTTCCCCCAGAAATCTTACACTGACAGAGGGAAATTGCTGAATCCTGGTATGAGGGTGGGGTCTTGTCTCTAGAAAAGCAGCAGGATGTCACACAGTGCCAGCAGGTTTTCAGACCACCTTGCAGGAAAGACTGGAATCAGGACGGTGCTGGGTCACCGACAGGTAGAGCCATACCTTCGTCAGGAGTGTCAAATTATACTTATCTCTTGCCTTCTAGTTAAACCTTAATCTTGAAGCAAGACCCTAAAGATAGACTCAAGGTGGGGGGAGTCACTGGGTCTCTTTATTCTTCGTCCTTAATGTGGCTGCATTGAGTACATCTGCTTTTTAACTGTTAATTTGGCTCTTCTGATCTGTTTATTGTGATGGTGGCTGGGTCTGGCTTGCTGGGGCACAGGCTATGACCCTGAGTCTAGGACACTGAGGAGGGAGTTCTGAGAAATAGTCCTCAGTTCTCTAACCACATGTTCTTGGACTGTTGGTGTTTCTCTAAAATATGCTTGAGAAAAGCTAAAGAGCATCTGGTGTCTAGTAGGACCCAACCCAGCTTTCCCAGTTTTGTTTCAAGTAATAGGACAGCCACTGTTAACTGATCAGTGTCCTGTGTCCTCCAGGCTAATGTGCTCAACAGTGTGTCTGAGTCATACTGGGGCTCTAACCTGCGTCTTCTAAGAAAGGGCCTTGTTGGCATGCAGGGCCCACCAGCCTGCTGCATAGGCATCCCCTCTCCCCCATCTCCTTTTATCTTTCCAGCTACTTCCTGTGTTGTCCCTCCAAAGTACATGAGTGGCTCTAAGTGGTATGGCCGCCGGAGCCGACCTGAGCTTTGTGACTCTGCCCCTGCAACCAAATACGGATCAGAACAGCAGGCCAAGGGTAGCATGAAGCCACCACTGAGGCGCTCTGCATCTCTGGAAAGTGTGGAGGTGAGTCAGCCAACCCTTCCCACCCAGGCTGCCCAACATTAGGGAAGTAATTGTCAATTTGTCACTTTCCATATACATGGTCCTGGAGGATGTAGGCAGGGGACCACGTTCCTGGGCCTTGAGTTGTCAGCAGCCTGGATGTGCATGGCAGCTTCGTTTGAAAACCTCTTCTCTGGGCAGTCCTGGTCCCAGGCCACTTTTCTTCAGATTTGGAGCAATGGGGACTTGTGGTGACCTTTACGTCTCTTTCATGGGTCACCAGCCACTCCTTCCTTTCACTGTGGAAAGTTCAAGTTAGGGCTTCACAACAGAGGAACATTCCAAGCCAAGGAACAGAAAAAGAAGCTTTTGGTGAGCCTCCAGGGCAGGGATGTGGGAATATGGAGTCTGCCTCAGGATATACCAAGATATATCTGTAGTCTGTGTGGTGCCTCCTGGAGTGAGGGAGCTGAACCTTTCCCTGCCCCTGAGTCTTTTGCTGCTAGCAACGGAGCCTTGCCTGCTTCATGTAAAGAAATCTGTTCACTGGGCAGGTGAGGTGACTCAGTGGAGAAAGGCACCCCTGTCAAGCCTGTGGTTTGAGGGAACACACTTCTGAGTTTGTAGCTCTCTACCTTCAGTGTGACACTTTGTCTCTGACTCAGAGTGCAAACTCAGAGAACACTGTGTTGCCAGCTGAGTTAATGTCTTAGAAAAATAAAGCTGAGTGTTTATCACCACCTTGGGTTCTATCCTCTGAGAGTTAGGGTAGCATTAAAGGGACAGAGTCTTGGTGCCCCAGGTGTTCATTCGGGAATCAGCAGGTCACACGGCACATGCTCAGAGGCTGGCTTTAGCTCTGGTCTGCTGGTGTGGTCAGACTTACACTTAAATCACACATTCCTTGATGGCCCTGTCTCGGAGCCCAATGTGTCAGCACTTACTATGGACTGTATTGTCCCCAGAGCCCCAATAGGGACCAGGGGCTAACCCTTCTGTTTGCTGAACTAATAGGGATGGTAAGAGATTGCGCACAGGGCCATGATACTACAGTATTTATTGTAGGTGTCCCATGAGTGGGGTGTTGGACAGTTCTTGTCAAATGCTGGTGTGTAAAGCTGGCCTCTCTCTGCTGTGGGATACAGGAGCTTTCTGTGTTTTTAGTATGACCTGCTGGCAGTTCATGCTAAGGAGCCTGAGTATGCAGAATAAGGCAGTGCCCAAACTTATGTCTGAACCCTTTGCTCTCGAGAGGGCATTAGTCTTCATAACATACAAAGCTCTGATTAGTGAGTTTACAATCTATTGAACTTCAGCCTGAGGGTGACGGCCCAGAGTGCACCTTCAGTGGCCCCTCCCACCCCAGCGTCCTTTGTGCTTACTCCTCACGTTTCATCCACTGTGTCACCCATTGGAGCACTCACATCCTTTGCTTTGGTTTTTTTCACAGAGCCTTAAGTCAGATGAAGATGCTGAGAGCTCTAAAGAACCCCAGAACGAATTATTTGAAGCACAAGGTAACCTATGGCTTCATAGTTCATACTGTGTCTGATTAGAGCTCTGAGAGCCATTGTTGGGTAGGGCAGTGCCTTGGGAACTGTGTGTTTTGTATATGTGACCCTCATCGGTTCCTTCTACAGAAGTGGTTAGAATGTTGGTGTCACAGCCTTGAGACAGTCACTTGGTCTTCAGTTTTCCCCAAGACCAGTTCCTAAGACAGAGGTTTCTGGCTGAGGTTGCAGGGTTCTACTGCTCTGATTCATAGCCTGTAGCTTTCAGGTATTGCCCAGGAGTCTTGGACCAAAGGGCTTTGCTTCACCTATGTGCAAGCTCTCATGCTGTAAAGGGATAATTTCGGGCCCTACCAGGGTTTGAGTTATTCTCTAGCAGAGAGTAGCATGTGGTTCTGCTCCTGAAGAACCTCACACAGCAACCAAATTCCCACAGCTGGAGAAAATCAGTGCATCAGTATCAGGAGAGTGTGGCTGGTCCAGGGGCTCTTGGCCATCAGAGCTTCTGTGGTATATCAATGTGTGATACTGAGCTCCAAGCAACCACTGGGTGCCTAGGCATGAGCCAGATACGAAATACATCTGCACCTTCTGCGATGACAGTTGTGTTACACATTCCTGGGGGTGTAGAAATTCACAAAAAAAAGCTTTTCATAGTAGTAGTAGCACCCTAAGAGACAGTACAGAGGCTTCGAAGGGAAGTGACTGTATTCAAACTCATATTTGCCTATGTTACTTCTGTGATGAAAAGTAAATAAATAGTGCTTACATATTGGGGTTGGTTCAGTGTGTA
Source organism: Phodopus roborovskii (assembly GCF_943737965.1). Taxonomy (NCBI): domain Eukaryota; kingdom Metazoa; phylum Chordata; class Mammalia; order Rodentia; family Cricetidae; genus Phodopus; species Phodopus roborovskii. Next base: position 4,289,756 of record NW_026125264.1, read on the forward strand.
GCATGCTTAGCTTATGACCAGAGGACCTGAATTTAGATTCTCAGCACAAACATAAAAAGTGGGGTTTATCAGTGTACCTCTGTAATTCTAACATAGGTGAGGCAGAAACAAGCTCCCTAGAGCTTGGTAACTACCGGGTCTCACCCAGTCAGGAAGCTCCAGGTTCATTGAGAGACTGTTCTGGAGAATAAGGTGGTAAGTGACTAACACACCTGACATCTCCACACATGTATGTGTACCAGCAGTCACGTGTACGCTGACAGATACACATGACTATGCGTGCATGTGGGTGTGCACACCCACCCACATGGAAAAATGAGTTGAATTCTGGAATTGAACTGGGGAGATGAGATCAAGGACAACGGCAAACAATTCCAAAGCAAGAAGAAAATGTAGGAGGCTGGAGAGATGGTTCAGCAGTTAAGATCACTGGCTGCTCTTCCAGAAGACCCAGGTTCAAGTCTCAGCACCCACATGGCAGCTCACAACTGTCTGTAACTCCAGTTCTAGGGGATCTGATGATGGAAGTAACTAATGCCAGTAAGGCTAAGTATTTCATTTGGTTTCTTTATTGTGGGTATATTTATCAGTGTTTAACTGTGACCCTTCCTTGCTTCAGGCCAGCTGCAATCCTGGGGTTGTGATGTCTTTGGGACATCCCGGAAATCCTGTAGCCCCTCCTTCAACACTCCTGAGAACCAGGTCCAGAGCATCTGGCATGAGCTGGGGGTTGGCAGCAGTGGTCATCTGAATGAGCAGGAACTGGCTGTGGTCTGCCGAAGCATCGGGCTCCATGGGCTTGAGAAGCAGGTGAAGGCCTGGGGCTGCCCCAGTAACTTGGTATTTGTAGTGGTCACATTTAGTGTTGGGTCTGGAAAACCAGTTCACCTTCATATAGCTGTTTTCTTCTGTACTTTGTCATTTCAAATATTCTGATGGCTCCCAATGCTATTGGCCGAAGCTTTGAGATACCTTTCAAAGTTTATCTTCACCCACACAGCCCGACCTCACAAACTTACGGCTACCCTCATGGGTCTTGACTGCCTGTAAAATCTTGATTCTGAACTCTCCTTCTGCCCAGCCCAACACAGCACCTTTGAGCCTGGCTACATCCCAGGTGTGTGCCATTCTTCTGGGACGACTTGGACAGGAAATTGGCTGTGATGATAGCTTAGGTCCCTCCTGTTATTGTTCCTGCCCTGTATCCCTGATGGAACATGAACTGTAAGGCTTAGGCTGCATTTCTGGCAAGTTCTTATCCCCAGTGGACACTTGAGTTATCTATAGAGTTAGGATGTTCAGATGCTGCCCACTCCCACCTGTCAAGGCCAAGTAGGATTCAAACCAGCTGACAGTTTAATTTTTGGGTAAGTCAAGTGCCCTTATTGGGTACTTGCAGCGAGAGGGACAGAGCAAGGTGACTCTCCAGGCCTGAAGGGTGGTGGCTTTTGTCTAGGAACTTGAAGAACTGTTCAGCAAACTGGATCAAGATGGCGATGGCAGAGTGAGTCTTGAAGAGTTTCAGCTTGGTCTGTTTGGTCATGGGCTTCCTTCGCTTCCAGAATCCTCCAGTCTGGTCAAACCAATCCGGCCTTGGTCTCATTATCAGGTAAAATGGGAGAATTAAATGTCCAGCACCAACAGTACTTGGTTTTGCTCCTTGACCGATGAGGGTGCTGACTGATGGTTCTGGCGGTGTGACGGCACTGAGTCCAGAAGCCAGATAAACGTGCTCACACACCTGTGCATATACGATAATCCGTGGACCTCATGCTCGTCTGGTGGTGTGCATTCCTGATGGTATGTTAGGCATCTCCCCTGACTCTGTGTTCTCTATGAAATGGAAACAATCTGAACACCTACCTCAGGAATTTCCAGAGAAAAATGCAGTGTGGGGAACATGGCAATTCCTCAGCCTGTCTCTCAGGCGTGCAACTGAGTGATGTTTTTCAGTGAGACGACTGTCTCCCTCTCCTGTTACACTCTGAGGGCGAGCTGTAGAGTGTAGCTTGTCTGGGATTCCCACCCCACATGGATTAGGTTTCTTCTGGCCTAGAGTCCCGGATTTTATTTTGTACAAGCCACTTTACTCAGAGGCTACTGGGCCAGCACTTGTTTCATTAGCACCAAGACGCAGTACAGGCTAGCCCTGGGGGACAGGCACTGGTGTGGGCAGGTGCATTTGAGAATCTAAGTCTTTGACTGAAATCACTGGCAGATATCTCGGTAAATAAGGATCAGGATAAACAAATAGGCCGAATAGATGTTTATTCAGGGAGAAATAACTTACAACCTAGACAGATGAACACCAGGAAATTCAACCCGATCCTCTCCTGTCCGAGTCATGCCAGAAAGAGAGCGCCTTTCCTGGCCCCCTCCGACCTCCTTCCACAGGTCACTTCCGCCCATGGCTCCACCCCCCCAATGGGTGTGGTCAGTGCCAGAGAAGGACTATCTCACTACAATTCCCCTTTTAGTCTAAAGAAAAGATTTAGGCTTAATACAAAACTATATACAAAACAGTGAATAACAAGTGTGCTCTAAGAAAAGGAAAATCGAGAACAAAATGACCTACATATCTAGTCCTAGGGTGAGGGCATAATGGAGTTTACAATAGAGTTGTCCTAAGCTGGAAAACGTAAGTCTAGTACCTAATATATCTAACTAGGAAGAGAGAATAATAGTTGTGATAGTTTAATCTTCAACCTCATCAAGACCTGAGAAGGAAATTAACAATACTAGAGTAGACAGGAAATGCGGATGGACAACTTTCAAAAGGTGCAGCAAGGACAGAAACAGCAAGCCACCTGAACAGTCACCCTAGGTCTCACAGCGACGTTGGTACACCCAGATTTGGCTAAGGCCAAGAGAGCTTGACAGACCACAACAACAGCAGGGAGGTAGAATGGCTGTCTTACCCTGACTTGGCAAGGTCAAGCAGTCTTCTATATTTGTCTCCTGCAAGCACATAGGACTGCATGTCCAAATCAGTGGTCAAGGTGGGGGCAATTCTATGCCCAACAGGCCATTAGCTGAGGCGAGATTGAACTCCAGCAGGAGCAACAACAGTGTCCAACATATTTTCGGGAAAGTGCACAGTGCTGTCAGGAGCAACAGTGTCTCATGTCAATGGAGTACTAATATTAAAACATTTAAATGCCATGTTCTGCATGTCTATGAAGTGATTGAAGATTAAGCATCTATATCTGATTAATCTCATAGGTACAGGAAATGTGAGTGAAGATAATCTGTAATACTCGGGAACTTAGCTAAAAAGACTGATTAAAACTTTCCTGAGTAAAGCAAGAACAAATACTTAAACAATATAACTATTTACATATGCATACATGTAAATCCCTAAAATAGAGATAGAGTATAAGTGTCAAGACAAGAGGTAGAACTATAAAGGGCAGCAAGATAAATATCCCAAATTGTATCAATATACAAAATGTCTTGAATACAAGAAAAGTATACATACATAGAATATGGTAAAAAAAATAATGTGCATAAAACATTGTAAGTGGAAATATTTAACACAATATAACAAAATATAAACTTAATTTTACATAGCTTACCACATAAGAATACACAACAATGTAAGCTGTAAAATACTATCTCATTCTTACTCAAATTCTCAAGAAAATAGACTAATCTACCTATATCCCATCTAAACCATACCTTTCCCAACCATTCCCTATTCCTGTCTAAAAGATAAACCCGAGTGTAAGCATCACCCAATCCCAAATAACTAAAACCAACCCAAAGACGATGACTATTATCCCAAAATTCCAAGGGTAGGGAAAGGGGGCGTCGTTATCTTAAGATTACTTCCGCCCATGGCTCCACCCCCCAATGGGTGTGGTCAGTGCCAGAGAAGGACTATCTCACTACAGGCAACAGGCAAAGAAGCTCAGAACAAGCACTGCAAGATGGTATGACCCCTTCACGGCAGAAATTCTAGGGGCTGAGTGTGGATCAGGGGTGGAATTCTTGCCCTGCATCTCTGCACAAAATCAAGTCTGAAAGCTGAAGATGAATGTCCCCTAAGTCATCCTCAGTGTTGGTTCAGCTGGATAGCCCCCTCTGAATGAGGCCATATGTTTCCATATCACTAGCAACTGTTATCAAATGAACTCTCAGAGTCTGAACCACCTTCTAGAAGGCCCAGCAACTACCTATTTGCCCTAGGCTAGCATATAAAGAGGACTGTGGGCCCCATGTGCTTCCCAGAAGTTGCTTCTTCACCTGGCAGTCTCACCTGTGGCAGAGGTCATGGTCTAGAATGTGCTAGAAGTTGCAGCTCCTCTGTGTACACCTTACTTCCTTTACTTTGCTGCACACGGTGCTCTTCTCCTGTGCTCCTGGCAGTGTGGATATTGAACCAGCTTTGCACCTTGTCTCCTCTGCTCACAAACTACCTACTTACCAGTATACAACACAGGCATACAGCCACATGCATCCATTCCTTCTGTACTGTGCTCACTATGCACACATCATCTGTACATGCACAGTTCACTGAGAACACACACATCCACCGTGCATGCATTCCCACTGTAGACATGGTGCCTCCATTTGATGTGTGTATCTCCTGTGTACTCACTCTGTAAATGTTCACCAGCTGTATACATGTATGTTCACTATACACTCATATCAACTATGTACACACATTTTCTGTATGTGTATACCTGCTCTAGACATGTGCAATCCATTGTACATTTGAACTTCCTGAAGACACATGTGAATCCACTCTGTGTGAATGTGCTATAGATCTCTGTGCACCCCCTGTACCTGCATATCGACTGCATGGAGTTGTATTTAGGCTTTGTACACCTCACCCGGTATAGAGACATTCAGTCTACCATACCACCACATCCATTGTGTGTGTGAACCTGCTGTAGAAAAATTTACATCTATGGGACATGCACACCCCCTGCACCACCTACTTTTTGTTTGTTTGCTTTTTGAGGCAGTGTTTCTCTGTGTAACAGTTCTGGCTGTCCTGGAACTAGCTTTGTAGACCAGGCTGGCCTTGGACTCACAGAGATCCACCTACCTCTGCCTTCCAAGTGCTGGGATTAAAGGCATGTGCCACCACTGCCTGGCTGCACCACCTACTATTGACCTGTGTACATTCAGGCTATATATGTATCTACTGTTAACTCCACATCTTCTGTATGTACACATCTGCTGAAGATATGCACAGGCTCTATATATGCACACCCATTGTAGAGACATGCACAGGCTCTGTATGTGTATCCAGTGTTCTTGCACAGTGTGTACAAACACATCTTACTATATACATCCCTAATATAAGCACATGTGCAGTCTCTGTACATACACACACACCCACTGTAAACAGTTGCTCATTCACTGTATATGTGCACCCACTGTGTATACACAGATCTTCTGTAAATGCTTATCAAATATAGATAGTCACCTGCTGTAGACACATCCATAATCACAGTAGATGTCTATCTGCCGGATGCATAAACCCACTGTGTGTTTACATACATGCCACATATACCTACTCATAATGCATACATACAAGTATGTGTACACATTAACATAAGCACATATTCATTGTACAGTTCATAAGTGCACACACACTGTTCTAGCATAATATGGCACATGCTGCCAAGAAGGAGAGAGGGCAGATTCTGACTTTAGTCTGTAGAGTACCGATTCCTGCTCTTCTGATGTCTCTTATTTTAGAATGTCTACCTTCTACTTTGGGCAGTATACAGGACTCCAAGGACTTCAGCAGAGTGGCCTACTGACTATAGGGTTGAGTAGGGCCTACCATGTCCTGTGTGGGCTGTGCTGGCTTTGCCAGCTCCAGAGAGATTAGTGTCAGTCCTGCCCTTCTGCTGGAGCCAGAGAAGGGAATAGCAGTTTCTCAATGCATTTGGGTATCAAGGCTTATGCACAGGTGCCCACCACTAGACCTGGTAGAGATGTTCTCTTCCTCTGTAAAAGGAGCAAGATGTGTGCCATGTAGGGTTGTAAGACAGCCACACAGCTGAGGAAAAACTCTCCCCCTGCACGTGCAGGCAAGGTAGGGTCAGGTGAAGAAGGAGGGGCAAACGGGCTGGAGCTGCAGGCAGCAAGAGAACCACCAGCAAGCTCTTCCTGGGGCTGCACGTTGATGAAGCATTTTCAGGCTGCCTGGGGGAGCTGTCAAAGTGAAGTCCAAGAAAGGGACAGACCAAAATGGGGCAAGGACCGGCTGGTCAGTGTTGAAGAAAGTATTTCTGCTCAGGAATGTTGATAAAGAGAAAGGAGGCCTAGGAACCGGAGAGGTGGCAAGGAGAGTTCACCGCAGCCCATCTGCATCAGGTAGAGTATAGGGTGTGGTCCCGGGTGCGGTGAGTGCCTGGGGTTCTGCAGCACAGGCCCTAGTGTAAAAGAAGCACTACCTACCTTAGTCCCAAGGTTCACTTACAATAGGGAAGGACCCCGGGTGGGCAGGAGAGGGTGGGGGATCATTCTCTCTTGGGTTCAGATAGTAGAGAAGCCTCACAGGCAGCTTTCCCTCGGGAGACTTCCTTACTGTCCCATAAACCTTCCTAGTACTGTTTAGCACTGGGCTGTGGGGCTTAGAGTTCTGGGAAATGAGTTCTGCTTGGGCTATTCTCCCCTTTCCTTTTGAGCCTGTCGGTCAGTTCCTTTCTCAGCCTGGGTTTTCCTAGCACATGTATTTTCTTAACATAGGACGAAATGGCTAGATCCCTTTGTGGGCCTTCTTTACATGATGATGTGTTGGCCAGAGCTGACTCAGGCCTAGCAGGTATGAGTGCCATGAATGACAAGAGCAAGTGCTGAGGGATCCTTGCAAGACTGGGTGTGGTCCCACTTCTGTCTCCTGCAGAACCATGTGATCCCAGGTAAATCCTGGGCTATGCCACACTTCATCCTGAGGGAAGGGGGCTCGGATCATTTGCTGGTATGTGTTCTCTTGTTTTCAGCCTAGATAAGAAGGCAAAATACCAAACATAGGCTGACAAGGTGAGACATGTGTCAGAGGGTAGGTACTACAGCCTCCAGACACCTGAGTGCTCAGGGCATCTTCCTCTCTGGCGTGCAGGAGGAGAACGGTTGCCACACAACCACGACCTCATCCCTCGTGTCCGTGTGCTCAGGCCTGCGCCTGTTCTCCAGTGTCGATGACGGCAGTGGTTTTGCCTTTCCTGAGCAAGTCATCTCCGCATGGGCCCAGGAGGGGATTCAGAATGGCAGGGAGATCTTGCAGGTTTGGAACTCACTGCTTGTGGCTGCCCTGTGGGGTGGCTGTGGGGCTGAGCAGGACACATGAGAAGTCACACATCCACAGAGGATGAATGTAGCAGAGCATGTGCTGTGTGCTGACGAACCCCCACCCTGTGCAGGGGAACCCCAAAGGGAACGTTTTTCCATTAAGTTTTGCAATTAAAATGTAGGAAAATTTAACTTGGAAACTTTACAGAGAAAACAGTCTGGAAATGTGGATTCCAACATTGTGTCATACACAACATCTCCTATTGTCACCCCAAAGAAGGAAGTCGTGCGGCTTCGTTGTGCTAAAAGGACCTCTAGTTATCACTGTCAGCCAGCCTTGACGAGGTCACAGTGAGCCAAAATGCCTCACCGAGCAGAGGTGGTGGGCTTCACACATGTGGACTCAACCTTACTCTGTAGGGTTGGTTGAGTCACATTTGTGGTTTAGATAGAGTTCTGTCATGAGGCAGCTGAGTCAGGCTCACTGAGGTCAGCAGGGATGAGAGACTACTACTTCCAATAAGTGTTACAGACTAGATTGAGTTTCCTTTCCAATTTTGCTTTCCATTGTTAAAAAAACAAAAATCACAAATCTGGAGCAGGAAGATAGCTCAGTGATTAAAAGTGCCTATTGCTCTTGTAGAGGATCCAAATTCAGTCCTCAGCACCCATATCAAGTGTTTCATAACTGCCTGTAATTGCAGCTCTAGATTTCATGTCTCTGGTCTCCACTGCCACCTGCACTCAGGTGTACACACACAGACACACATCATTAAAATTCTAATATAGTGATTTTTAGTCACAGCTCGGCCTGGGAAAATGGCTCAGTTGCTAAATTACTTGCTACAATACATGCTGGGATTGAGATGGAGTACCCCAAGAACCGGAGATAATTGAGGACAGGTCAGGGGCAGGTGAAGGCTATAGTAGTCATTGTGGGTATGGGTCTCTGAGCTGCCACAGAGCAAGAGAAAACTTTTGGAGAAGTCCCTCACTCCCCTTTTCCCCCTGGGGCTTGCTGATTCCAGAGCCTGGACTTCAGTGTGGATGAGAAGGTGAACCTCTTGGAGCTGACCTGGGCCCTCGACAATGAACTCCTAACAGTTGATGGTGTCATCCAGCAGGCAGCCCTGGCCTGCTACCGTCAGGAACTGAGCTACCACCAGTAAGAGTCCATGAGGGCATGGGGATAGGGTCCCGCTGGCCTGGTCCACCTCCTGGGAACTTCAGGTCATACTGCCTCTGCCTCATCTGAGTTTCCCCTGGTGGCTCCCAGACTGCCTGTTCCCTGCTCACCCACCCTTGTAACCAGAGCTCATATGCACAGAGCAGAGGAGGCCTGAGGGCCCACAGCTGGTCACTGCAGCTACTGCTTGTGTTATGTGTCCCTAGAATTAGAGGTTACCAGAGTATCCTCAAACATGGGCTATGGTTAGAAATTCAAATGTCCTGGAGCTCGTTCAGCCACTTTCATGATGTTTGAAGATTTGAACTTGACCTTCATCCTGCTGATTCTGGGGTTCACTGTTGTTGGAAAAAGACCTGCTTTTGAGAGCAGCCAAGGGATCCCTGGCTACGGCTAGCAACAGGAAAAGGAAGTCCATGTGAATATCAACCTTTCTGATGGGCTGGGATGTAGTTTAGCTTACTATTGAAGTCATTTTGGCCTTTCTTAACACATGCACTGGCAAAATGGCCGCAACAATTGCAGAGTACCCCAGAAGGTGGTTGTGGGGCAGGGAGGCCACACCAAGCTGTGAGGCCCAGGAAGTCTGTCAGGCTGACAGCAGTGTCCCATCTGCTTCCCATGGCAGAGGACAAGTGGAGCAGCTGGTGCATGAGCGGGACAAGGCGAGGCAGGACCTGGAGAAAGCTGAGAAGAGGAACCTGGACTTCGTGAGAGAGATGGACGACTGCCACTCCGCCCTGGAACAGCTCACGGAAAAGAAAATCAAGTAGGTCCTGGGCCCACAGCTTTAGTTCCCGGGCTGCCACAGCAGTGATCACCCCCACTCTTGGGCACCAGTCGGGCCTGGGATGCTGCCTGCTCGGGTGACATTGCCATTTTACTGGAGCCAGTGCAAGTTGGGACAATTTTTGAAAACACCTTTTTTTTTTTTTTTTTTTTTTTTTAAGGAAGGGTTGCATCTGACAAGCAGTGTCCTCCTTTATATGATGTAGGTAAAGTGACTCTGGTGTCTCCTGTGTGCCTATGGCCATGGGGAAAACCCTAGCTCTGTCCATGAATATATCTGGCTCTGTCTTAATTTGAGTTCAAGATGGTGAGTGATCTGGAAGAAAGAGTACCTGGATTGATCCATAAGGGTCAGTAAGAGAAGGGGGCTGGGGGGGCCAAAAAGAAAAACACAAAGTTACCTCTTGGGTTTATTAACCAGACATTGGAGGAAACCCCCCCCCCCGCATGAAGATTTCTAGGGCTACAGCATGGAAGGAGCATCTCCAGCTCCCCATATGGGTGGGAGTCTTAGGTCCTGGCCAGCCTCAGCTCATGTCCATCTGCCTGATGCTTTTAGTCATCCAGCTCTGAGAGCACTGCTGGTTCTTTTTCTTTTGTTCCATCTTGGGGTGGGCACTCAGCTAGGAGAGTCCCAGTCCTGCTGTGCCTAAATCCTTCACTCAGCTTCTTGCCTGGGGGCTTGGGAGGCCAGTCCAGCATCTTTGTGCTTAGCATTGAGTGAAACACTTGTCTCAATGTGGCCAGCAGTGCCTGGGAGGAGAAAAGGGGAAGGCATTTCACGTGGAATGAGTGTCCACCTGCTGAGGAGTCTATGTATCTTGTCATGTGTACTGTGTCACTTGAAAGCCATACTTCTTCATAGCAGTCCTGACACCTTGGGAATGTGGACTCTCATATCTCCCGAGTGTTACTCAAGATCTTAAAGAAGACTCCCACATAGGCTTGATGGGAGTTCAGGGGACTTTACCAAGATTTTCATCCTCCTTTATTTGTCTTGTGTGCAGCTTTAGTGCCTGTGTCCACCTGACTGGGGGCCTGTTAGGCCATCATGGACTCAGGGTCAGATTGGAACCACAGCAGCCTAGACAATACCTTGCCTACAATTCCTGAAGGCAGCTGGTTTCGGGTAGCACAGGCTCAACACAGTGATTTCATGCTACTGGACCTCAGCAGCAAGCCCCTTCCAGCAGCAAGCAGTTTGATTCTATTCTGCTAAATGCTGGATTTAAACCAAAAGCCCATTACTTCCTTCACCAGAGGTGAAGATCTGGAATTCTCATGAGACTCTTAATCTCAGGGTCGTGGGTTTGTGCCCCACGTCGGACACCAAAATGTAATTGGTCTAAGTAATAAAAACCCAGAGTCAGATATAGAGGAAAATGCTGAAAGACCAGAGAGAAGGAGCAAACCACTGCCACACCTTACCTCTTTAGCATCTCAGCAGACAAGGGAGCGAGTTCCTGTTTTCTCCCTGCTTATATCCTGTTTCAGCCTAGCCACCCCATTTCCTGTCTGTCTGTATAGACCTCCAGACCTCTATGGTTAGCTAGTGGCAAGCTCCATTCTCTGACCTTCAGGCAGGCTTTATCTGTACACGCAAGAAATCACCACACCTCTCTGAGTCAGCTGCGGCCTTTGGTTCACGGTGAAGACCCAGTATCTCCCCTTTCTCCATGACCTGTGCACTTGGGTTCCTATAGAGCTGCTCTATAGAAGCGAGTCCTGCCTGCTTTCCTGCAGCCAGTGCTGCCCCACACTGGCCAGCTCTGGTAGGACAGGGCTTGTGACTGTGTCTATGTGTGTCCCTCTCTGAGGGGAAGGCTTTGTCCAAGTTGACATTATGGAAGTGAGGATGTGAGCCTTGATTACAGCTATGTGTGAGAATTAGTGTGTAAATTCCAGGTTTGTGGAGAGATATATGAGTGTGCATGAGAAGGTGTGTGAGACTGTTGGCTATGTAGATCTGAGGAGAGGCATGGGGATGGATGGGTATGAGTGTGTCAATGAGCATGGCTTCATGCTCACTTCTACCACCAATGTCTTGACAGGACGGTGGTAACTTTCAAAGAAGCTAGCAGTGAGGTGTCTACATTTAAGGGTTTCCAGTCAAACCTGAGCTGCGGCCTCATCATAGGAGGGTGGGTGGGTATAAGACTGAAACCGAGTATGGAAGATCCACTAAGTGGTGGAGTCAGGGCATTTGACCTTGTTGGTTCAGTCATATTTTCCCTTGGCACGGGCCATGTTGGGTTATCACAGAAGGTGTCTTCATAAGAAAGGACTTGTGTTTCTGCTGTTGTGAGCAGCTGGTGACTGTTGGCTTCCCAGCCCTCTGAATTCTTCCACAGTGCTCTGGCCCAGGCTAACTCCTCTTCACAGCGTTGGCATTTTCTACTCTAAGAACCTCTCCTTGTCTTCTGAGAACTGCCCATGAAGTATCTGTTTTCAGAGTATAGCTGTTGTTGGGGAGTAGAAAGGGCTTTGGCTATGATCCAAAGTTAGGGTGCTTACATAGAAGAAAATGGCAGGTGACTAAGGCAGGCCAATAGTGCAATCAATTGAATGTCATTTTTTTTTCTCCCTTGATGTGGCCAAAGGGGTGACACAATCATGAAACTTTCACTTTACTCCCAAGTGTTGGGTCCAGAGTGCGTGCAGGGCTTGTTCTTAGCTGTTCCGTATGTGACTCTGGGATGTTAAAGCTTCCTCTCCAGATCTCATCATGCTAAGGCTGTAGGGAACAGTCCTATCCTCAAGGACCACCCTCTCAGGGACATGTGTCAGCTACTTGCCAGCCCTAAGTTAGTGATACTCACAGAATATTCTCTTCTTTAAACATTACGTTCCAAATTGATTTAGAAAGCAAACTTATTTTGGATACTAGTTTGAGATATAGAACTGAACTACCTGGTTGGCATGTATAGGGTTTGGGTCTCTCCTAGTCATCTGGGAAGATTTGATGGTGTGTCTTTTGTGGGGGAGGGGTTAGAAGAATATAGTCTGTCTCTGTCTCGTGTGTGTGTGTGTGTGTGTGTGTGTGTGTGTGTGTGTGTGTTTATATACAGGAATGAACAGGAGTGAATGTGGGGGGTGGGATGCATGTGCCTGCAGATGTGCCTACATCTGGAGACCAGAGGTCAGCTATAAACCTGCCCATCTTGTTTGATGAGATAGGGTCTCTCACCTCTCACTGACCAGGCTAGGCTGAATCCCAGCCAGCACTGGGGATCCTCTTGCTTTTGCTTTCCTGGAGTTGGGATTTGAAGTACGCACTGCTGTGCCTGACTTTTTTCATGGCTCTGGGGAACTGAGGTCCTCATGCTTGCACAGCAAGTGTTTAGCTGACAGAGCTATCTTCCCAGGCCCAGTGGATCATCAACTTTGGAACAGCATTACTGTGTGTGAATCTGCTTGAGGGATGTGTGGAGATGCTGAGTGAGCCCATACCTGTGAATCTCATCACAGAATAGTAGGGAATTATCAGTAGGTTCCTGTAAATAACTTTCATGGTTAGGTTAGAGTTTTATTACTACAAATATAGTGAGGGATATATATATATATTTGTTACAGAAAATTTAGAAAATACAGGTAAAACCAGAAATCTCACTTTTAGAGAGTGTCTTTGCTTCTTTTTCATAAGCTTATCATTACTTAAAAGATGACATTATAGGGGGTTGAGTAGATGACTCGGTGTACTGATGAACCCATACCTTCTCTTGGGTACCTATTCCTTTGATCCCTGGGAATTCACTGTCTACAGGTTTTGTGCAGCCTGGTCCCTAGAGAAGGAGGTTGACTTTGATGTGCATCTGGCATCAAAGACCTGTGACAGGGCTGCTGTAGGCCAGGGTTTCCAGTTGTGGTGTGGCACAGTGTGGGTGTAGGAGATAGAGAGGCAGAGGACATCCGGGGTACCTGCCTAGAGGTCTCTGCGTACTTGCTCACCCAGGGCTCCAAGGGCAGCTTTGAGTTTTTGCCATGTGTCCACCATCACCCCAGCCCCCTTGTCTGGGGGGGGGTCACCACCAGCCCATGAGGGAAGAATACCCATCAATGTGTTTATTGCCAGCATATGCAGTTCATCTGCTGAGCAGATTGACAGGGTCCAGTGGATGGGAAACTCCAAGGGCAGGTGTTCAGAGAGGCAAAGTGACACTTCTAAGTGGGACTGTGTATTTTGTGCTATGTTGTAGGCACCTAGAGCAAGAGTACAGGGGAAGGCTGAGCCTCTTGCGGTCAGAGGTAGAGATGGAGCGGGAGCTATTCTGGGAGCAAGCCCGTAGGCAGAGAGCTGTGCTGGAGCAGGATGTGGGCCGCCTCCAAGCTGAGGAGACCAGTCTCCGAGAGAAACTGACCTTGGCCCTCAAGGTAGGTGGGATGCAACCCTGTTGTAACCTGTGAAGGCATGTGTTGGCAGATGTTTTAGTTAGGATTTCTATTGCTATGAAGAGACACAATCACCACAGCAACTCTTATAAAGTAAAGCATTTAATTAGGGACTAGCTTACAATTCATCCATTTTTGTCATAGTGGGAAACATGGCAGCATGTAGGCAGACATGGTGCTGGAGAAGGAGCTGAGAATTCTATGTCTTGAACTGCAGGCAACAGGAATTGAGCTGTCTCATTGGGCATGGCTTGGCATATATGAGACCTCAAAGCCTGTCTCCACTGTGACATACGTCCTCCAACAAGGCCATACCTACTTGAACAAAGCCATACCCTCTAGCAGTGCTACTCTCTATGGGTCATGAATTCACATACATGAGTCTATAGAGGTCATACCCATTCAGAACACCACATTCCACTCCCAGCCCCATATGCTTGGAGCTACAACAATGCAAAATATATTTAGTCCAATTTCAAAAGTACCCATAGTCTGTCACAGTGTCAACAATGTTTAAAAGTTCAAAGTCTCTTCTGAGATTCATGAAAATCTCTTAACTATAATATCCTATAAAGTCAAAATGCAAAAACAGATCACATATTTCTAACATATAATGACACAAGATATATATTACCCTTCCAAAATGGAAGAAAGGGAAGATAGTCAGGGAATACCAAGAGCAAATACCAGCTAGGAAAATCCCAAACTGGGTCTCCGTGTCTAATGTCAAAGCATTCTTCAGATCTCCAACTCCTTTAATCTTTGTTGACTACAATACACTTCTTTCTCTTGGACTTGTTTCACTCTGTCAGCAGCTTTCCTCGGAAGGTATCTCACAACTGGCATCTCCAAGGCAGTACAGGCTTCAATTTCACAACTTTACACAATGACCTCCCTAGGCCTCCATGCAGGGACATTCCTGACACATGCGTGGCCTCAGCAGCTTTCCATAGTCATGGAGGACAAATCCATAGCCCCTCTTTTCTATCCTTGACGATAAAGCCAGAACCGCATGCTAAAGCTGCCTAGTTCTGTTGCTTGCTGAGGCTGGAACACACCCCTTTGTTCAAGTACATCTTTATCAGCTTTCTTTTTTGTTTTTTGTTTTTTGTTTTTTTTTTTGTTTTTTTTTTTTTTGTTTTTTTTTTTTTTGGTTTGGTTTGTTGTTGCTGCTCTTGTTGTTTTTCGAGACAGGGTTTCTCTGTATTGCTCTGGAGCCTGTCCTGGAACTAGCTCTGTAGACCAGGTTGGCCTCGGACTCACAGAGATCTGCCTGCCTCTGCCTCTGCCTCCCGAGTGCTGGGATTAAAGGCATGTGCCACCACCACCCAGATTCTTTATCAGCTTTTTGGTTTTGATGGTTTCCCTCATGCCTAAACTTGGCTCTTCTGGAATTGCTCTGTAGACTAGGCTGGCCTCAAACTCAAAATTCTGCTAGCTCCTGCCTTGAGAGTGCTGGGATTAAAGGTGTGTACCACCAAACCCAGCTCTAAGCTTTTCTTTAATTCTTTTTCACAAGTTGGAAACTTGGCTGAATGGGATTATATACTGAGGTCATCACTCCCTTTATTCCATTTCTTAATTTGTTTATCTCCTTGAGCATAGGACTTAGCTCCATTCCACTTTCTGGTGCTACTTTTCTCCTCAAATTGCACATTTTGTATTTTTACTTGTTCACCTTGCTCCTTTTCATTATAAATCTGTAAAAATGGCCAGTAATAACCACACAACAGTCTATACTAGGCTTTTTTGAGATTTCCTCTGTCAACAGAATTAGTCTGTATCTTGTCATTTTAGCCTCAGGCAGGCTCTTCAGATGAGGGCAAAAGCAGCCACTTTCTTTACCATAATATCACAAGAACAATCTCTAGGCCACGTGCTATAAAATTCTTTTCCTCTGAAATCTCTTGAACCAGGCCCCCATAGTCAAACAAACCTCAGCACCACTGTCTTCCATGCCCCTACTAGTATGGCCCATTAAGCATCCATCTCTTAAAACATTCCATTGCTTTCCTAACCCAAACCCCAAAGTCCAAATTCCTCCATACAAATGCATGATCAGGCCTATCACAATACCCCAGTCCTTGGTACCAACTTCTGTCTTATTTAGGGTTTTTATTGCTGTAGAGAAACACCATGGCCACAGAAAACCTTATAAAAGAAAATATGTAATTGGGGGTAGCTTACAGTTCAGAGGTTTAATCCATTGTCATCATGATAGGAAACTTGGCAGCATTCAGGCAGACATGGTGTTGGAGAAGGAACTGCAAGTTCTACATCTTGATCTGCAGGCAACCGGAAGTGAGCTGTCTCACTGGGCATGGCCAAGCATATATGAGCCCATCTCCACAGTGATACACTTCCTCCTATTAGTGCTGGTCTTTATGGGCCACACACTTATACACATGAGTCTATTGGGGGCCATAGCTATTCAAACCACCATAGCAGAACAGGGTGATGTCATGCTCTCCCTAAAGTAAGAGGTCTTGGCTTTGCTTCATCCTCCTCTGTTCAGAGTCATATGTGTTGACGGAGTTTTCTTTACTGCCTGGACCCACTGCCATTTACCTCAAATCAATACAGAGTCTTAATTATAAACTGTCTGGCCAATGGCTTAGGCTTTTTACTGGCTAGCTCTCTCTTAATTATTAACCCATTTCCATATCTCCTAGCCCTGCCTGTACTTCCTGCCTGGCTACTGGCCAGTTAATGTTTTATTCATCAACCAATAAGAAACACATATATATACAAAAGGATATCCCCCCATCACATATGAACTCAAAATCAGAATGAGTCAGTTACCACAGCCAGCATGGCTGCATCCCTAGGGTCTAGGAACACCTCTAGACATTGCTTGCCATGGCCTGGGCTTACAGTCTGGAGCAGACACAGCTTTTAGGGTTTTGATGAATGTTCATGCCTTGTACCTACCCTGCCTTTGGCTATCAAAAGCTGTCTGAACTGTTTAGGCTGCTAAGCTCCAAAAGCGCCTACCTGTGAGCCTTCTTGCTGTTCTCCTCCCAGCTTCTTCTCCTTACCTAATGCCCAAGGACCTCTATGATCTCTTTCTCTCCCACCCTGCTTCCTGCAGTCCCTGCCCGTTGTAGTAGGAGCATCTGGACGTAACTGACATCACCCTAGTGTGATGGCACTGTCTTGATCCTTCTCAGCACAGCCCTTGTCTACAGACAACCACCCCTGTTGTGCTAGATCTCTGAGCCATATTGACACAGCTTCAAACCCATCATGTTAAGAACAGCTCAAAAATGCTACATTACCAGGCCATTCTTGTGTCACTCATGAACTTTCTGAACTTGAGAGTGGGGGCAAGAAAAAAGGTGACAGTAGGAAGGCAATGACCTTAGTGTTGTTGGATGTGTCCTAAGAAGTTGTTGGTTCCACCAGCAGAGGCAGCAGGCACCCTCACGCCCTGCCATTCTCAGGGCGCTTTTCTGAGAAATGCTGCTGGAAACAAGCCTCCAGCATATAGAGAAGTGACATAGACACTTGCCATCGTCCTTCTTTGTGTCCTGAACCCTGTCCATCCTCACCTGTCTCCTAGGAAAACAGCCGATTACAGAAGGAGATCATAGAAGTGGTGGAAAAGCTTTCAGATTCAGAGAAGCTGGTCCTGCGCCTACAGAGTGACCTCCAGTTTGTGCTGAAGGACAATGTGAGCCTTTTTGCTATTCTTTTGCTATTCTAGGTTTTCAGAGCAGTGCCTGTGGGTGGTGAGTCCTAGTCAGGGCACCACTGCCTGTCTTCCCAGGACCCCTGATGCTGATGTATACATGTTTCTCACTTTCAGCTGGAGCCTCATAGCATGGAGCTCCTGGCCCAAGAAGAGAAGTTCACAGCCATCCTGAAAGAATATGAGCTCAAGTGCAGGGTGTGTGCCTTTATGGATCTGCTTGGCCATCTTGAGCATCCCTGGGCCCTGCTCCTACAGCCTGCCCTGCAGCAGTAACAGGAAGGGGGGACCAGCTACACAGGGCCAACACTGTGTGTTCTCAGAACTCCCTGGCTCTGACCCCAGAGGCCATGTGAGGCCTCATTTCTCTCCCCTCCTTGGTCTACACGTGTAGGGTGGCCCACAAGTGACTGTAGGAACATCTTTTCCAGCAAGAACTTCTTGTTCAGGCTGAGCTCAGCCATGCTTGGGCATTGCTTAGTTGTGCAGCAGATATCCCAGTGATTAGTGAAATCCCAGGACAGAAGGCATCCCTGACTGTACTCCCAGGATGAATCTTCTTAAAGAAATTTCAGTGTAAGAATAGAAAGGAAAATCAGACTTGACATGGTCCATTATTAATGATACAGAAAAGACCTTTGATTTATAAAGTGATCTGTCACAAATCCTTATTAGTCAACTTTCAGTTAGGCTTAATTTACCAAACGTTAACTTATGTAAAACTTGCTAGAAACATTATTTACAAAGAGATGCATGTGTGTGGTTAAAAACTTCTGCCCTTGAAGCTGGATGTATAGTAGTGTACTGTTTCTGCTGATGCAGGAGGATTGCTGGCACCCAGGAGATAAAGGCCAGTCTTAAGCCAAACACATACGTATAATCACAGTGCTTGGGAGGTAGAGGCAGGCATGGTAGGAGTTCAAGGTCATTCATCTTTGACTACATAGCCAGTTAGAAGTGCACTTGGGCTACCTGAGACCTTGTCTCTAAAAAACAATCCCCTATCCCCCCACCTACACCTTCCCCAAAAAACCCACAACAAAACAAATATGGGGCAGCCTGGGCATTGTTGCAAGACCTGTCTCAAAATCAAACAACAAGATCATAAGAGCCCACAGGCCTGTTTCCTCTCTTATATCATAGGTATCAAGCAAAGTACAACAGTAGCTGCTGTTCAGTATCAAGAAATACAAAGCATGTCATGACTTAATTTAGTAGAGTTTTGTATAGTCTTGGAAATCACCTCCATAGACAGACCCCTCGTAGACAACATTGCCAAGTAACCAAGGATAAGTAGTGTGGGTGCTCAGCTAATGGGCACTTTAAAACTACATGAGGTTGTAGTCATTAGAGGACCCTCATACATAGCATGCATAAGTTCTAGTTCTGGTCTCCAAAGCCAAAATAAAACAAACCCGTTCAATAATCAACAACACTGACAGAGATGGGAAAGCGAAGGTCAGGAGAGTTTACTATTCAGTCATTTCTCTTTCTCATGTTTTTACTACAATAATAAAAACTATGACATATGATCATTTATAGCTACCTGAAGATATTACTGAAGGATGTGGCTGAAGCAGACAGCTGGTTTTAGTTGCATCTGATTATTTACAGCTCCATTGACTGTAAGGCTTTGCTCTGAGTCTGTTCATACTGAAAATCTGTAGCTATTTCTGGGGATACCATTATAGGCATTGTTATGACACCGAGAGTTACAAAATAGTTTTACACGATATGAAAACTGATTCCCACATTGCAGAAGGCTGAAATGAATGAGGCAGAAAACAAACTCAGAAATGGAACCTGCTACTGTTTTATGTGTGTCCTTCCTTCCTCTTCCTGTGCTGTATCTTGAGCTTCCTCTAGTTGGGGCATCCTACAAGTTGAGTAAATGCATGCCCTGGGAAAACACGTGACCTTGCTTTTAGGGCCCTCTGGTTGGAGCAGTCACAAAACTAGAAATATGAGCCTATAGTCAGGACTCATTGTTGTCATACTTCCCAAGATTCTGCAGGACCCAAGGCCTCCCAGGGAAGTCTGCTATAAAGCTTCTTTTCCTGTCCTTTTAACAAGCAAGTGTCTGAGCCTGCTCACCCAGACATGTCATTAAAGTGCAAGCAAGGTGCTTGTCACAAATGTACTCTTCATCCTCACCAAAGGGTGTCCCTCTCAGTTCAGTTTCCTGTTACCCAGCAGCCTCTACCCCTCAGGCTTCAGCTTCCCAGATATTATTCTTTCTCTCTGTTAAGTGCATCACTGCTCTATAGCATTTAATCTAAAACAAATGGCCTAACAGCTGTAGCCATAGAACATCCTGCCAATTCCACCTCAGCTGAGAGGAGAGAGCAATCACATAGCCCTGACATGTCCCAAGATGTTGATTACTAAGCATGTGCCATGCCACCATTCTGGTGGTAAGTAGCACCTGTTGAGAATTTTCCTGTTTTCTTCACAGTCTCAACTTTTTCCCCCCTTGAACCCCTTTTATATATCCAGTGATGTAAGTATGAGAAAGTCATCAGGCATTGGTGGTGCATGCCTTTAATCCCAACACTCGGGAGGCAGAGGCAAATGGATCTCTGAGTTTGAGGCCAGCCTGGTCTACAGAGCTACTTCCAGGACAGCTAGGTCTATACTGAAAAACCCAGTATCAAACACACACACACACACACACACACACACACACACACACCCCATGAAAATGTCAAGAAATGACTTCCGCAGACTTCCTCAATTCTGCTTTAGGTAATAGTCTCAAATCCAGGTTTAGTGTTCCATGCTGGAATGTCAGAATCTGCACCTGCCTATATGTCTAGCCTGTAGTAGACACTCGGTGCAGATGGGGCTGGCCTTGGGTTTGGCCTCCCAAGTCTGAATGGCTGCAGCAGCTGGAGGAGATATCTGGCTCTGCCTACACAGGACCTACAGGACCACAATGATGAATTGCAAACAGAGCTAGAAGGCCTTCGGATGCGACTTCCCAGGAGTCGACAGAGCCCCTCAGGGACTCCAGGCACCCATAGAAGGCGGCTCCCTGGACGTGGCCCAGCAGGTAGGAGCTCAGTCCTGAGGGTAAATTGAGAGTTGGAACTCCTGGACATGACCACAAGGCTGCACTTTAATTTGGCTCTCCAGAGGTCAGAGATGAAAGGGTGGAAGACTTTATGTTTTAGAAATCACAAAAGTTATACTTTCCTGACCATGGAGGATACAGGTTTGTGCAAGGGGCCTGTTTCCATGAGGGATCCTGTGAGATACAGGCAGCTTTGTGACAGTACTAGATTTGGAAGGTCACCGGCATGGAGGGTCATATAGCAATGTGGCTAATAGTGGGATATCCCCAACTGAGGGAGTCCTGGCTGCTGGTTCAGTTGAAACCACACTAGAGGATTCCCTGCTCTTGGGCAGTGGGGTCAAGACAAGGCCCATATTAAAGTGCTCTTCATCTTTTCTAGAGGCGGCAGGGGAGGGGGATATTGTGGAGGTGTCATAGTCCTTGTAGAAGGCAGTAGGTACTTTGCTAGTCTCTGCCCTCCCACTGGTTTTACCAGGCTGTCACCCATGCAATCACTCCAACTCTGTCCATCAGCAGCATCATGGGACACTCATGGCCCCTATCTCTGTGCTGTCCATGGATCCAATTGCCCTGGTTATCCCTACCCAGTTCCATTGTGTCAGTCCACACCCCTCAGCATCGTTCTCCAATCTTGAGAGCTCACGAGTCTCCATGTACTCTACAACTATTCATGTTGGAAAGAAGAAAAAATATAACCACAAAGAGATATTCTTAGATCCTCTAAGAGGAACTTAGACACATTACCTGTTTGGGGCATTGAATGGCTGCCAGAATCCCCGGGGGAGTCTCCGTAAGAAGTAGAGAGTGTCCTTGGCACACCCCTGTGGAGGCTAGGATCTAGGATAGAGGAAGAAAGTATGGGATGTGGTCACCTGTGCTGTTCAGCTAGGAGCCCAGCCTAGCCAGATGGTAAAACATGGTGGTTGCTCCTCTGGTGTCTCAGGAACCTGAGTTGCACAGAGCATGTGGCCCTGGTCAGGCGTGTAGAGATAGACCACTGTGGAGCTATTCACATTCCCCCCTGCACCCACCAGAGCCTTCACACACCAGGATTTCCAGTGCTGGACTTAAGTAACTGACAATGTCAGTGTATGATGTAAAAACACATCACACAGAATCACCAAGAACACACAAGACTGAATATCATGTGAGCTGATGCATACATGTTCAAGAGCCTGGAGACTTGGGCATGAAGCTCTATGCAGTAGAGAGGTTGTGGAACTGTCACCATTCTGCCTTGTCTTCTCACTTGCTCTGTGCTCCTGGCATCATCTGGAGCCAGATTTTAATGCAGTTGAAGGGCCTGAAGAATTTAGTGGGAGCCTTCTGGTTCTCTCTCAGTAGCCAGTGATACGATGCAGGCTTGAACCTTGCTGGAGAGATCATTTGGAGGTTAAGAGCACTTATTGCTCTTACAGAGCACCTGGGTTCTGTTCCTAGCAACCACATGGTAAGCCACAGCCATCTGTAGGTCATGATGCAGAGCCCTGACATTGGTCTCTGACCTCCATGGGCACTGTACACACATGGTACATAGACATGTATGCAAAACACACATATAGATAAATCCTTCTTGCAAAAGACTTGAACCCCTGAGTTCTTTTTTTGTGTCAATTTGCCAAACAGTGTGACCTTTCCTTCTGTCCCCTGAGCCCTCAACCATGGTACATCTGGAGGGCAGAGTGACCCTTACTATCTATCCAGACCTGCACTCACATGTTACACATGGAAAGCTGCTGTGTAGAAGTCAGATGCCAGCCATTCTTGACATCATGTCATAGAGTGTCCTCCTTTTTACAGGCAATCTGTTCAAGGGTGACTCTACTCCAGTGAGTTTGGAGACAGAGATCATGGTGGAGCAGATGAAGGAACATTACCAAGAACTCAGGATGCAGATGGAAACCAAGGTCAGGGGATTTGGGACCTCAGGCTGCAAAGCCATGTGCCCAGTGCCTCAGACTGCTTAGCAACCCTGGGCCATTCTGTTCTTCTATTGGATCCCTGTGTTCCCTGGTAGATAAGTTGGAAGCGCCTCATCGCTTTGCCTGTATATCTGGATTATTCCCTTCTCCCAGGGTGTCCAGGCTGTGGAATGCTACCCCACTGGTCTTGTGAAGGTTCCTATGCTATCACACCCTCTAGACTCATGGTATTTGCCAGGTGCTTGGCCAGTCTTGGTCCCAGTGAGCTCACCCACTGAATGTACCTCAGGGTTACTGTGAAGGGGTGCATAGGCACACTGCACACCTTGGGGACATCACTATCCTGTCACCCCCTTTTCTGGACTCTGGGCCATCAGCTCTTTTGAGCATCTTTCCCATTACCCTCCTGTTCATGTGTTGTGCTGCTTGCCAGGTTGTTTGCTAGAACTTCCTAACTAGCGCTACTCATTTTTCTTTAGGTAAATTACTATGAAAAGGAAATTGAGGTCATGAAGAGAAACTTTGAGAAAGATAAAAAGGAGATGGAGCAGGCGTTCCAGCTTGAGGTCAGCGTGCTGGAGGGCCAAAAGGCAGATCTAGAGGCCCTGTATGCCAAGTCACAGGAGGTCATCCTGGGCCTGAAGGAGCAGCTGCAGGATGCTGCACGAAGCCCTGAGCCTGTACCAGCTGGGCTGGCCCACTGCTGTGCACAGGCACTGTGCACTCTGGCCCAGCGGCTAGAAGTGGAGATGCACCTGCGACATCAGGACCAGCTGCAGCAGATAAGGTTTGGGATGGGTTTTTGTTCAGGGCTGCTCACCAAGAACCAAAACTTGACTGGTCAGGATAGAGTACCTGGTTACAGGCAAGTTTCCTTTAGACAAGGGCCTAGGTAACTCATTTCTATATAAAGACTTCAATTCCCATCCCTGGGTCATGAAGCAGTTTTCTGTGTGGTGTTTAGATGGTTTTTTTTTTTTTTTTTTTTTTTTTCTCCTTGCAAGACTAGTAGCAAGATAATGTATCCCCATCACTAAATATTGAGGACATTAGAGAGTAGGTGTATTAGGCAGGGTTCTCTAAAGGAACAGAACTAACAGAAGGGAAAATTACACACACGGAGGGTGGGAGGGTGGAGGCAGACAGACATATTAAAAGTGGATAATTAGAGCCACTCTAATAAGAGTGGCTTACAGAGTGAGGTTTGGCTAGTCCAATAGAAGCTTTCTCTCAACAGAAAGGCCAACATTCCGGTAGTTCAGTTTATGAGGCTGAATGTCTCAGCTGATCTGCAGTGGGACCCTGAAGAAGTAGGGTCTAATACCAGTGAAGGAATGCCCGAGCAACAGAGAAGATAACTTTGCCAATGAGAGTGATGGCAAGCAAGCAAAAAGCACAAGCTTCCTTCTCTCATGTCATTTTATGTGGGCTGCCACCAGAAGCTGTGGCCCAGATTTAAGGTGGGCCTTCTCACCTGAAATGATCCAATCAATAAATTCCCTCACACATGTACCCAGTTGCTTGGGTTTTAGTTGGTTCCAAATGTAGCAAAGTTGACAACCAGTATTAGCTATCACAACAGTACAGGAAGAAAAACCCAGGGGCCCCTCTAATTAGACAGTTAATTTGTGTTAGTGAGGAAAGTCTTGGAAAGCTAAAATATTTGTACCAAGGAAGGAAAGGGTCACCTGAGAAACCTGAATGTGGTGCATTTCATTGTGTCAGTTCCTTGAGAAATGTCACCTGCCTTCTAGTCCTTGAGGCCAACTTGGTAGAGTCAGTACTTAGTTACTAGAGACACAGCCAGTAGATGTTTTCACCCACACACAAAAAAATTACCCTTCCTACTTCCTGGCCTGGCCACCCTCATGTTGGGAGCCAGCACCTCCCACTGGCTACACTGAGCAGATGGTTCACTTGGGTGTTATCTTGAGGCTGGTTGGGTCCATATATTGACAAAGAAGGGATGGATGCATTCTGTCATGTTGACAGCCGCAGCTCAAGTGGCTGTCGTGGCATCAGCTCCTATTGAAGTGGGCTCTTTCATTGGTGGGAGGGGATTGAGAGTAGCCAAAAAACATAGGATGTGAAGGGAAGAGAATCAGAGCCCCTTCTCTCTCCCTTGAGGGTTACAGCAGCAGAGACACTTGGGTCACTGGAGATCTGAGGGAACTGACAGTTGAAATCTTGAAGGACAGAGGCAGCCATCTTCAAGTCACATGCTCTCTCCAAACCTGAAGCTGTCTCCTCTTCAACATGAGGATTGTGTTAAGGGACTGGAACAAAGCTCCTTTGGGCCTTGGGCATGGGAATCCTCTTTCTTGCAGCACCCAGGATGTGCCAGGCCAGAGTACACAGCATGCCTCACCAAGCTGGGTATTTCTAACTAGCCCTTACCTCTCTCCCACATTCTCTCCACTCACTGGGCTCATGAGATGCCAGGCCAAACTGCTTATAGGGTTTTCACGGGGATTTTTGAGTCTGGGTCATTTTTACCTGTCTCACTAACACCTGGGACCTGCACTGCCTAGTAGCACTCAGTGGGACCAGTGCTGCCCAGTAGCCCTCGGGGCAAGGCCTCCAGCCACACTTGACTAAGCACTTGCAGTGTGGTCAAGGATGGGAATTTTAATTCTACCTGATGGTAACCCCTTATTATCTTCAAGCTGTCAGACATGGTGAATGATTCTGTGCTGCCTTCTGTGGTCTCCACAACGGACTCCAGGGGGAGAACAGGGCATCCTGACACATAGGCTACAGAAAGGAGGGAGGCATTAGGCACTCACATAGAGTGGATGTTCAAGTGACTTTTTCTCTCATGAGTAGAAAGGCCTGGCATTCAGCTGGCAAAACCCACAGTGTACGACTGTGTTTCTGCAGGAGAGAGGCAGAAGAAGAGCTGAACCAGAAGTTGTCATGGCTGGAAGCCCAGCACGCTGCCTGCTGTGAGAGTCTGTCCCTGCAGCATCAGTGTGAGAAGGACCAGCTGCTGCAGACACACTTGCAGCGAGTAAAGGACCTGGCTGCTCAGCTTGACCTGGAGAAGGGCTGGAGGGAGGAGAGGGAACAGGAGGTCCTGGCACACTGTCGGAGGCAGCAATTGAAGCTGCAGGCTGTGATGAGTGAGGAGCAGGCGCGGATCTGCAGGTCATTCACCCTGGAGAAGGAGAAGCTGGAACAAACCTACAGGGAGCAGGTGGAGGGACTTGCCCAGGAGGCAGATGCACTGCGGGCTCTCCTGAAGCATGGAACCACTGTGGTGAGTGACCAGCAGGAGAGGGCGCCCAGCTCCATGTCCCTGGGTCCAGACAGCAGGCAGCAGCCACCAGCCCAGCAAGCTGTCAGTCCTGATGGAAGGACTGGGTCACCAGCAGAAGAATGTCCTGGCCAAGGGAGAGCTAAGGGGAGTGATCTTCCTGGCCAGCCTTGTAATTTAGTTGCCATGCCAAGCCCAACCCCTACCCTAGTGCCCAGAAGGTCCTTGGAGAACCTGGGGGTCAGAGACAACCATCAAGATCCACTCAGTACTGAGGAGGGAACTGTCCCAAAGGAGCCAGAGCCTCCTGCCAGAGCCCTAACTGGCCAGGGCCAGAAGCTGCCCTTGCCCACTCAGACCCAGATGTTGGAGCCATGGTTGGGCCCAGCTGCTCTGGACAGGAAGCCAGATCCTGTTGGGGTTCAGAGACAGGCTTTGGAGAGGCTGACTGGAGATGCTGAGGGTGTCCAAGAGACTTGGCTCCAGTTCAGGGAAGAAACTTCCAGGACGAGGCCCTCACTGCCCTGCTCTGAGCTCCCAGATCCACAAGAGGCCAAGTTCAAGCACCTTGCCACTCTAGGGGAGCCAGAGGCCAAAGTGCCATCAGTGATGTCAGAGAGTGAGATGAACGACGTGAAGACCAAACTTCTGCAGCTGGAAGACGTTGTCCGTGCTCTTGAAAAAGAAGCGGACACCAGAGAGAATTACAGGTTTGTCACTCTGAGCCATTAAATGCAATATGAACCCCTCAGACTTGTCCTCTGTGAGCACTGTGCAGTTCCTCCAATTTCTAGCTCTTGACTGCCAGTGTGGCTGTGTAATTCCTATTACTTGTGCAGAAATCACAAGTCTACTCCTGGCTCCTGGCTTACCTGATCACTGGGTCAGCAAGTGGGCCAAGAGAGGAAGGGTAGGCCTTTCTGAGGCTGCTCAGCTGGCTCTGATGTCCCCACCTGTCACCAGTGGGAAGAGGACAGGCACCAGAACATGGAGTTCTTCCTTTGGCCACATATGTAAGAATCTGTGAGAAGGGCAATACTGTAGATATCTACAGTACTGTTCAAAAGGAATAGCCCACAAATGATAGCATGGCTGGGGAGGAAGGGTCTGCAATGTTACCCAGCGTGCTGCTGGCACTGCTGTAAACACTCAGTTAAGGGTGAGAGGCTTGTCGAGAGCATTAATGTGCACTTTGAGCATATTAGTTGCCCTGTAAAAGCCGAGAGAACTTGCTGAGTGGAGGAGAGTAGTCAGAAAAAGGAGAACACAGGGAAAGGAACCTGGCTTCAGCTGCAGGGCCAGCCTGCTCCACCTGAGAAGCTCCTTTTGTAGAAATGAAAGGAATCTGAGCTCTTAGAGCCCAACCCCTGTGAATTTATGGTCGGGGAGGGGGAGATGTAAGGGTGGCCCATATATGCTTTTCTTTAGCCCCATCGGCCCTTGGTTCAGCATACTGCTCCTGTCTACAGAGACAGACTGTAGGTCATCACAGGGGATCTGGCCGCTAGCACACAGCATGCCACTGAGCCGTCTCTCCGGTCCTTTTTTATCATTTTATTGTCATTTTTATTAGCCAACATTCTCCTATGCAAAATTATTGGAAGAGAGAGATATGTGTGAAGAAGGAGGAGAGGGAGAAGGAGCCAGCCTAGATAGTAAAAAAATATTTTCTTAATAAAATTGAAGTTGGGTGATGGTAGCTTGAGCACCTTTAATCCCAGCATTCGGGAGGCAGAGGCAGGCAGATCTCTGAGCTTGAGGTCAGCCTGATCTACAGAATGAGTTCCAGGACAGCCAGGAATACACGGAGAAACCCTGTCTTGAAAAACCAATAGATAGGTGGATAGATAGGCAGACAGATAAAAATTGAAATGTGTTTCTCCCTTAAATATTTAAAGCAGAAAACAAAACAAATCCTGGACGTTTTTTGATGGGCTAGAAATCCAGCACCCTCCAGGCCTACCCACGTTGTTCCCAAAGGCTCTTGCAGTTGTCTAGTTGTCTCCACACCTTGCTTCCTAAGCAGGTGTGTGTGGTGTGGAGTATTGTCCTCAGTACCCTGACTTTGGATAATTCTGGTGTCTGAAGTTCCTGGGGCATCCAATTGTGGGTCAGTTTGTTGCTTCTGCTGTCATTCCTGGTGGCCTTTTCACATGTCTGTTAGTCTCGGTGTGTTCATATTCACTTGAAATTAACCTCAGGGAATCTTGAGAGCCTCAGTAGAGGGTGCCTTTTCTGTATTGCCTTTGCAGAGAAGTGGGACACCGATCACCGGAGACGGCCCGGGCTCCCTTCTATGCCCCAGCTGTGCTGGTGCCCACCCCACAGTATAGCTTCCTTCTCTGCCCTGCTGGTTGTGATGCTGACACAGATGCAATGCTCTGGGCTGGGCCAGCTTTGTGAGGCATGCTGCTTGCTTATGGCTACAGCTTACTCAAGGCTTCAGTTCAGCCTCCAGTGTTTTGTTTGGTTTGGGGCCCTTGGAGAGTATGGCCTCTGTGAAGATGGCGTACCCTACATGTGACTTGGCTCTTCACAGGCTCTCGGTGTTGTTGGCAGAGTCTAGGTGCTAAGTGCATGTAGGAGTTGTGGGTGTGGCCTTTGGGGAGCACATACCAGAGCTTGCTCCCCTGGAGAGAGAGGGGATGCTGCCTGCAGAGCTTTCAGCACTCCCTGCCAGGAGCTGCCTGTGAGGCTGTGTCCAGCTTTCCCCTTCCAGGCCTCAACTGGCTTCTTCAACTTTGACCACAGGGCTGAGTTTCAGAGGCTTTCTGAAGAAAACTTTGTGTTGAAAAGTGACCTGGGGAAGATTCGATTGGAACTAGAGACTTCAGAGAGCAGAAATGAAACACAGAGGTAAGGTGGGCCTCACGGTTCCCTAGACCCGTGTACTGCATCCTGTTGGTACTCTGGAGTGAGCTTGAGGGGGGCAAGACAGTGGGGGACTGAACAGGTTTGGGGGCTCCAGCCACCTTCTATGGGTCAGCAGCCCCTAGATTCCTGTACCCTGAGCTCACACAGAGATCTAGTGTGTGTACAAGCTGCCACTTGACTGGCATCCCACCACAGCTCAGGACATGGCATATGTCAGCCCTGTAGAAACATTCCACATGGCACTTGAGGGCTGGGGCTGCCAATGTCTGCAGGGGAGCAGAACCTAACACAGCCTGACGATGGCCCCCTGTGATGGGAGATGCCATTCTGTATATATGTTTCTCATACTGGTTAATGAATAAAGCACTGTTGGCCAATAGACAAAAAAGATAGGAGGGACTAGGAGACAAGGGGGGAAAAAGGAGTAAGGAGGGGTCAGCATGGAGAGAAGGGAGAGAACAGAACCGCCGGCCCCTGCTCTCCGGTAAGACCATGTGGAAATACATAGAAATGGGTTAATACTTAAGACAGAGCTAGCCGATAAGAAACTAGTACCTGGCCATCAGCATTATATCAAATACAGAGTCTCGGTGTGTTAATTGGGGCTGGCCCAGTGGCGGGACAAGACCAGCAGCGGGAGGAAAAACCTTACTCCTTACACCACTGTACTTTTCTCCTGCCTTTACTACCGGCATCTTCAAGTCAGTGAATCAGAGCTGGGGACAGGGCTGAGCCCAGGCTATGAAGTGATGCTTTTTAATCTGCTTCTTCAACAGGCAGGAAATTGAGGTTTTAAAGAGTGACAAGGAACAGGCCTGCTTTGACCTGAAAGAGCTCCGCACACAGGTTGGGTACTGATTGGCATGGGTGGTGCCGACTCCCTTCTTAGTCTCTAAGTAATTTCTCTCTAATGAAAGGGGAATAGAGAATTTTTCCCAACAAGATCCAATTGCAGCCGACACAGCTCCCCTTATCAGGTCTCTGCTGAGGACCGAAAGGCCCCTCCCTAGGTGGGCAGCTATCCCAACTGTTAGCAGTCACGTGTGCCATTCAGACTCCACACGGTTGTCTCTCCATGAGTATTTGTGTTCTCACCTCTTGCAAGGACACCCGGTATCACCCCAGTTATTCTTTAAGATGCTTCTCTCAGAGGGGCTGGGCGTGCGCCATGGGCTGTGGGCTGGATGAGGCACTGCCGCCCCCTCCCACAGCTGGGGCAATCTTGTCTCCCCTGCCCGGGCCTGTCCCCCTCTCCTAGCAGGGCCCCGTTGTAAAAATTAAAAGGAAAACAAACACAGTCAACACTCAGGTGCTATGGTTAGGAGCTCAAGATTTGAATTTTGGGGAGAAAATGCCTCGGCCCTTAATGTCACAGCCGAGGTACAACAATGACAGACTCTTAGAGCATATTTCGATCGCCCAGTTTTCACACCTGTCCTCATTGCTTATGCATTGGTTCCTGCCTAAGTGTATCAACTGGGTAGACTCCGATGTTCTTCCCAGACATGTGATTGGAGTTTCTATTAGGGAATCCCTGTTACCGTTTAGTTGCCATGCCAACTTTCCCACCTGGCAACCGCATTCTTCCTTCCCTTCCAGAAATGTCATTTCAAAGTGTGATATAAGTGGAACTGTTGTGTGTTGTGTGTGGGGGGCACCACTCAGCTCCCAAATAAATCACACACAGAAGCTTATTATTACTTATGAGTGCCCAGCCTTAGCTTAGCTTATTTCTTGCCAGCTTTCCTTAACTTACATTATACCATCTACCTTTTCCCATTCTCTACTTCTGTAAATTTTACTTTACTCCATGGGTGTCTGGGTGGCTGGATGTCTGGGTGGCTGGGTGTCTGGGTGGCTGGGTGTCTGGGTGGCTGAGTGTATGGGTGTCTGGGTGGCTGGGTGTCTGGGTGTCTGGGTGGCTGGGTGTCTGGCCCCTGATAGCCTCCTCCTCTTTTTCCTCAGTTCTCCTTCTATTTATCCTCTCTGCCTGCCAGCCCCGCCTATCCTTGCTCCTGTCTTCATATTGGCAGTTCTGTTCTTTATTAGGACCATCAGGTGTTTTAGACAGGCACAGTAACACAGCTTCAGAGTTAAACAAATGCAACATAAACAAAAGTCACACATCTGAAAATAATATTCCCCGACATGGAACTATACCAAGTGTGGCCTTTGGGGTTGTCGTTTGTCACACATCACCATTCCCTGGTGAGTTTGAGGGATTCTCTGTTCAGCCACTTTCTCATTATTGCTGTATCTGTGTTTCCTGTGTGTGTTCTTCTGAGTCGTATCATGATACTCTGTTCTTAAATACTTCAGCAGGTGTCTCCCCAACAAGTGCATCTTTTGCTAAACTCAATATTGTAATGCTTAAGAGACGTAACCGTACTAGCTCAGGCCATACTCACATTGCTTCAATGATCCAAAAATTACACAGTAAGCAGCTGACATACTGCAGTTAACTTTCAGACCCACCCCGGAAGCCAGCCACATTGTCTTGTTTTCTCTGATGGTGTGCTTTGACCAGTACCTTGAGAGACATAGTGAGAAGACTAGAGAGCTGAGGTGATCAAGAGCTAGTGTTTCTAATGTGCATGTCTGTGGGCATGGTGCTTCTCTGTGGGGCCAGATGCTGGAGAATACTAGGCAGAGGTACCAAAGGTCAGTATCAAAGAGGGTCAGCTGAATACTTCTTCCCATGGATCCATGGAGACTCATGGAAGCACAGGGTGGCTTCCTCACTCTGCACATGTTCAGTCACATGGCAGTCAAGGACTGGGGACAGATATGGAAGTGTGGTCTGCTGCAGTGACACATTAGCTCTGTTGACCCAGAATACCTGCTTTCCCCCATGACATTGGCTTTAGAGACTTACCTCACAGGCTGTCCCTAGTCTGTATCTATCAGCTGCTTCCTCAGTGTGCTTTGCTGTTTGGTCCTATGTTACCTGTTTGACTTGCAGACCAAAGAATGATAAAGACTAGAAGGGTGGTGGCTGTAGTACATAACGGCCTCTCGTGGCCTGGGTTGTCTCTTGTCTTACAGAACAGAGCAGGGTTTCCAGTTCTCAGCTCTGCTGGCCACTGAGGCTAGATCATCCCCTGCCTTCTGTGAACAAGTATAGCCTCTGCCTATTTGCCCAGCTTCAAAATGTCTCCAGGAGTTGCCAGATGCCCACAAGGAGAAAAGACACCCCTGGTTAGGAAACTCTGGAATGATCTGAATTGAGCCACTGTTTAAAAGCATTTTTTAAATGTGTTTTAACTCTTTTTTGCTGTAGACTCAGAAGTACAAGGATGAATTGTCACAGCTCAACTGCAGGATCCTTCAGCTGGAAGGAGACACTTCTGCCCTCCACACTCAGAAGGA
Organism: Phodopus roborovskii; assembly: GCF_943737965.1. NCBI lineage: Eukaryota > Metazoa > Chordata > Mammalia > Rodentia > Cricetidae > Phodopus > Phodopus roborovskii. The sequence continues at coordinate 4,321,562 of NW_026125264.1, forward strand.
GGAAAATCGTGTTGCCATCCAGCTGTTAATGCAGAAGCTGGAGGAAGCGGGGTGCCGGGAGGAACAAGAGGTCAGGGGTCAGGCTGTGCCTAGGGAGTGGTTGGAAGGACAGCCTACTCAGTGGGGGAGGTCAAGGAGGTAGGTGGCTACCCCCAAAAGTGAAGTAAAGGGCATGCCCTGGAAAAATGGGTCAGCCTGAGCAGTTTTGGTAAAGTCACCATTATGCAGAAACGGGGACCGACTGTTACTGCAGGTGACAGGAGAGAAAATGGTGGGGTTCTCCAGCTTTCTTAGTGAGATAAATAGCAAGAGCTTGAGAGTGCCTCTGTATGTTGGTGATAGAATTTTGCTTGTGAAGATTGTACCTAAAGCATTATGGATTGATTTAGCTGGAAGTGTTTTTATTGATGTCCTATTTATAATAGAAAAAAGGACCAGAATCAATTTGAGCATCAGCAAGTGAATGAGTAAATGATGGCACTGCCATTAAATACCAAGTTCTCAAATAGCAGGGTTTGGGAATGATCCAGGTTCCATAAGGACAGCACTGCAGGACACTATGTGCTTTCTGATACGAGCTCATAGTAGATGTGCACTTGAATAGAAGGGTATAAAGAAATTAGGTGTGGACCTCAGACTCTCAGGGACTTGGAAGATGAAAATTCTCCAGTTTTATTCTTGCCTGTAACTTTCTGATTTCTGTGTCTGTGTGTCAGAATCTGCTTATGAAAATGGTTTTGTTTGTTTGTTTGTTTTTTATAAACAGGGTGTCCAAATCCAAAACCTTGAAGTTGAACTTGAACGTGTAAATGAGGAATGCCAAGGCTTACGACTGTCACAGGCAGAGCTGACAGAAAACCTCAAAGAAAGTCAAGGCCAGGTGGGTAGATGAGGGTTGGAAGCACTTGTTCCAGTCCTAGGCTATGAGAAGTATCAACAGTAGGATGGCAGTTGCCATGACTCATCCAGCCCAAAGATGTTACTAGGCCAGCCAGATATTCTACAGCTGACCAGGAACTCACCAGGCTCACAGGCATCCCCATTCCGTTAGTAATGTGGACAGATCAGCTTTGCCTCAAACAGGATATTTGATGGAGCTAGGCTTTTCACTCCTGTTTCTGGGGTTTTGGAGGTAAACAGGCTGTGGCAACCAGTTCTTTTGAGCTGTCAGGGATGTTCTGTGTTTCATATAAAGCATCTAGCATCAAACTGATTGAACTTGTGTTTCTGTCTTACCTTTGCTTGATTGAAGGAGTTGGATGAGTTATGCATAGTTTAATAGCAGAGGCTGCTCATAGCCATGGTGAGCTCTGTGGTTCTAGCCCCCTGGGTTTAGGACCTTATGCTGTAGTCTATACCATTCCTATCCCCAAAGTCCTCGATGCCTTGTATATTAATCACACCTGAGCCATATAGTCAAGTCTAAGGACACTGAATTTTCTCCCCCACATAAGGAAACCAGGCCAGGCTCACATGGCTCATACCTCACTCTGGTCACTGAAGTAGGCTGTGATGGACAGTGAATGGAACAGAACCTGATTCAGCATCAAGGACCAGAGCTGTTTTTCTGAAGGTTCCAGACAAATCTTTCTCTACTGCATTGCATTGAGACACTGTGGCTAGCAGGAGTTTGATTCTGAGTCCCTGAGGACAGGGAGTGGGCCCTTCTGCCCTCTGTGGGGTGACCCTAACAGAGAATATAACGCTATCACTTTTCACTGTCTAGTAATCACTATGCATTTATCAGTCATGCCAAAACTTATCCTTGTAGCTGCACAGTGTCCAGCTGACGCTGGAAGCTGCACAGTCCCAACATGATCGGATTGTCCAGTGCCTGAAGGAGCAGATGGTTTCTGGAGCTCATGTAGCTGAGCTACAGCACCTGCTCAACCTTGAGGAGGATGCTGGGAGACGACTAAATGCACAGCAGGTGAGTGGGGATGTGGCACTTCAGGCTAGCTGCTTGGGAAAAGGGCACTAAGGACAAGGAAGCTGGAACAACAAGGGATGTCTAATAGATGCTGAGGTGTAGATCAGGGTCATAGTTGAAGACTAGGAAACCAACCAACCCCATGGGCCCCTCCAGCCAGGGTCCACAGGTCCTCCCAAACTCAGTCTGTCTTCAGGTCACACCATCATGGTCAGTCATCGTTGGTGATGAGTGACACCATGCATGATGGAAGCTCATTTGGTCATTTATGATTAATATTCTGAGGACAGTGTCTACCATGTCTCCCTGAACTTGACAAAGAGGTGGAGTTACTATAGCCGTGGAGACATTGCTGATATCTGCACAGGTAGCCAATCATCTATATCATGCATTTGTCATTTGTGCATTTTGTCATTTTTCACTTAAAAAACAACCCAGGGGGGCTGCAGAGATGGCTCAGAAGTTGAGAGTACTGGCTGTTCTTTCAGAGGTCCTGAGTTCAATTCCCAGCAACCATATGGTAGCTCACAACCATCTGTAATGAGATCTGGTGCCCTCTTCTGGCATGCAGAACACTATACGTAATAAATCTTAAAATAAAACCCTCAGGAGCAGTGCTTATTAGTACAAACACTGGTGTGTAACTTCTGTGCAGGAAGAATATAAGCAGCAGCTGAAGGCCAAGGAGGACCAGGTGGAGGATGCTGAGGCTCGGTTACGCAATGTGGAGTGGCTGCTACAGGAGAAGGTGGAGGAGCTTCGAGAACAGGTGAGTACAGCCTCTTGCCCTTCCTCCTTATGTATTGCATATCATGCCAGAATTGTGGCTGCCATTCTCAGGAATCCTCTTTCTTTGCCTAGCTCTTCGTTACATAATTCTATGTCCTTCTGCCTCTTTGTCATGAATGTCACATGTCAGAAGCACATGGACACATTTCTGTCTTTCTATAGTGTCAGAACTGATTAGATTAGTCATAAATTCACAAGCTGCTATGTCCATGTCCTTGGCTACAGTTTGGCAAGCACTTCTGGTTTCTCTTGCTAACTGCCCATTGGCAATCATAGGTTCTTTTTTATTCCAGTCTTAACTAATATACCACACATTCCATTTCACACAGTAATCTACAAACATGTAGGCCACAGGATGAAAGAATGGGTCCAAGTGTGCAGTGTTCAGGGGGTGTCCTGAAGTTGAAGGTGGAGCTGATACAGGTGTGTGGAAGAGTGGGAACAGGGAGGCAGACAGGAAGTCCAGGCGCAGAGCTGGACACTGCCTGTGTGTCATGTGCAAGTAGATTCAGGTCCAGGTAGAGGCCAAGGGACAGATTGGGGTAGCTAAGTGTCACATGCAGAAAAAACTATACTTGTACTGGATCCCAAGAAAGAGGCTGAAATCCTTCACTGTGGCAGTTTTTCTGAATGAAGCTTGTACTGAGCGACCTCATGACTAGAAGTGTGCCTGCCACATGCTAGTCCCCTCCCTTTAGTGTTAGGCAAGCAGTTACTGATGGTGTGGCTGATGAGCTCGGGTGCCTAGTGTTTCTGACATGATTTGACCCAGATGACTTCTTTACTTGAGTATACAGGACATAGCCATCCTTTTTGCTACTTATATTATAAACAGAATAATTCCAGTCAAGGCTATTGTTTTATAATGTGGAGCCACCATAGGCTAGGCACACCCTGAAAGCTGCCACTCACTCAAAAGCAAGCTAGGGCCGGCCCAGACTGTTCTCACTTCTACTTCAAGTCCATCCAACCATACGTCTCCCCAAGCACCTGCCAGCCACAGGGCCTTTGTACATACATATCCTTTCCTCTGCTTTCAGTGCACATGCCCAGCTTTGAGTAGCTTTTTTGCTTTGTTCTATCTGTCCTTAGAGAGGCCCTGCCCTGTCCATTACAGTGGCACACCCTGCTCTGGTTCCTCTGCACATTAGTTTCTGTCTGCCTCGTGTGCTAATGTGCTCTGCCACGGCAATGGTGTTGCCATAGTGGGCACAGTGATTATGTTCATATATTCTATGTGGCCTCATGAAACCCAGTGCTCAGATCTCTGTCTGTGTCTTGAACAAGGACACAGCAAGGGTCACTGCCTAGAGCTACCTGTTTCCATCCCTGAAGCCTGTCTAGCCTCCCTACACACATAATTGGCTCACACATCTGGCTACAAGGGCAGCTGTAGTGACTCAGTGTGTCCTGTGACATCATCAAGGCAGAACACATAGATATTGCAGCTTTTTCATTTCCTGGCAAAGATGGTCATAAAATCGTCTTAAGTTTTCTCTACATAGTTCTGCATCGAATTCAAGAACGCAAGGGTAGGACTGGAGCAGAGGATGAGGGGCAGGCAGGCTGGCCTAGCAGCCTGCAGCAGTTCACAGGAAAGTGTGGCTCTCTCCCGTCTAGTTGGAGAAAAACACCAGATCTGATCTGCTGCTCAAGGAACTGTATGTGGAAAATGCTCACCTCATGAAAGCTGTTCAGCTCACAGAAGAGAAGCAGCGAGGTGCTGAGAGGAAAAACTGTGTCTTGGAAGAAAAAGTTCGAGCTCTCAACAAACTGATCAGTAAGATGGCACCAGCATCACTTTCTGTGTAGAAGCTGCTGTTTCCTAGTGTTCACGTGAAGGAATGTCTTTTCAGATATTGCTACTCTGATGCCATAATTTTCTATGGCTCACTAGCCACACTCCCTTGACACATAAGGACTGGTTCCTGTTCACCCTACAAGCATTTGTTGAATGTCAGTCTGCTGTGTGCCAGGTGCTGGGGAAGTGAGTAACACCTTGGGTTAAGTCCCAAGTTTGAGACTATTGAAAGATTCAGGCTCTCAGCAAAGAGCAATGGAGAGAAAGTGGGTGAGTATTTTGAGTGTTGTGCTTTAGGCTGGAAGACTGAAATGCAGAACCAGGTTCTAGATGGGCTCTGTCATCAGAGCTCTGCATGTGGGCAGTACACCCCCAGGAAGAGGGCATCCCCCAGCAGTCCTCTGCTGCTCCTGGAGGTGGTGGTGGGCTATCTGAGCTGGTGGGCTCAGGGACAGCTGTGCTCATGGTTGCAAGTGCAATCTTATTACAAAAATGTTGTCACACTGGAAATTGTACATATTTTTTAAAAGGTATAGTTTTATAACTGAGATATACCTAAATTATGACCATTTGGTTTACCAGAATATTCTACTATGATATGAAAAGTTACTGTATTTTCAATAACTTCTTTTCTATTAAAATTGATTTTAGAAAATAAAATTGATTTAACTCTAAGTTTTTAAAGTCTTAAATTATTTCACCCATAAGTAAATAGTTTTATAAGAAGCACTTGCTGGGCAGTGGTGGCACATGCCTTTAATCCCAGCACTTGGCAGGCAGAGGCAGGAGGATCTATGTGAGTTCGAGACCAGCCTAGTCTACAGAGTGAGTGCCAAGACAGGCTCCAAAGCTACACAGAGAAACCATGTCTCAAAACAAACAAACCAGAAAAAGAAAGTATCACTATGGGGATAGGAAGAAGGTCCAGTGGACAAAGTGATTGATGAGCAAGAATTTGTACAGAATTTGTACTCTTCCAATAAAAATATAAACAGGGACCAATAGGTATAGTGGTAATGCCTTTAATCCAGTGGTTCTTAACTGGTGGGTTGCAGCCCCTTTGGGGATTATATATCAAATATTTATATTATTATTCATAACAGCAAAATTACAGTTATGAAGTAGCTATGAAATAACTTTATGGTTGGGGGTCACAACATGAAGAACTGTATTAAAGGGTTACAGCATTAGGAAGATTGAGAGCTACTGCTTTAACCCTGTCACTCAAGAAGCAGAGGCAGGTGAATCTCTGTGAGTTTGAGGCCAGCCTGATCTACATAGCAAGTTCCAGGACAGCCAGAGCTACAATAATAATACCTTGTCTTGAAAAAAACAAAAACACAGTTCTTTACCCCAGAGGGAATACTGAAGCATAGAGTCTAGTTTTACCAACCAGTAAAATACTAAGTCTCAGTATAGTTTGTGTTATACCAGTGTAGGCATTGCCAAAACTCAATGGGGCTGGGCAGTGGTGGAACACACCTTTAATCCCAGCACTTGGGAGGCAGAGGCAGGTGGATCGTTGTGAGTTTGAGGCCAAACTGGTCTACAGAGTGCCCGTCTCATGGGTTTACTTCTTTACTTTTAGCATCTGCCTAGAACTGAAGTACAAGGTGAAGGCAGGAGATATGGGTCAGTTGGTAAAAGTTCTGCTGCACAAGTCTGAAGACCTGAGTTCAGATCTCCAGAACCCTTAAACAAAGCTGGCAGTGTGGACCTGTAATCCCATCACAGGAGAACTGGAGACAGAAAGTTCCTTGGAGGCCACTGGCCAGTCTAGCTCAATCAGTAAGCTCTGGTTCAGTAAACTCTGGTACAGTGGCAGCTCACACCTTTAATCCTGGCTCCCAGGAGGCAGATGCAGGTGAGCCTCTGAATTTGAGGCCAGCTTGGTCTACAGAGAGTTCTAGAATAGCAAGGCTACACAGAGAAATCCTATCTCAAAAAAGAGGGGGGAAAAAAAAAGGTGAAGAGCAATTGATATCCAACACTCAATATCTGGCTTCTACATGCATGTGCATTAGCAACCACATATACACAACAAAGGAAATTGGTTAAGAACCTGAAAACATGATCAGCTAAGTGACATTTATAGAAAACTGACTCCACCCCCAAACTTAATAGTAAATAAATCTGTAATGATAACCACGAGAGACCTTGTTTAGAGCTTTAATACAAGTCTCAAAAAAAATTACAAAGACTGAAGTAATATCAAGTATATTCTATCATCATGATATCTAATACTATATATGCTAGTTAAAAATTATTCAAGAGACTGACTGGAGGTCTGTGCAGCAAGCAAGATGGTGCAGTCAACTCTGTTATTACTACAATGTGCTCAGAATAAGGGGATACTCAGTGTTGGAGAACACAAAGAGGCCTCAGCCTATGCTGAACAAGCAGGTATTTGTCAGTGTTTAGAATCCAAGAACTGGAGTGGCTCATCAGGTCCAGGGAAGTTGAGGTGATGTTGGAAAATACTATTATGGACAAGGCCACCTGATGAAGCCTCACCAAATCCACATGACTCACAATTTGCTGCTCAATTATGGTCTCTACTGAAAAATGGAAATCTATCATCCTCACAAAGCCAATGCTGAGGAGATGACCAAGTACCACAGTGATGACTATATTAAATGCTTGCCCAGATAGCATGTCTGAGTACAGCAAGCAGATGCAGAGATTCAGAATTGGTGAGGACTCTCCAGTATTTGATGTTTATTTGAGTTTTGTCAGCTGTCAACTGGTGGCTCTGTGGCAAGAAGTGTGAAACTTAATAAGCAGCAGATGGACATTGCTGTGAACTGGGCTTGGGGTCTGCGTCATGCAAAGAAGTCTGAAGCATCTGGTTTCTGTTATGTCAATGATATCATCTTGGCCATCCTGGAACTGCTAAAGTATCACCAGAGGGTGCTTTATGTTAACATTGATATTCACTATGGTGATGGTATGGAAGATACCTTCTATACCGCAGACCGAAGTCATGATTGTGTTCTTTCATAATATGTAGAGTACTTCCCAGGAACTGGGGACCTACGGGATATTGGGGCTGGCAAAGGCAAGTACTATGCTGTTAACTACCCTCTCCGAGGTGGGATTGATGATGAGTCCTATGAAGCCATTTTCAAGCCAGTCATGTCCAAAGTAATGGAGATGTTCCAGCCTAATGCAGTGGTCTTACAGTATGGCTCAGATTCCTTATGTGGAGATCGATTAGATTGCTTCAATCTGACCACCAAAAGGCATGCCAAGTATGCAGTTTGTCAGCAGTTTCAGCTTGCCTATGTTAATGCTGGGAGGAGGTGGATCTATCCACAATGTTGCTTGGTGCTGGACTTATGAAACAGCTATGGCTCTGCACACAGAGATCCCTAATGAGCTACCATACAATGACTACATGACTACTTTGAATATTTTGGACCGGACTTCAAGCTTCACATCAGCCCTTCCAATATGACCAACACTGATGAATACCTGGAGAAAATCAAGCAGCGGCTCTTTGAGAACTTGAGAATGCTGCCTTGGCATTCAAATGCAGGCAATGCTGAGGGTGTCATCCCAGAGGAGAGTGGTAATGAGGACAAAGACCCTGACAAATGCATCTCCATCTGCTTCTCTGATAAATTCTACCTCTGTGAGGTAGAATTCTCCAATCAGATGAGGAGGGACAAGGTAGTCTCAAGACCTCTTCTAATTTCAAAAAAGCCAAGAGTCAAAGCAGAGGATGAAAAAGCAAAAAGATCCAGAAGAGAAAAAAAGAAGTTACATAAGAGAGGTCCAAGGAGGAGAAACCAGAAGCCAAAGGGGTCAAAGAGGTCAAGTTAGCAAAAGCAAGATCTGCAACTCTGGCCTCTCCCCAAAGTTTCCCACTTCTCCCCAGTCTCTCAGATTTTATATTTTCTATTCCTCTGTATTTATATAAATTGTACTAAATATAACATCCCGAGAAACTAGGACCAGAGCCCAAGGCAGTGGTACTGGGGGAACTCTTCCCAAAGCCACCTTGTCCATCCTGCTCAGGTCTTAGTTTTGAACCATGTAGGGTCTGAGTGGAAAGAAAATAACTGGAAGACAAAATCCTGAACTGCCAAGTGCCCGCTTTAGAAGCTCTGTTAAGATGCCCTTATTAAGCTTTCTAGAAGGGGTGACTGAGACCCCTTATCTTCAGGCTTATGTAATATCAGGCATTTTTAGATTGGTTCTGTTTATACCTTGCCACTGGACTCAGGCAAGCAGAAAAACTATTGCTATGTCTTCCCCCAACTCTGCAGGTAGAGGTGTTAGCCTAGCTTCCTTTTTGAGATATTTTCATTTTATGAGACCCTTTGTAATAAAAGAGCACATTTCTATAAAAAAAAATTTGGCAAGTGAATAGGATCAAAACACATAGTATGAAATTCTCAATTAATAATAATGCTATTTAAAGCTGAGTGGTGGTGGTATATACACACTTTGTAATCCCAGCACTAGGCAGAGTCAGGCATATCTCTGAGTTTGAGGTCAGCCTGATCTACAGAGTGAGTTCCAAGGCAGTGAGGACTGTTACACAGAGAAACCCTGTCTCAAAAACAAAGAAAAGAATATATTATTGAAAATTACTTTTAATTGGTGGTACACGACTTTAGTCACAGCACTCGGGAAGCAGAGGCAGGTGGATCTCTGTGAGTTCGAGGCCAGCCTGGTCTACAGTAGTTCCAGGACAGGTTCCAAAGCAATACAGAGAAACACTGTCTGGAAAAAAACCAAAGGGGAAAAACAAACTTTTAGTTTTAAAAATACATTCCTATATAAATGAAATCAAATCAGAAACCAAAACCAAGCTGATGTGGTGGCACACTCCTTTAACCTTGGCACTCCGGAGGCATAGACATATGGATGTTTGTGAGGTTGAGGCCAGTCTGGTTTACATAGTGAGTTTCAGGACAACCAGAGCTACATAGAGCCTGTCTCAAACAAGCAAACCACAACAAAAAAAAATTCCAAAAACCAGAATGACAGCTGAAGCTGGGCATGGCAGCTCAAGACTGTGCTCCTAGTACTTAGGAGGCAGAGGCAGAGTATCAGAGCATCAACGACGTGGCTCAACACTGTCCTGCCTCCAGCCTCCCACAGCTCCTGAAGAAGGCTCAGCCTCATCCTTGACCTACTGAAATCTTTCCTGGGGGCTTATTCTACTGATAAGGAAACTACAGATTTATTTCCCTACCCCTGGATGTTTACATCTTCTACTAGATAAATATTTGCTACTTTTGAAAAAATATATCATGAAAACAGATTCAAACTGAAGACAATTTTATTTATAAAAGTACAGCATTTACTGTGGGAATGGAATGACTGGAGATATAGCTACTAACAAAGGCTGAACAGCTGGCACAGTATACTCCTAACCAAATGCTCCTGGTCTAGTTGGCTCTTTGATTTTTGTTGTCTTGTCTTTGGAGGTGCAAGGATGGAACCCAGGGTTTCTTAAATGCTAAAGAAGTGCGGTATCATGGAGCTACACCCCAAACAGCCTTCTTGGTTATCTCAGAGCATGTCTGTAAATTTAAGATCAAAGAAGGAGGGGGAGGTCCAGTAAGGAAGCTTACATGAGCTAGACTTAGCTTCACACCTGGCAGACCTTGAAGAGCTCTGCTGCTGTCAACACAGGGCGCAGTCAGGACAGCACGTGCTCTAGAACCCCCTGTCTGATTAACTGCTCACACTTCCACCGAGGCAAAAAGTGCTGCAAGTAAAAGGAAGCAGAAGGGAAAGAATGAGAGAAATGATTAGGAAAAAAATTAATTATATTTTGCATCAGTAAAAAGCAATAGTTTTGTATACCTTATCAAGTTCTACAGCTAAGTAGATAAAAGCTAAACTTAACTAACTTGCTATTATAACCAAGTAAAATTGATACTACTAGTAAATAAATACTACTTTTAAGTTCTTATTTTTATAAGTCACTGCATAATTCTTAAGATTTATTCATTTTTGTTTTATGTGTATGAGCATTATGTGTACCACATGTGTGCCTGTTGCCAGAAGAAGGCACTAGATCACCTTGAACTAGGGTCCTCCACATGAGCAGCAAGTGTGCTTACCCACCAAGTCATCTTTCCAGCTCCTTATCCACTAAGTTTTTAAAAATGATTACACACACACACACACACACACACACACACACAGAGTGACACATGTGACAGTTGCTTTAACACCATATTTGTGAGTACTAAAGAATACATGTTAAGTCGAGTGGTGGTGGTACACCACTCAGGAGGCAGAGGCAGGTGGATCTCTGTGAGTTTGAGGCCAGCTTGGTTTACAAAGCAAGTTCCAGGACAGGCTCCAAAGCTACAGAGAAACCCTGTCTCTGGGGTCGGGGGTGGAGGTAGGGGGAAAGAATACATGTTAAGTATCTCCCCACTAGTGTCTAAACTATGTGGATGATCTACATGAATATAGTCAGCCTTAGGTGTGGCCAGATGTATTTTTAATTAACTAATTTAGTATGCATGCATGTCTGTGAGTACATGTACAGGCATGTGAAGGTCAGAAGATAACTCTCAGGAGCTGGTTCTCTCCTGCCACGTTATGGAATCCATTGAGCCTGTGTGCTAGCCCTTCTACTTACTATGCCATCTTGCTGGCCCATGATCAGGTATTTTATTAGTTGTGTAAGGGTTCAGGCACTATACTGGCCTGTCCCTGTCACCTGGCAGAATGCACTCAGGCAGTGCCCTGGTCAGCCTAGGGTTCCATGGCTGCTACATCACTACCTAATCTGTTCAGAGGTGCACAGAACCCTTTAAAAGAAAAAATTCCACCCGCTTCCACTCTCTTTCCCACTGTTCCTCTAAAGGGGCAGACAGGATTTTTCCTGTCTCCCCCCCCCCCCACCTTCTTTCCATCTTCCCTCCCTTCCCTTTCTAATAAAACTTCTCACTTAAGTTCTGTTTGCCTGGAATGTTTGTCCCTCACCCGCCATGGATTCTACCAAGGTCCTCCTCAACCAAAATTATAACAAGTTCCTTAGTATTAAACAGTAGAAAATAGGTTTCAAATACAGATAACACAAGTTGTTAAGGCTGTTCACATGTCCACACAGGAGCAGATGAACAGGTTCAGGCATCACTGCCTTGCTACACAGTAGGTAGATCAACCACAGCTCAAGAAAACCTCAACAAATTGAAAGCACTTCCTCTCATCTTGCTGAGGACAGCTTTGCTCTGGCAACTGCAGGTTCCCATGGTACCTTCAGAACACAGATTTTTTTTTTTTTAAGCACCTTAGCTCATCCTCTGGTTTTGATGTAATATGTTTAAGGAGACACATGGGAGAGAACAGATGGTTTAACAAAGGTTTTAGAGTATCTTTGAAACTGGTTCTAAAGACCTAGTTTTGAGAAATGACAGCTGCATGCTAAGAAAACAGATCAGTCACCCTCTTGGGCCAGAGCACTTGATGGCCAGAAGCATTCTGTTCTAGGATGTAAATAGTTCACATCTTGATTCAGGGACAAAACACCAACTGGTCAACACCCACATGGGAAGACAGGTAAAGAGGAAAGAGTGGCCCTTATGAAGCTTTTTCCTAACTTTACTACGATTTCAGAAAATAAGGGAGAGGAAAAAAATGAGCTGTTAATATGAAGTTATAGCTCTTTACAATGACAATCTTATCCTGTTAGTTGTTCTGTTTACATATTAAGTACTTAAAAGTTCTCGGGCAGTGGTGACCCACACTTTTAGTCCCAGCACTCAGGAGGCAGAGATGTGCAGATCTCTGCAAATTCGAGGCCAGCCTGGTCTACAGAGCAAGTTCCAGGCCAGCCAGAGCTACAGAGAGAAACCCCATCTTGAAGACAAACAAACAAACAAACAAAAAAAAAAAAACCAAGAATTTTCATAAATTCAGGGACAAGGTCAATCAACATTCTTTTGCTTTTTAATCTAGTACTATAGATATGAACCCACAGCTTCATGCATGCTGGACAAGTGCCACCATTGAGGCATTAATAACAATCCTGTTTCACTTTTCATTTCAAGACAATATCTTACTAAATTGCCAGGTATAGCTTAGAATTTCCTTTGTAGCCCCAGGTTGGTTTTGAACCTGTTATGTAGACCAACTCAAAAAGACCTGCCTGCCTCTGTCTTCCAAAGTGCTGGGATTAAAGACAAAGACCACAGTAAGTGGTTGGTCTTCAACTTTTGATCCTCCCACTCAGGTGGGATTACCTTCTGAGTAGATGGGATTACCAACCCTTTAAGTCAACATTTTAGTAGTTCCCAACTACTCAGAATAAGGCCCATTATAGTAATTACTCAGGAAAATGTTTAGTATAACTTTTTCTTGCCATATGAAACGTTTGCTTCAAGTTTTACTATTTAGAAAAAGTCCAGAAAGGTCTGATAGAGGAACATCAAAAGAAGATACTCATTTTGTAACTGAATCCAGCATTACCTCACACACATTGTTAATAAAGTTTAAAGTATATGACGACAGAAAATACCTGACTATTTTTCTTAAGCAGAACCGAAGTGCCATCGTCAACTTCAAATTCTCCGTAGTCTTTTAAACAACGCACCTGAAAGAACAAATTGAGACTTTGTTTTTTCTTTGAGACAGGGTCTTTAGCTATGTCCTTTAGTTGAGTCTCTAACCCTTAGGCTTAGGTGATCCTACTGTGTCAGCCTCCTGATTAGCCGAGAGTATAGTTGTGCCTTAGCATACCTTGTTTATGTTATTATAGGGAGTAACAAAAAAGAAAACAGGTGTTGCTCCAGTATCTACGTAATATCTAGATCGACTCCAGCCTCATTTTTGTAGTATTAGTATGAGAATAGGATATAAGTAAGTTTGCCAGTTCCTATTTTTGGAAGAGATTTTTCCAAACTTCTTCAATATACAGACTCATTTCAGGGAATTCTTAGCAGCAGAAAATGAAAGCACAGCTTTCATTTGTTGCCACAATAAAAAGCAAAAATGAAGTTGTGCTGAATTATCTTTTAATTTGTAAAATATTCTTAATCATCTCAGCATGGTCTTCATCTTAACCTTATTCTTTTTTTTATTTTATTTTATATAACAAACTGAACCTTATTCTTTAAGCTACTAGGTCATCAAAACTAAGAGGTCTTGGTTGGAAAGTCGAGGAGTGAGGCAGTCTTGACAGCAATACCTGCAAAGAACTATCTTGGCTGTTAGATGGTTCAGAGGGTAATAACACTTTCTATGTAAGCCTGGTGACTTCTGACCTCACAGGATAAGGAGAGAACAACTCCCCAGAGTTGTTCTTATGAATATCAAAGGACACGCAATTGCACTCAAATACACATTACATTTAATTTTTTTAAAAGGGAAAACGCTAAGTACTATCCAGGGAAACAGGGAGGCATTTCCACCTCATGAGAACTGGGAAAGAGTTCACTCTCCTGGGGGTTGGCACTTGTACCACACTGCCGCTGACTTCCAGTAAGCCAACTCCAGCAGCAAGTACCAGATATTTGTACCATGTCCTAGAATTTCTTCTTTTGAAAAGACTTGTTTTGGGGAAGAGGTGCTATGGCCACATGTGTTCTCATTACTTCAGGATTACTTTTCCCCATTTTGAGACAGGGTGTCCTGTAGCCCAGGCTGGTTCTAAACTCTGGACAGTTCTACCTCAGCCTCCCAACTACTAGAACCAGATATAAACTACCACACCTGGCTTAAATTACCTACCTCTACACATTAATATTCTATTTTTTCCTTTTCTTTCTTTCTCTTTTTTTTTTTTTGTTTGTTTTTCGAGATAGGGTTTCTTTTTGGCTTTGGAAGCTGTCCTGGAACTAGCTCTTGTAGACCAGGATGGTCTCCAACTCACAGAGATCTGCCTGTCTCTGCCTCCCAAGTGCTGGGATTAAAGGCGTGTACCACCACCTGGCTCACACTAATATTCTTAAAGCAACAAACAAAAACTTAAAGTCAAGCATGGTAGCCCATGCCTGCAATCCCAGCACTTGGGAGGTGGAAGCAAGAGTATCATGCCCTAAGTAAGGGTTAAGCATTGACTACATGGCATGAGCTGTATGAGACCCTAACTCAAACAAAACAAAACACACTCACACACATATATATACAAACACACACAAAATATATACGATACTATCTCATGTCATTGCTCATTTAATATCCAAAAGTTACCACTTGTCTCATACATATTTAATTTTTTCCCATTTATTTCATGTGTATGGGTGTTCTACCTGCATGTATATCTGTACACAACATGTAAAGTATCCAAAGTGAGGCAGATGGCACTGGGTCACCTAGGACTGCAGTTACAGATGGTTGTGAGCTGCATGTAGGAGCTGGGATTGAATCTGAATCCTCTGGAAGAGCAGCCCCTCGTGGATATTTTTCTGTTTTCATGTTGAAACTAAAGTCTGACAAAACTATACATTGTGTTTTATGTCTTACCTTTCAATCTGTAGGTTTCTCCCCCTCTTTAGAAACTTTTTCTTTCCTTTTGGCATTCTATTTGTAGTACCCAAAACAAAACTATTAAAATGGGTAAACTGATGACATTTTAAGTGTCCATCCTAAAGACAGGAGAAACTTTCACACTTTTAAGTTTCCTTTCTTCTGAAAAGAAGTTAGTAAACCCTCATCTTTGATAAAGGGTAGCACAATGTACACATTAAAGTAAGCACATACTTCAATATATAGGCTTTTGGGAGGTTTCATATCCTGTGTGATGTCCAAGCCTTCATCTCCTCCCAGTGACCTCATGTAAGTAGCAAGAGATTTTTTATAATGGTTGAACCACTCCATCTGTGAACATAAAAATGGTCATTTGACAAAGATTTAAGAAGATCTGTACAAACTATGTACTACCATTTAAAAACCAATATATCCTAGTGCTGGATCTTCCTACATCAATTAACTTATTTATGAAACTCCCCCGACACATTTCCAATGGCCCAATGAACTCTTCCTAGGAATTATAGGTTTGTGTCAAATTGACAAAGCTATCACAATTACTGAAATGAAAACAGCTCTCGCAAATATCAGACACTCAGCCAGTATGGTCTAAGCAACAGCATATAAAAACCATAGGGAAGACATGAGTCCACAAACTCCACTGACCCTGCCCACTGCGCATGAAGATATACATACATATATATATATATGTATGTATGTATATATATGTGTGTGTATATATATATGTATGTATATATTCTCCTTACACTTGTCTAATTTGCTTTTGAACTTTTTTATGATTCAGATACCATTTGTTTTTTCTATTTTCTAATTTCTTGCTCTTTTCCCTGACTAACATTTTTCTCACTTAGTTTTTTTCCCCTTTCTTGATTTTGCGTCTCTATTTTCCCCTTTCCCTGCTTCCTTCTTTTATCTCATTCATCTACTATTCCCACACTCACTCTAAAAATGAACTTTGTCCCACATTCTACAGTAGCTTTGCCAGTTTTACTTTTGTGGTCACTGATGATCCATTAGTGGGCTGTACTTCATTTTAAGTGTATTTCTATATCTTGCATTGTTTCTTGGTTTGTTGCTATTACAGAAATTTGCTTTCTCTCTATGGAGGGTACTGGAGATTAAGCCTTCAAGAAGATCATCAAATAAAACAGGAAGAAAGATCCTGACCAGCAGATATACACATCACAAGACAGAGTCCCCCAAAACATTAGAAAGTATGGCAAACTGGCTTCTCTAGAAGGCTATATGTAATTCACTACCACACTCAGTGATAGTGAAATAGCTATAATGCCAGATAATGATTTCAAAAGTTTACTAGTAAAAACTAATGTTTTCTAAGATGATACAAATGATTTAATTAAGTCAGCAATACAGAGGCTAAGGTAGTAAAATGGAAGAATTAGGAACCTTTAATCCCAGTGCTTGGGAGGCAGAGGCAGGGCTCTGTGCATTCTAGGCCAGCCTAGTCTACACAGCAAGTTCTAGGACAGCCAGGGACTCACAAAGAAACTCTGTCTCAAGAAAAAAAAAAAAAAAAAAAAAAAAAAAAAAAAAAGGCCAGAAACCTAGAAGAAATTGTCAGCAAAGGAAATGAAATTGTGGGGAAAAAAAACAAAACAAAAAACCATGGAGCAGAAGAGTAAATACTACATGAATTTATAATATTAATTAGAATGTACATATATGCACATATGACATAAAAAATACCCAAAGTAATAATACCAATTTTTAATCCCAAAGATGGATCAGTAATAAATAGCATATTGGGCGGTGTGTGTGTGTGTGTGTGTGTGTGTGTGTGTGTGTGTGTGTATGTGTGTGTGTGTGTGTGTATGTGTGCACGCGTGCACTTTTAATCCCAGCACTTAGGGGGCAGAGACAGGTGGATCTCTGTGGATTCAAGGCCAGCCTGGTCTACAAAGTGAGTTCCAGGACAGCCAGGGCTATTATACAGCGAAATGTTGTTTTGGAAAAACAAAAAGAAAACAAAGAACTATTGGGACTCTATTTTGTTAAGTACTTAGTTTTCCACACAGTATTTAGAATTACTCCCTACCACATACTCCCTATCATAGTATATAAGAAATTACTTTAAGTGAGAAATTGCTGAATACTAAAACCAAAAAAAAGAAACACAGATAACTACTATTAGAGAACATAGATAGCAATTTTATACATTTGAATAGTGCTAACTTACTTCTTCAGCAGACATGTGGAATCTCAAAGCATTTGGCAGGACACTGCCATATTCCCACCTGAGTGCTCTAATCCGAAGCAATCGGTCATACCTAGGACATGAAGGGATTCGATGGTATGACAATAAAAGGAGTCAAAAGTTAATCTGATGAGAAGACTCAAGACTCGCAAAAACCTAAATGGAACATGTGAACTTTGTTTGGCTACTGACAAAAAAACACCAACAAGAAGACATCCTTGAGACAATAGGAAAAAATGTGCATAAGAACTGTTTAGATAGGTAGTGTGGTGGCAAACCCCTTTAATCACACAACTTTGGAGGTAGAGGCAGGAGGATCTCTGTAAATTCAAGGCCAGCCAGGACTACATAATGATGCTGTCAGGCTGTTTCAGCCTGACAGATGCCACCAGGCATTTTTTTTTAACTCTCCAACTGTGACAATATGCAGGGGTTACAAAAGTCAAGAGATCCTTACTGCTTACAGAAAAAAAGTATTAAGAATTTAGTGGTGAAGGGCTAGAGAGATGGTTCAGCATTTAAGAACACTAGTTGCTCTTCCAGAGGTCCTGAGTTCAATTCCCAGCAACCACATGGTGGCTCACAACCATCTATAATGAGATCTGGTGTTCTCTTCTGGTCTGCAGGCATACATGCAGAAAGAACACTGTATACATAATAAATAAATTTTAAAAATAAAAGAAAAAGAATTCAGTGGTGAGCTTCCATGATAATCCAAACCAGTACAGCAGAAAAACAAACCACAAGGAGTATGTGGCTAAGTTCCACAGGGCAAGTTATATTATCTCACTCTTTTTATGAATACACTAGTGTTTCATAATTTAAAAAAAAAATTATTTATAAGTTTTTATTTAAGTTAGAAACAATATTATTTTACATACCAATCCCAATTCCCTCTCCTCGCCATCCTCCCATGACCCCCACCAACTCCCCATCCACTCCCCAGGGAGGGTAAGGCCTTCCATGGGGGACTCCTCAAATTCTGTCACATACAAATAAATAAATAAATAAATAAATAAGTAAAATTTAAAGGAAGCCAGAGCTGGGCAGTGTTGGCACAAACTTTTAATCCCAGCACTCCATTGGATTTCTGTAAGTTTAAGGCCAGCCTGGTCTACAGGGCCAGTTCCAGGGCACCCCGGGCTACATAGGGAAACCCTATCTGGAAAAAAAAAGGGTAGCCAGGTGTGACTGCACATGGCATTAATCCTAACATTCAGGAAGCATAAAGATCTCTGTGAGTTCAAGGTCAGCCTGTCTACATGGGTAAGACCCTGCCTCAAAAAACAAAGTGAAACAACATAAAAAGGAACTACAGATTTTTTTTTTTCTTGATACCCACTGAGAAACCAAACTACATCAAAGTCCTTCTTAGGTTCCCTGACACTTACAGGTAAGCTACAGTGCAGCGTCGATTTCTAAGCAAAGAACAATGCCGAAATTTGATGGTTGGTATCAAATCACCTCGTCCAGCTGACTTTGCTTCATTCCTGGTAAGGACATACAAGAAGCAAGAAACATAAATATTCCAGTGAAGATAAAAATTCAAAGCCAGAATGACTGACTTACATGCCTGTTTTGTCCATTTAAAGTTAGTAGGAGTCAACCTGAGCAGAGTAACTTCCTCCATTTGTATATTAAAAGATAAAAAACCAGAACTGGCTACAGTGGTGTACAACACTGATCAGAGCACTTAGGAGGCAGTCAGAAAAATCTCTTGAGTTCAAGGCCATCCTTGTAAATAACCTATATTTATCACTAAGTATCTAGGTTATTTTGTTTTTGTGGTGCTGGAGATCAAACTCAGGACCCCACACATGCTAGATAAGAGCCCTAGCACTAAGCTACTCTCTTGACCACAGAGTCATTCTACAAACTTCTGCCACTCAATGGAGGTCAGGTTAAGTCTCCACATTCCTTATAACTGCTTACAATGTAAGGATATAATTCCTGGAATATAAGGAACCAATATAATAAATTTGGAGTAGTAGGGCATGGTGGCACCATAATCCCAGCACTTGAGAGGCAAGGCAGGACAGAAAGCATTAGATAAGACCAAACTACAAAATGAGATCTTTTCTCAAAAGATTAGATAAATTTACTATCAGAATAATGTAGAAAGTAGATGTAAAACTTTTCACGTTTATATATGATTAGCTGAAGGATTCGCTTCTACCCATAAGTTATTTTTTGAATTTTTGTTGCATTTATTTATGTGCACATGCAGTTCCTGTAGAGAACAGAGCAAAGGCCAACTTTAAGAAGTTCAACTTCGCTAGCACTCGGGAGGCAGAGGCAGGCGAATCTCTGAGTTCAAGGCCAGCCTGGTCTACAGGGCAAGTTCCAGGACAGCCAGGGTGTCTCAAAAAATTAAAAAAAAAAAAAAAAAAAAAACCCCTTTTTATATGTATAAGTGTTTGCACCACATACACGGAGTTCCCATGGAGGCCAGAAGAGGGTGTCAGACCCCCAGGAACTGTAGTTACAGATCATTGCAAGTTGCCACTTGGGCTCTGAGGATCAAACTCAGTTGCTCTTGAGAGCAACTGGTATTCTTAACCACTGCCATCTCTCCAGTCCCTCACAGATAATTTTGACCAGAAGCTAGTAACAATGGTCACCTCCCCAGAGAGAATTTAACAGAGTAAGGGACAAATTTCTGGATCATTAATTTGCAGGGTGCAAATACAGGGAGAATAGAAAATTCAGTTCCTTACTGGACCTAGACCTAATAGGTAGAGTCTAAAATATATCTTTATCCTGTTTATTACAGTTGAATGATCAATGTGTCCCTTCCTTTCTGCTTGTTAAATACATACAGCAACCAGGATGACCTAAAGACAGACAGACCACCCCACACAATTATCTCATCTGATTACACCCTCTTCTTGCTAAGTTGCAACCATACTGTTGTCTTTAAGTGAAGCTTCCTGGCTACCTGCCTCTTTAAGATCCTTGACATATGCTACAGCCACTGCTTGAAGGCTCTCTGCTCACCTTGACTGTTTTAGTGAGTAAAACCTTCTCCTTGAAGCCTCAACTGAAATATCTCTTCCTTAGAGAACACTTCCAATCCCTCAATTTCTCCCAATTCCTCAAGTTGTACTTCACACTGGCTCTTGGCATTATTCTACCCTGTGGCCTTCCTTTAGAACACATCTCCATAATGATATGTTTGTACTTAGTGTTTGTCTCCTAAACTGTAAGGGTCGTGAACAGAAATCTAGGCTATGTTATTTACCACAGAAATATTTATCAGAGCAATTTAGTCAGTGCATGTCTGTTGAAAGGATTAATGAACAACTTTGCAGAATTGACATCAGACTCACATTTACCACAGCCCTGCTGAGGTTCAGTTCCTCATTCTATTGGTAAAAATATTTCTGTTATTTACATGCATTGTGTTCCTATCGTTTTTTGTATGCCCCACAGATCTTATCATCATATTAATAATTTCTACATCCAAGTAACTCATAAACTAACTTCTCTAGTTAAGATTCTGACTAACACTGGCCATTAATCCCAAAACTTGGGAGGCACATGGATCTCAGAGTTCAAGACTACCCTGGTCTACAGATGGAATTCCAGAACAGCCTCGTTACACAGAGAACCCTGTCATTAAAAAAAAAAAAAAAAAAAGGGGGGGGGGGGTTCCTGACTACCTCAGCTTTGATCTAGCTCTCAGCTAACCATGTGACAGCAGCCTCTGAGGTCTATTCACACAGACCAGATTCTCCACTGTATGAGATACCATACCTAGCTTTAAATATCCTATAAATCTATAGACCTCTCTTGACCTGCTAAGTGGTAGCCTTTTGTCACACCAGTTCTCAATAAACTCTACTCATGCTGTCAGAAATCACTGCTGTTCCTGCTCCATGGACCCTTCTCCTTCAAACACAATAAGATGTCTGTTAATGAAAACAAAGAGTGGGAACTAAGGATTGACTTCCATGGTAGGCTTTATCTGCTTCTGTCTCATCTTATTAAGTCTACCTTAATTCTTTCCACTTAGAAGTCATACATCATAATATATCATGAAGATGTATTAAGCATCTACATATGTGAAGCACTACCCAAGCACAGGGCAGCAGAAACCCTTTTAAGGTCAAGTCCTGTGCTCACTTGTACAACCAGGGTAAGATCAGGTACAGAAAACTGGAAAAAAAAAAAAAAATTGCATCTCCAAAAGATAAAAGGTTCTGATTTTAACATCTCATTTCTTATTTTTAAAACATCAAAATTATCACAACTTACACATCAGACTGGTTTTGTTCATACAATGCTTTCATCTCCTCCAGAACTTGTCTGAGTCCATCCTCCTGAAATGTATAAAAATATTAATTGATTTCCTGATTAATTTCAATCTCTACTATATTTATCTCTCATTTATATGCCTTAACAACAACAACAACAACAAAAGGCTTCACAATATTTCCATGGCTACAGATACTTGTTAGGAACATAAAATGGAATAGCCTGTGGAAATCAGTTCCACACACAAAAAGAATGGACATAGTTCCTGAACCCAGGATACCAAGCAGAAAGATCAAGACTTCAAGGTCTTAATATATTAGATATTATGTTAGATAGCCTATCTAACAACAAGGGCCTGTAGATGAAACTCATTGATAGACACTTTCCTAGCTTGCATAAGAACTTGAACTCTATCCCCAGCACCAGAAAAAAAAAAGTTAAACTGAAATACCATATATATGACCCAGCAATTCCATTCCTAGTTTTATACCCAATTCCATATGTTTTTTTCCTTTTTGCATTCTTATTTTCTTCCTTTCACTCATTCATTTTTTTCTTCCTACTACTGAGTTAAATCTCCAACCCATACACAAAAATTTACAGTTTTGTTGTGCCTGATTTATTTTTTATTTTTATTTTAGGCTTTCATAATTGGTTCTCTTGAGACAGAGTCTTGCTAGTACTCTGTGACCCATGCTAAACCTTCTGCCTCAGCATCCCATGTCCTATAATTATGAGCATACACTGGGCTTTACACAAATGTTCTTGGCAGTATTATTCAAAATACTCAAAAAGCAAAAATAATCCAAAGGACCAACAACAGATAGAGATATAAACCAAATGCCATGTGTCATCCGGTAGAGTATCATCTAGCAATAAGAAGGAATGAGTATTAATATATGCTACAACATAGATGGGTCCTGACAATTTCATGTTAAACCAGAGAGAGCAGATACAAAAAAACCATAGTTTGAGTCTACTTATCTGGAATACTTTGGAAGGCAAAATCATAAACAGAAAAGCACTTTAGCTAGGCATAGTACCCACATGCCTAAATCAATCCCAGCAACTAGAAAAAGTACGTCAAGTTGAGGCCAGCCTGGACTACACAGTGAAACCCTGTCTTAAAAACAAAATGAGGCTCAGCACTGGTGACATGAACCTTCAATCCCAGACCTTGGGAGGCAAAGGTAGATGGATCTCCATGAGTTCCAGGCCAGCCTGGTTACAGAGCAAGTTTCATAATAGCCAAGGCTACACTAAAAAAATCCTGCCTCAAAATAATAAATAAACAAATAAATCTTTAAAATAAAAAGGCACAATAAAAATACTGAACTTCAGGTCAGTAGTGGCGAATG
This sequence comes from Phodopus roborovskii, assembly GCF_943737965.1. Taxonomy (NCBI): domain Eukaryota; kingdom Metazoa; phylum Chordata; class Mammalia; order Rodentia; family Cricetidae; genus Phodopus; species Phodopus roborovskii. Next base: position 4,344,376 of record NW_026125264.1, read on the forward strand.
CCTTTGATCCTGCCACTCAGGAGGCAGAGGTGGGTGGATCTCTGTGAGTTCAAGGCCAGCCTGGTCTACAGACTGAGTCTAGGACAGCCAGAGCTACACACAGAAAAACCCTGTCCGGAAAAACCAAAAAGCAAATTAACAAACAAAACCTAAGGAACTACTGAAAACATACACTACTGTAAAAATAGTCTCTTTAATTCCAGCCTGGTCTACATATAGAGCGAGTTATGGGACAGTCAGAGCTGTTTTACAGAGAAATCCTATCTCAAAATATATTAAAAAAAAAAAAAAAAGTCAGATTATACTAAGTAAAAGAGGCCAGATACAGTTACAAAGAGTACATACTTCATGATTCCATATGGCCCTTTCCAGGGGCATCAGGCCCTTTAAAGAAGTGTAAGCTCTTAGCAGGCTGAACCCAAATACATGAAAAAAAAAAAAAAAAAAATTTACTACAAGTCAGGCCAAGGAAGGCAAATCAGTGGTTTCCAAAGGCTGTGGATGGGACCTAGCTTCACAGAGAGGCCCAGAACTACTATACATCAAGATATTATTGGTTCATCAAGAGCCTGCCTATAGGAGCTGCTAAGGTGGCTAGGTAGTTAAGAGAGCACTTGCCCCACGGGGGTTCGGTTCCCAGCACCCGCATGGCAGCTCACAACTGTCTGTAACTCCAGTGGATCTGACACCTTCACACTAATGCACACTTAAAAAAAAAAAAAAAAAAAAGAGGCTGCCTATAAAGATATATGTGGACCTGGAGAGATGACTCAGTGGCTAAAAGTGCTAGCTACTCTTTCGTAGGACCTGGGTTCCCAGCACCCACAAATGCCTATAACCAGTTGCAGAGGATTCCAAACCCCCTTCTGGTTTCCATGGGGCACCTGCCACACATACACGTAATTTTTTTTAATAGCCTGAACAACATGAGCCTTGTCTCAAACCACAAAATCAAGAAACAAAAATGATGAAATTCACCAAGTTATGGGTAACATAAGCATGAGTGTTTTTTACCTACAATTTGTTTGGCCCAGTTTAAAACTTTTTGTTTCGTATCTCGGAACCTAGCAAGGCCGTAAAGAGAACCCAGCCACTGACACGTGACAAACTTCAGCAAGCCAAAGTGGACTAGCCCAGGGAAGGTCCGCATAGGCCCCGCCCCAAAGCCCGAGGCCCCGCCCCCAGGGCTGAAGCCTGTCTCTGGATACGCCCCGTTCTTCCCCCCACCGCCCCGCCGCCTCTGCTCACGTTGAAGGCCGGCAGCTGCCCTTCCGGCGCGCGGTGTAACTCGCGGACAAGCTCCATAGCTTTCTCGCAGAACATGACGGCGCTCCTGAGTCCCGCGGTCCCGTCAACTGCCAAGTCACGCCAAACGGTCGCTTAGCTCTCGCCTAAGGCACTTCTATTGCCCCACAGCGATCAGCCTCTCCTCCTCGCTTTGGCGCCAAATTGGCTCAACCAATAGAAGTGCGCTATCGGGTAGGGGGTGGAGGTCCTAAGGTGGCCCAGAAGGGACATTTGACCTCATTGATTTCTTCCCTGGCGAAGCTGGGGAAGTCAGTTGCGTCTGAGACTATAAGCTGAACCTCTATGAGCTATTTCGATCATGCAGTAAAGTACACATTCTTCCGTTTTTATTTTTTCCATTTGAATTAATTATCTTTTATGTTCCAAGGAACACCTTTAGGTTAAGAGGAAAAGTCAAGAAACCAGTTATGACACAATGTTTTGTTTTAGTTTTCAGTGCCAGTTGTTTGACATTAAAGAGAAACCATCTTTTATTGGGTACTTCCTGTATGGTAGGGACTATGATGTATATTTCAGTCCATTCTCACAATTCTCCCTAAGGGCTATTAGTATCCAGAACTGATAAGGAAGCCAGAACAGTTCATTTAATGACGGTCGCACAGCTCATAAAATAATTAAAACCTATTTTCTAAACTTTGCACTTCACCTCTGACACTTTTTGATTTTTAAAGTAGTTATTTAAAAAATATTTGAGCTGGGCGTTGGTGGTGCACACCTTTAATCCAGTAGTACTCTGGAGGCTGACCTCTGTGAGTTCCAGACCAGCCTGATCTACAAGGGCTAGTTCCAGGATAGCCTCCAAAGCCACAGAGAAACTCTGTCTCGAAAAACAAACAAATAAACAAACAAACAAAAATGAAAACTGGAAAATGTCACAGATAACAGCAATTCAAAGTTGGGCATAATACTGTTGTCCTATGCCTGCAATCCCAGCCCTTCTGTGGCTGAGGAAGGCCCATTGCTTCAGTTCAGGAATTCTAAAGGAGCCCATCTTATTTATTTATTTATTTTTGTTTGTTTGTTTGTTTTTCTAGGACAGAGTTTCTCTGTGTAATAGCCCTGGCTGTCCTGGAACTTGCTCTGTAGACCAGGCTGCTCTTGAACACGCCTGTGTCTGCCTCCGAAGTGCCAAGATTAAAGGCAATTAAAGGTGTGTGCCACCACTGTTCTGAAGGAGCCCATTTAAAAATGAAAAAGAGTGTGTGTGTGTGTGTGTGTGTGTGTGTGTGTGTGTGTGTAGCCTTGATTTGACTTGCCTTCTGTTGTGATGAAACGAAACACCATGGGGAAGAAAAGGGTTAGTTTTGGTATACAGTTGTAGTCCACCAGGAAGGAAATTCAGGGCAGTAACTCAAGCAGGGTACTTGAAAGAAGGCTGCTCATTGGCTTTTTATAGTGAACTCTCACTTTGCTGTACCCAGAACCAACAGCCTAGGGTGATACTCCCCTCAGGCATCTGGGCCATCTGAAATCAATAAATAAAGAAAATGCTCCACAGATTGACCAATCTGGTGGAGGCAATTCTTCAAGATTACCTCTTCCTAGGTATGATTAGGTTTGTGTCAAACTGTCAAAAACACAACATTCAACTGCATGATTATGGGAAATTTCCTAACCTTACACAATCCAAGATAAAAACCACTTGTTTTATTTAGCATTTCTGTTTTGAGAAAGTGTCTCACTATGTAGACCATGTCTACCTTAAACTCACAGAGAACCACCTGCCTCTGTCTCCTGGGTGCTAGAATTAAAGGTGTGTGCCACCTTGCCTCACTATTTAGCTGCGTTTTGAAAAAGCAATATTAGCTTCTAGAAAACAATAGTGGGTTTTTGTTTTGTTCTTTTGCAAAAGTAGATAACAAGACTGCTAGGGTAACTGGACAGTGTTGAGAGAGGTGGTTCAGAGAGAAGTGCTGAGACAAACTGTCCTTCAGGTGAAGATTTGGTACTTAATGCCACATACAAGTATATGCTAAGGTCCTGAAGACAGACACTTCAATTCCACCAAACTAAATAGCAAGTTTCAAAGGGGCTGGGCAGTGGTGGCACACACCTTTGATCCCAGCACTGGGGAGGCAGAGGCAGGTGGATCTCGGAGTTCAAGACCAGCCTGGTCTACAAGAGCTAGTTCCAGGACAGCCTCTAAAACCACAGAGAAACCCTGTCTTGAAAAACCAAAAAACAAAAACAAAAAAAGTTTCAAAGGGATGTGGTCCAAAGTCAGGAGGTAGTAGGCATGAATGAACAGCAGCCCATAATACATGCTAGCTGCTTGGAGTCCGTTTGTCTCTGTTTCTGGGTCAGCTGGGGAAGGAGGCAAGATCCTACCTTTTGTGACTTCAGAATCACAGCATGGGCCTGTCTTATTCCTATAACTGATCCTGGAGGGAGGGAGAGAGATGGCTGGGAGTGTAGACTTATCTGTGAGGCTACAGCTCTTGCTTTAACAAGGACATACATTATCTGCAAAATGGGTATGGGAATACCTCACCACTTTAAAAAGCAACTACTTGTCCAGGTGTTGTGGCTCATGCCTGTAATTCTATCATTCCAGATGCTGAAGTAAGAGCATTCCAGAGAGTTCCAGGCCAACCTGGACTTTAATGTGAGAGCCTGTATCAGAAAACAATAGATAGATAGGTAGATAGATAGCTAAATAAATAGGGATGTCTTTTTTTCTCTATTAGGGATACTTAGGTTAATGTTTATTAAACACCTAGTTATACTGCTGTAGGATTGTGAGTCACAGGCTAGTAGCTTCAACCCTTCTCAGACATGCATATTTCAGTTTTAGCCAGGAGGCAAGTCTTTTATTGACCTTTAGATTTCTTTTTAAATGAGAACAGTGGTATACCTGTGAGCAGTCTTGATGATTCAATCTTCCCCCTTCAGCAAATATTTATGAAGTGTGTACTATGAGCCAAGTATTGGTCCAGATACTGAAGATAATGCAGTAAACAAGGTCCCTTCTTGGAGTCTATCTTGCAGTGTGGAAAACATCAATACAGATAAAGATATATCAATGTCAGGTGTTTTGGCAATAAGCACTAACAAATAAACCAAGGAAGGTCAGCACAGCAAAGTTGAGAGAGTCTGAGGGTTCTGTGTTAGTGTTCAGCAAACACAGTTCTTAAAGGGGAGAGGAGTAACTTTGTTGATATGGGCTTTAGGAGGTAAAGTTTTGGGGTAACAAGAATCAAAATGCAAGGTCTCAGGGAGGGACTAAGGGACATAGTGAAGGACCAGCAGGGAGGCAGTGATCCTGGGAGAGGTTGGTGCTTGAGCATGGGGCTGGAGCTCTGTCAGGCAGGCTACTGTAGAGCCTTTTGTATATAACCTAAAATAATCCACCCTGCTTGGTCCAGGGTGGGGATTGGTAGAGAAGATGGAAGTGGTTAGATACTGGATTTTGAATAGAGGGCTGATACAAAACTTGATGACTGTTGTGGTATGATGTAAGCAAGGAAAAACCAAGGATGGAGTTCTCATTCCTCAGGAAGGAAAGACTATAGGTAAAGATGAAGTAGAAGGAGAATTGGGTGCCTATTAGAAGTCAGCAAGAAGTAGACCTTTGAAAAAAGAGCCTTAGTTCCAGGAAGGGTATGACTCAGAGATACAGTGTGGGCTTACCCAGTGTGGTAGTGTGTTTAAACATTAGGAGACCAAGAGATGAGGATCATAAGGACAAAGTCTAGCCACTCCCTATCTCCTTTTCTGTCTCCTCCTTCCAGTGCCTCCCTTCCCCCCCAGCCCTGGATAATGGAACCCTGATCCTCAGGTACACTAAGCAAGTGTTACCACTGAGTTATATCCAGCTCTTTTTATTTCTGTTATTTTGACCCAGGGTCCACTAAATTGCCTGGTTGACCTGCAACCTGCAACCCCCTGATATCAGCCTTTATAATAACTTCAGGCAGGTCCTACCAGGTCTACCTGCTCTTTTGTTTTTCTATAAAGATTTTTAAGGTGATAGGTAGAAAACAATTTTTAAGCATTTTATTTGCTTTTTGAATCTTCAAATCTATAGCACTGTTTTTGATGTTGCTTTAAAGACTATATATATTCACATGGTATGAACATAGATTGTGACATAGCAAAAAGTCAAAGAAATTCTTGGGCAACTTCAAAATAACATTACAAAGCCAACAACATAACCCCTTACATTTCTAAATTCTATTTATTAGTTGCCAATTGTTTTCAAAAGTAACTTTGAAATAAGTAGGCAACTATGTATCTCTCCATTGTAGGTCATTAGTGTAACTAATGCTACCATATCGAACAAAGCAAAAAACTTTAAAAAGCTACATTCATGAATGCGCCCTTTCCATCCCCCCCCATTGAATTATTACTTAATTTCGGGTGTCATTAGTACAAATCCTTCTTTGAAACGGACTTCCTGGCCTCCACCATTTCTAATCGTTTTGTGAAGATCCAAATTTTAATAAGAGATTTCAAAGCATATATAGGCAGTTGATTTTCTTACAGTCAACCAAAGAGCTAAGTAAATACAAACGTGTTTTAAATGATACGTTAGCTACAGGAGAGCGTGCTTCCCCCCCCCCACCATCTAAGTTAAAGCTTTTTGTTGAATATAATAAACCTTAAGAATATCTGGAGGTTCTCGCATATTAGGGGAGCCAAAGGTCCCAGAGAGGGAGTGGAGGGCACCTATTTGGCTCTGCAAGTGGAGCAAGCGCCCTCAAGGAACCCCTTATGGCTGTTGCATTCCCTGCGTCCTCACCATTGGACCACTGAGATGGGACATGCCTGAGTCGGTTTGCAGAGGACAGCTGACACCTGGAGCCACTTAGCCTGAGAACCCAAACCCACCCTAATCCACAGCGTAAATGCGGTGAGACTTCACGTCAGCCCTGCCCTGACAATGATCCGCAGCTTCAGCTTCTCCTGCCCTTCTCCAAGATGGCTGTTGTTGGCGCTGGGGATGCTGGGCGTGCTGCCCGCGGAATCGGAGAGGAGGTGATGGGGGCGTGACTTAGGGGCGGAGCTGTCTGGAGCCTTGCGCTGATTGGCCGCGGTGGCCGACCGGCCTCCGGCGCTGGTCCATAGTGGACGCCGCGGCCTGGGGCTGGGATGTGACGGGCAGTGGGCTCCCGGCTCCCGGCGCTGACGGCAGTGAGCGGCGGCTACTGCGGCCAGGACGGCGCAGGCGGGCAGGCGGGCGAAGCCAGGGCGCTGAGGACTGCGGGCCGACAGGGCCGCGGGATGAGGAAGCGGACCGAGCCCGTCACCTTGGAGCATGAGAGCTGCGCCGCCTCAGGCTCGTCCTCCTCCGGCTCGGCCGCCGCGGCGCTGGACGCCGACTGCCGCTTGAAGCAGAACCTGCGTCTGGCGGGCAAGGGGCCGGCAGAGCCGCGCAGCGGAGCGGACGCGGGCATGAAGCGGGCGCTGGGCAGGTGAGACGCGGCGCGGGTACTCATGGGCCCCTCACCTGGCGGGCAGGTATTCCCGATCCCCCACCTCCAGTGATCTGCTGTGGGAGCATCACAGCATCCCATCCTCCCGGCGTCCTCTTCGACCCTTCTTCAGACTGCCTCCCCTCGTCTGGCCCGCAGGGACCGTCCAACCCCATTCTTTCCAACAAGCGCTTGCCTCTGGAGCGTTCCTTCCACCTTCGCTTGCCTGGGTTCAACCCCTACCCTACGGGCTTCTCACTAACCCACCCAACATTCTGGCATGTAGACCCTTATCTGGTTAGCCCGCAGGGATACTTAGCGACCAGGTCAGTAGTAGTCAGGGCTCCAGTAATCCTGACTGGCCCGGGAAGAGTCTCCGAGGAGTTAGAAAGGCCCTGTGTAAGAAGAGGGCCACGCAGGCTGGACTGCAGCCCCTCCAAGTGCTGTTAGCCGCTTGACTTGCTTTGCCTTGACCTCAAACGGAACTCAGTAGCAGCTCTCTTCTGTCTGGAACATTTTGGGGTGCTTGGTCTTTCTCTTTGGTAGTTCATCCTGGGTAACTATTTCAGAGCAGCGTTCGCCGACCCTCTTTCGTGGGGTTAAACGGTTTGTAGTGTCTAGGGGAAAGGATCCTCAGCTGTTGGAGGGAACCGGTGGTTGGCTGTGCAGCTGGCTCCAGGCACTTGAAATCTGGTTATTGAGAATTACTTTGTAAGTCCTGAAGTCTTCTGGGGTTGGTCGATTAGTTAGTTTTGCATCCTCCCTTTGGGATGGAGAAGAGTACAGTTATGTAAAACTGATTTCAAAATTGAAATAGCATATTTCATAGGGATAGGTTTCTTTCTCTCTGATGGTTTCTAAACCGACAATTTGCCAATTTGTAGATTATTATCTTTCCTTGCCAGTCTTGAAGTCTTGATAGTTCATGATCAGAGACGTTTCTTTGCAATATTCCCAAAACAGGAATTGTAGCAGTCATTTCTTTTTACATCAATTGAACATTCCTTATGTATATGTAAAACATTTACCTAAATAGGAAGCAAATCAGAGCTTGTGGCTCTCTGATAAAAGATTATGAACATAAACTATAGAGATCTCTTAAGTCAGTGATTCTCAGTCTTGCAGAAGGGTCAGAACTGGTTGTTTTTGTTTTGTATGTGGATAAAATTAAGTAGCAAGGGGTGGGTGAGATTGCCTATCTGGTGAAGGCTCCTGCCCTCAGCCCTAATGACCTGAGTTCCATCCTTGGGACTTAATGGTGGAAGCAGAGAACTGTCTCCTGAAAGTTGGCATTTGTCCTCCATGCAGTCCACCTCACATATATGCATACAAAATAAATGTACTACATGTAATTAAAAATTAGCACATGATTAATCTTTTGTAAAACTAATATACTCTTTACTTTTTCTTAAGGAAAGTTTGCCTGCATTAAAAACCCTTGATAGTTCAAATACATTTTTTTATTTATATACTTTGCATATAACTTAGATAATTTAGAAGTTCTTTCTTTGAAAAAAGTCAAATTGCTCTGCACTGTAATGTTCAGGGTGTGGGAATACTGCCCTGACACCTTCCTTGTATTAAAAGGACTTGATTAATATTGTGGGACAAAGAAGCATTCAAATGGTGCCCACATTCTCTGAATGAACAGAGGCTTCAGGGGAATAAAGCATAACAAAGGAAGGCCAGGATAGAGTATTGCTCCATAGCTTTCTTTCTGGTTGCCTTTAGAAGACATTCTGGTGCTTCACTCAGCCCAGCCCTGCACTGTTTACATCATCACTTACCTGATGTTGTAATTGTTATAATTGCATGCATACTTGTTGAATTATTTTACCTGTCTCCTCCCCAGCAAGAAGGGAAATGCAATAAGAGCAGGTTGCTTTCTCCACCTCTGTATTCCAGTGCCTGCCAAATGGTAGGGGGCAAAAAAAAAAAAAAAAAAAATGCTCATTGAATAAATGAGTATCTGTGAAATAAATTCCTAGAAGTGGAATTGCTGGTCCAAAGGGTGTGTTTATAGCTGACAGATAAAGCCAAAGTATGCACTGAAGAATTAATACCAATTATGACCTCCATCACTGTAAGTTGCCTGCTCCCAAGACCATGTGTAATTACCACATTTTTGACCTTGCCTGTTTTTTTAAACTCTGTTCCTTGGATACTTTCAGATACATGAAAGTGAAGTAAACATATAATGGTCCACTATGTATCTACCACACACTTTCAAGCTTTCACTGTTCAACAGTATTGAATCATCCCTCTTCACTGCATTTTTTTTTTTTTTTAGGGTGGGGGGTTAGAATATTTTAAAACACATTTTATCAATTGATTGATTGATTGACTTTTCAAGATAGGGTTTTTCTGTGTAGCCCTGGCCATGCTAGAACTAGCTCTGTAGACCAGGCTGGCCTCTAACTCAGAAATCTGCCTGCCATGTGCCTTCACCACCCAGCTTGCAAATTTTAAGTACTTTAGGATAACTTGAACAAACAATTAATTTGAAACAATGTAGTAGTGATAGTACCATATATCAACTATGTAAAACATCCAGTCTGCACTCAAATTTCCTAAATTCTCAGAAATGTCTTACTGATTGTTTTATCTTAAAATTCTGTTTTTTTTTTTTTTTGCTCCCTGCCTATGTATTTCCTTTAGAAAAATTCAATACATTCTTTTTATATATTTATTATTTTGTGTGTATTTGTGCTATGTTTGTGGAAGTACATGTTCCATGTAAAGATCAGAAAAAAATTTCATGGTATTTGTTTTCCTTTCTATCTTTATGTGAGATCTAGGGTCAAACTCAGTTCTCCATGCTCAAATGGCAATTGCCTGTACTATCGGATGAGTCATGCATTTTTATCCTAATTATTTGTTTTTTTTTGTTGTTGTTGAAAACAGGATCCTTTATTATAGCATGTATTCTTATTGTGTTAGTTATAACTAATAACATTATTTCTCATAGTTTTTACAATTGATTCTATTTGATTTTCTGAGTATTCTGTCATGGCAGCTGCAAGTAGTGAGAATTTTGTTTCTTGTCTTCCAGTTTTTAATGTCACTTGTTCCTTTGTCTTTTCTGATTTATGGTATTTGCAGACAGAAAGCCAAGTACTGTTGATGATTCTGGACATGGCTTTACTGAGAGCCAAGCAGAATGGGTAACACTGGGTACCAGTGACTAGTTCATGACTCTGACAGCCAAGTAATGTGGCTGATACTAGGCACTTTCATGACTTTACTGATAATGCTTTTTGAGTTTTTTTGTCATTAATCATCATGCTAGTTATTTTAGTAAGGGGTGTGTGCTGATGATTTTTTTTTTAAATAAAAAAATGAGCTGGATTTTTAAAGTGACATTTTAGCATTTAGCATTTGTGGCAGGTTCATAGTGCTTTTCTCTTTAATATTACAGGTGATTTTTTTTATTATAGAATCATTCCATTTTGGGGATAAGTATTATTATATAGAGGTGTATTGATATTTTATTTAGAAATTGCATTGTTATTTATAAGGCTTATCTATAATTTACTTATAAATTTTTTGCAGTATTGGGATAGCAAACAGTTTTTTTTTTTTTTTAATTTTATTGTATTTTTATGTACATGAATGGGCACATGACTTCAGGTTTCCCAGGTCAGAGGTGTGGGGTCCTTGGTAGCTGGAGTTATAGGCAGTTGTGAGCAACCTGACATGTTGACATGCTATTGAGAACTGATCGGATCCTCTGAAAGATTTGTACGTGCTTTAACACTGAAAACACTGAACCATCTCTCCAGCCCTCACAAGCTTTCTCTCTTCTCCTTCTCCTCCTTCTCCTTCTGTTGTTGTCTCTATCAGTTGTTTCAGCATTGTCTGTAGCTTGTTTAAAAGTTTTGTCTGGCCAGCCATGGGGTTGAGGCAGAGGAAGGTGCTTGAGCCCAGGAGTTTTGGGGTCAGCCTGAGCAACATCGGGGTGGAGGTCTGAATCTCTCTTCCTTTATGTAAGTCTGTTTAAGCTACTTTGTGGCAGAGTTTTAAGTAGCCCAGGCTTGTTATCTGTATAACCAAGGATGACCTTGAATTCTTGGTCCTCTTGCCTCAGCCTCCAAGTGCTGGGCAGGTCTCTGCCACCAGACCTGGCTCAATTTAAAATACTTTCAAAATTGTTTCTTTAAAATTTGTAGAATTAACATGTAAAACTGCTAAGTATGGAACTCTTTTAGCATATAGCATTGTTAACTATTACAAATTGTTCTAGGCCATCAGTATTTAGGCTTTACTACTACTGTCTGGGTCCACTTTTGCTGACTTACACATTCATGGAAAATCATCAAATCATCTATGTAATTTAGCTTCCCCTGGGTCTCTCTATCTGAGGCTATTTTCCTAATATTATTAAACATTTCCTGCCTTCTCCTTTGATTTAGACCAACTAATGATATGTCTAATACATATGTACACTGGAATTTGAGGAAATGTCCCCAAGAAAATATTTGCTTTTTATCCTAGGAGGGCTGGAGGATGCCAGGGGTTACTAGTAGAACTAGTTCTGTCTGAAGGTTTCAGTAGCCCTATGTCCTATTGTTTTTTGTTTGTTTGTGTGGGCTATTGTGTTTTGTATATGGTCTTACCAGCTTTATAAAACCAAACCCCCCAAAAAAAAAAAAAAAAAAAAACTGTAGCTAATTCAGATGGAAACAATTTTTGAGATTAAAGGCCCCTATTTTGTTTTAAGTTCTGTGTTGGTCAAAGGGTGATTTATTTTATTTTATGTTTTTGGGTTTTTGAGACAGGGTTTCTCTGTGTAACAGCCCTAGCTGTCCTGGAACTAGCTCTATAGACCAGGCTAGCCTCGAACTCCTGGAGATCCATCTGCTTCTGCCTCCCGAGTGCTGGGATTAAAGGTGTGCACCCCCACCCCCATGGTGTTTTTTTTTAAAGGTAAATATTGATAATATTGATACAATTAACATAGGAACTCTATACTCTATGGGAAGAGGAATGATACTAATTTGCTTTGTCTGATGAGTAGAGATACAGGGCAGATGAAGGATTTTGTAGGAGTTTCATTTTTTTTTTTTTTTTTTTTTTTTTTTCTTGTAGCCCTGGAATTCTTGACAGTGTTCATGAAAGGTTCAAGCCCTCTAACTTGGACCCTGAGAAGGCATGTGACATGTGTGAAATATATAGTAATGGTGTTTCCTCTTCTTCTCCCAGCCTTTAGACCAAATCCAGGAATGGACAGAGCCCAATGAGCTGCAAGGGAAGGTTTCCTAGTCAGATGACTTTTCATGTAAATACCAAAGAACACATTCAACACCTTCATTTTTCTTGGTCCAGAGAAGGGCCCTCATCCAGCATGTTGCTGACTTTACTGCAGCCCAGAAAGGCTAGTGGCCGAGGTCAGTGTCCATGCCCTTCACCTTTAGCTTTCCCAAGGAATAGCCTCATGCATCCCTGTATATGTCTCTTCAAGCTTAATTTACTGAAATGAGAGGAAGCTTTTATTCTTCTGTTTTCCTTTCCTGCACCAAAACCAACAGAATTGGTACCAAGTAGCAAGTTGACTGTGAAAATTCTCCCAGACCCCCATTGGGTCAGCCTTTTCCCATTGTGCAGGACTTGTCATGGTTGCACTATAGCCTGACACCAGTAACCTGACCCCAGGTTTTATTAGGACTGTGGGATGTGTATATATGCACGTGTGCGCGCGCCTGTGTGTGTGTGTGTGTGTGTGTGTGTGTGTGTGTGTGTGTGTTTCTGTTTGACTCAAAGTTCCTTTCAGCCCACAATCGCTACTTCTTAAGTGGTGACTCTGACAGACAGACAGGCCTGAAAGGACAAGTATCAGGCAGCACAAGACACCCCAAGACCATGTTCTCAGCACAAAGGAGATTTATTTGCCCTAGAGGGACAAAGGGCAGGGAATAAGAGACAAAGACAGGAGATAGAGGATGAGGGAGACAGAGAAAGGAACAAGGGAGTGGGGGAAGGGATATTTGTCCTGGAGGGACAAAGGACTGCCTCTGGATAGAGAGGAGACAGAAGTGGCCCGTAGGCAAATGACAGTTTATAAAGGGAAAAGGGGAAACCCCCGTTAGGATGAGGTGTTTAATTTTAATTAGGCATGCATGTTAATTAGGGCAGCCAAAAGAGGGCTTTTGATGGTGGGACTTCAAGTGGCCAAATAAGGGAATAGACCTTGGTGGCTATCTTTAGGGATGCAATATAATGATTTTTAGCAAGGAAGAGGGACTAGGGGAATGACAAGGCCTGCCAGAATCATGTTTGTCATGCTTGGGCCTCCTACAATCCTACAAGGTCTACATTGTGGGAGATGCCTTTGGGCAGACTGAAAACTCTTGACATGCTCATGGAGGCCACCTTAGAAAGAATCATGGACTTGGGAGGGCCTATGCCCTGTCCCAAATGATATGACAGACTTTGATGATTCCCTTGGAAGGCCTCACCCTTCCTGGGGAGCAGAAGAGGGCTGGGATGGGGGATTGGTGGGGGGCATGGGAGGATGGAAGGGAGAGGGGACTGGGATTGATATGTAAAATAAGATTGTTTTTAATTTAAATAAAAAAATTTTAATAACACACTCACACACATACACACACGCACACTCTCGTGTACACATACACAATCTGACCTGATTCTAAAAAGAAAGAAAGAAAAACAATCATGGAATTTTTTAAAAGTTTAAAAGTGACTTGGTAGAGAGAGCATCTGTTAGTGGGTTAAGGTGCTTGTTGTACAAATCTAGTGACTTGAGTTTGATCCCTGAAATCCATGTATAGGTAGAAGGAGAGAATCCTACAAAGCTGTCCTCTGCCTTTTACATGTGTGCCATGACAAACATGCCCCCATACATTCAGGTGTGCCCACACACACATACACACTTTTAATACTTTAAAAAAAAAGTAATGGAAGATAGTCACTTTATCATGTCTGTGCTAATAAAGGTGGAATCCTGTTTCAGATGCCTGCTACTCCTCCCAAGAGAACACTTGCATTTCAAATAAAATATGCAGGAAGACTGTTTAATGACAGTTGTGACAAGCTTCAGGTCAGTGCTCTTTGTCTACAGTTGGTACCACAAAACTTAAGTTTCAGTGAATTTGTGCTTTGTGAGCGGCTCTGTCAGCATAGCAAGTCACTTGTCCTATCCTATGTTGTAATTGGCATGTGGAATTTCAGGACAGAGGGACTAAGTCAGCACAGGAAAGATGATAGCCAGGTTGCTGGGACTAAAATGTCCATTATCTAGAGGACCTGTCATTAGGGTTTAGTCTCCTCCAAGCTAAGTTCCATATTTTATAGGATGCTGCATTGTGACCTGAGTCTCAAGTAAGTCTTTTCAGAATCCCTGGCTTGACAGAAGCTACTTAACTTTCTGAGTCTGTTATTTTTTAATCCGTAATGTGGGGATAAGAATGTCTCCCAGTTGGATTATGGCGAGGCCCAGGTGTGTGGAAAAGTCCTGGCACCTGGTGAGCATCAGGCAGTAGCATCTTCTGGTATAACTGTCCCATTGTTACTACTAATATTATAAGCTAAAGAAACTGAGAAAGCTGTATGCTCGTGTCAAGAATTTATTCCACCTTCCCATTCCTGCCCCAGTTTATAATCTGACATTTCATAGTTGTGCATTTAGTATATCCTAGTTGGTAAACATGTCTTTGATATTTTTTTAGTATGTCCTAGTTGGTAAACATATTTGTGGGTTTTGGGAGGAGGGGGGCACACTCAAAAGCTCAGTAGAGGTCCGAATAAATTGCAGGAATTTGTCATAGAATATTGTTTTAACTATGTAAAAACGTGTTACGTTTGTTTATGCTGCACAGTATTACTTTAACTGTATAAAGGTGTGTTACTTTTGTTTATGCTGCGTTTGTTTAAGATGTAAGGATGTGTGTTTAATGATGTAAAGATGAGTTGCATTTGTGAAGGCCAGAGGGCAGTTTGTGTGAGTTGGTTCTCTCCTTGTATCACGTGGGTCCCAGGGATTGAATTCAGGTGGTCAAGTTTGGCAGTAAGTGCTCTTACCCATTGAGCCATCCTGCCAGCCCTGAGCTATTCTTTTAACAATTTGAATATCTGTGAGGTATGATAATACTTGCAAGGCTTCAGCAGTGTTCACAGACTTTATTTTCCTATGGGAGAGACAGCAGATAACTCTGTTAGGTGCTCTGGATACTAAGAGCTGTAAAGCCAGTAAGAGGCCACAACTGTGGTAGTGGTCTAAATGAGAAAGAAGCCTTTCTGACAGTGGGACAATTGAGTGGAAGCTTCTGGCTGCTTTGAAGCAGAAGAATGGCACAATAGGCTATGTATCCCTCTCTCTCTCTAGTGTGTGTGTGTGTGTGTGTGTGTGTGTGTGTGTGTGTATAATACGTGTGTAGATATAGAGAAATATCTTGTCTGTGATGAAAACAACCAGGAGATGATGAGGTTAGGGGTGTTGTCATCAGTGTAAAAAAGACATTATGGGGCTTGGACTGAGGAAGCCTTGGAGATGGGGGAGAAATGTGGAATTCTGACCATACCTCAAAGGAGGCATTCTCAGAACTTACTGATTGCTTGAATGGAAGAGTGTGTGTGTGTGTGTGTGGGGCGTCTTCTGTGAGTAACTGGAAGAATAGAGCTACATTGCTGAGAAGGGAACTATTTTAGATGGTTTATTGCTGTAACTACCACAGACTGGAGAAGATTTTTAATTTACAGTTCTGCAGTGTGGAAAGTCCAGAATCAAGGGGCTGTATTTGGTGGGGGTAGGAGGGATGTTGGGGCTACAGTTTAACATAGCAGAAGTTGTCACATGCAGAAAGAGTATTTTAGAGAAAATGGAACAAGGACAGATGTTTGACCACTCAAGAGAAAAGATTTTCACTCCTAACAAAGCCACTCTTGATTTTTGACCCACTTCTGGTTATAACACCTTTAATCTAGTCTCACCACTTCTCAAATATTTCATCCTCTCAATATAGCCCTATTGGTAACTACATTTCAACATGTCTGAGGTATGGTAGTGTATGCCTGTTGTCCTAACTTCTGGGGGTACCAAGGAAAGAAGGAAGGGTTATTGTATATTTTGGAGGGGTTCAAAAGTCTCACAGATCTGAAAGAAATCACAGTACAGCATCAACTCAAGGGTCCCAAGTTCAGAGTCTCATCTGAGTCAGATATGGGTGGCATTCCAAGGTTTCATCCTGAGACCTGTTCTCGCCTGCTGTGAGCCTTACTTCCAAAATATAGTGGCGGGGCAGGCATTCCAAAATGAAGAGGTAGGCAAGAAGAAAGAAGTAGTGGTCCCTGTTAAGTCCAAACCCATCAGGTAAAATAGCATTGGTCTAAAAGCTAAAGGATGGTGTTCTTTGCTACTACATCCCACGCCTTGAGCACTATAGGATAGTAACAATGTGTTTCTGGGTGCTTCAGCCTTTACCTTCTGCAGCACTCTTGCTTCTGTAGCTTTGTTAGGCTTTTACCAGCAGTCATAAGTTGGAGTTTCTTACCTCAGTTCTTCCAAAGTGGAGTCTCACAGGTAGCTCTACAGGATCTTTCTGGTGGCCCCACCCTTATAACTTTGCTGAGCATTTGCCCTAGAGCTATTTCTGTGGTGGCTCTGCCTCATATCTCTATCTAGTCTCCTTGGCTGTTGACAGCCTACTCAAAATCAAGGTATACATGCCTTACAGCTCTCAGAATGCTCCAGATCATGGGCAAAGTTAAACTGGTCTTTAGAACTCTATAAACAAAGTGATCTTTGCTCTGATTTCCCATATGGTTCCTCATTTGTGCCTGAGCTCTCACAAGGATGGCCTTTACTCTGTTTTCTGATAGAGTTCCACACTTTGAGATCTCACAAGGATAGCCTTTAACCTTTATTCTGATTTCCAGTATAGTTCCTCATTTTTGTCTGCCCTGGCTAGCTTTAACTGTCGAGTTGACGGTTAACCCTAGAATCATTTGAGAAGGAAATCTTAAATAAGGGATTGCCCAGGTCAAGATTGACTGTGGCGTATCTGTGGGGGAATTGTCTTGATTGTTAATTGATGTGTGAGGGCCTAATATGCTGTAGGTGGCACCAAATCCTGGACAGGTGGTTTTATGCTGTATCAGAAGCTACAAGTGAGCCAGGAAGCTCTCCATGGTTTCCTGTCAAGTTCTTGCGTGTTCTTGCCTTGACCTCTCTCACTGATGGACTGCAACTTAGAAGCTGAAATAAACTCTGTCCTCTGATTTGCTTTTGGCTAGAGTGTTTAATTACAGAAAGGAAACTGAATAGTGTTTGAGACCCAGCAAACATTTAAGCAAAACTGATAAATTCTTGACTTCCCTGAAGCTCTTTTTCTTTCTTCCTTTTTTTAAAAAAAATATTGATTTATGTATTTATTTGTTTTTTACATACCAACCATAGTTCCCCCTCTCTCCCCTTCTCTTACTCCCCCCATGGGGGTTAACAAAGTCTGGCATATCAAATTGAGGCAGGACCAAGTCAGCAACACCCCCACCCCTCGCCAACCAGTTGAAGCTGAGCAAGATATCTCTCTATATATAGGGAATGGACTCTATAAAGGCACTTCATGCACTAGGGATAAGTCCTGGTCCCACTGCCAGTGCAGTGGCCCCACAGACTGCCCAAACCACAGAACTGTCACCCACGCTCAGATGGCGTAGTTCAGTTCCATGTAAGTTCCCCAGCTAGTAGTTCAGCTCCCACTAGCTTAGGTCAGCTGTCTCTTTGGGTTTCCCCATCATGATCTTGACCCCTTTGCTCATATAATCTCTCCTCCCTCTCTTTGACTGGACTCTGGGAGGCTGGTCCAGTGCTTAGCTGTGGATCTCTGCATCTGTTGAAGCCCTTTTCTGAGTCCTTACCAGAATTATCCCTAATGCTTTGCTCATGAAAATATAGGCTTTTTCTAACTTTCTCCAAATTATCCCAACTTTAACCCATTACCAAGTTCTAAGCCTTCTCCCACATTTTCCTGCGTGTATGTGTGGGGGTTAGAGGAGGACCTTGAGTGCCCTCTGTCATTCTCCACCTTAGTCCTTTGAGGCAGTCTCTCCAAACCCAAAGCTTTCGATTTTCAGCTGGCAACCAGCAAACCCTAGAAATCCTCTTGTGTGTGTCCCATTCAGTCCTGGGGTTCCAGGCACTATGAGGATCACATCCAGGTTCTTATATGCACTCAGAGAGAATGCTAGGCTACAGGCTGAAGTTGTCATTCTTGCAGAGCAAGCACTCTTAAACCACTGTGCCATTTCTCCAGCCTCTTAGTCTGTTTTTATAGCTTTACAGAAGACCATTGATTGGGAAGATTATAAACAAATAGGAGCTTATTTGGCTCACAGTTGTAGAATATGAGAATTCTAGGATTGAGGATCATATCTGTTAGGGCCTTCATTATGGGTTATACATAACGTGATAGCAGGCATCATATGGCGAGAGAGAGAACTCAGGGAGTAGAGTAGTTTCAAGGAAGAAGTCACATATCAGAGCCTGTCACCTTTATTACAAAACTACTCCCTTGATCTTTAAGCCATTTGTTCAGTAAGTTTGTCAAGATGAAGGAAGAGGACCTGGAGGTATGGCTCAAGTGGTAGAGCACTTGGCATTCGCAAGGTCCTGGGTTTGACCATCAATACTGTAAAAAGAAAGAGATGGAGATAGAGAAGAACTGCCAGTTGAAGAATAGAAGCAGAGCTAGGAGTGTTTTGACCTTTTTGTTGTTTTGTTTTGAGACAGGATTTCTCTATGTAGCCCTGGCTTTCCTGGTATTTGCTCTGTGTAGATCAGACTATTCTCAAACTCAGAAATCCTCCTGCTTTTGCCTCCCAAATACTGGAATTAAAGGAATGTTTTGATCTTGTATTGGTTCTTGAAACTGGGAAGAAGTGGTCTTGCACTTTAAAGTGAAGAAAAAAAAAGTTAAATTGCCTTCAGTTGTTACCAGACTAATGGAAGTTCCACAAAGGATTGGATATATTGACTGACCACTCATATAATGGAAGGGTAAAAATGTAGGGTTGATGCCAATTATTTTGATGTAGTGAAAGAGGACCCTATAAAATATCAAGATGTTGATTTTCCATTGCTTTTAATACCGTGTGTAGCAGATACATTATGCTCTTTTGTCTTTGAGCTGTGCCATTCTCAATGCTAAAATACCCACATAGCTTTGCTTGAAAATAACGTTAATGTCAGGAATACATTATTGTATTCCTCAGTTGCTGAGCTTTCCCAGGTACTGTGAAAGCAACTGGTGATGCAAGGAGAGGGTACAGTTCCCTAGGGAATCTTGTTTTTCAGCTTTATGAATGGCAGCAATCAGCTCTTACATTCAAATGTTTTGATCAGTGCTATGGCTTAGACAGAACACAAGAGTGATTGGAGACCATCTGTCTGCTCTCATAGTCACCTTTTTCTTTCAGAGTCTTGTTGTATAGCCCAAGCTTACCTTAATGTTTACTTCTATCCTGGTTTGAAAAAAAAAAAATAGCCCCCCAAAGGGAGTGGCACTGTTAGGAGGTGTGGCTTTGTTGGAGTAGGTGTGGTCTTGTTGGAGGAAGTATGTCATTTTGAGGTCTCATATATGCTCAAGCCACACCCAGTGTCTCAGACCACTTCCTGTTTCCTATGAATCAAGATGTAAGAACTCTCAGCTCCTTCTTGAGCAACATGTCTGCCTGCATTCTGCCTTGCTTCCCACCATGACAATAATAGATTAAATCTCTGGACTGTAAGCAAGCCACCACAATTAATTGTTTTCCTTTATAAGAGTTGCCATGCTTATGGCAATAGAAACCCTAAGACACCTTTCTTCTGCCTCAACCTCCTGAGTACTAACTGGGATTACAACAGGCATTTACTCATCACTATGCTTGATTTTCTGATGTCTCCTTTTTTCTTTTTTGAGATTGGATCTTTGTAGCCAAGGATGGCTTTAAATTCCTGATCTTCCTGACTTTGCCTCCCAAGTGCTGGGATTACAGGTATGCACTGTAGATCAGGCTGGCCTCAAATTCACAGAGGTCTGCCTGTCTCTGCCTCCGAGTGATGGGATTGAAGGCATGTGCCACCACTGCCCATCATATCATCCTTTCTTAAAGACCCATTTATTTCATTATTTTTATGTGCTGATTTATGTTAAAAGTAACCTATCTTGTGGCCTCTTGTTCCATTCAAATGAAATAATGCAAAGAACATCACTGACCAGCTACACAGTCTAGAAATAGAACAGAAAGTCTCACAGTTAGGGACACAAGGCACTCTGACAAAGCATGTTATGTCAGTACTCTTCAAATATAGCTATGTATGAAGCCTTGAAAATGAGGAATAACAAAACAACCATTGAAGAACACTTACTATCTAGCTTAACATTTCAGAAGAGCCTCTTAAACCAGTATGGGCTGTGTGGAAGCCTGCCAGTGTCTCCCCAAAGCCTCAAGAGAAAATGGAAAGATTATATAGGGCCCAGGGAAGATTTCTAGGTGTGAAGTCACCCAGGAGATGCCATCGCTATGGTGAGAGGCCGCTCAGGGGCCATCACTCTCTCATTCAGTTCCTTTCTTTGTATCTGATTCCAAAGTAGTAAAGATCCTATAGTGAGAATCAGAGTATAGAAAGATAACAGGGAAGTGAAATTCTCTTCCAGAGTTTTAACTGTGTTGTTAAAATATTGAAAATGGGATTTGTGTCTTTTTTCATTCATTAGCCTTCCTTGAGAGCTAGTTAATACAACTAAAACGTGGCAGGAGAGTGGGTCTCAGTCTGTGTGGAACTTACGGTTTTGTGAAGGAGAAATAGCCAAAAGGCAGACATAAATACCAAGGAAAATTTCAACAGTGTGATGAAGTGCTGCGCAAAAACAAAACCAAAAAAAAAAAAAAAAAAGAAACAAGAATAAGGAAACATGGCCATGTATGAAGCCTTGAAAATGAGCCCTACCTCCAATAACTTTATTTTTGTTACTACCAGAACCCTACCCTGTCTACCTTCCCTGCACAAACACAAAGCAGACTTTCCATAGTAGGATACTCAACTGCTCAACTCTGCCAACAAAATCCTCATGATTTTTGTTTTCCTTTTTGAAAACAAAGAGACATTAGAGGTTGTTGTTGCACATTTCATTAAGGCCTTGAAGTTTTCAGATATGTAGTGCAATTGCACCTAGTACCAACTGTGTTGGAATAAGATTTCCATCTCACTGGGTATAGTGGTGCATGTAAGGCAGAGGCAGGTGGATATCTATAGGTTTGAGGTCAGCCTGGTCTACAAAGTGTGTTCCAGGACAGCCAGAGCTGTTACACAGAGAAACCCTGTAATGAGTCTTTTCCTGAAGTCCCAGCTCTCAAATAATGGCATGGAGACTTGTTAATTATGAAAGTTTGGTCTTAGCTTAGGCTTGTCTCACTAGGTCATATAATTTAAATAAGCCCATTTATTTTAATCTGTACACTGCTATGTGGCTTGTAGCTTTTACCTCTCCTGCTACATGCTCTGCTTCCTCTGAGTCCAGCTGGCAACTCCCCCTTCTTCTCAAGTCCTCTCTCTTCCCAAAAGTCCCGCCTAATCTCTTTTTGCCTAGCTACTGGCCATTCAGCTCTTTATTAAACCAATCACAGTGACACATCTTCACAGTGTAAAGGAATATCCTGCAGCAAAACTCTGTTTCAAAAAACAAAAACAAACAAATTCTACCTAAAAAGAAATATTTAATTCAGCTAATAGTGTTGGGAGATAATCCTTATTAATGGGATTATTCTTTTGTTCTTTCTAAGAAAATATGTTGTAATAAAATAAAAAAGAAAATACTTCAGCTCTTTTGCTGATTACAGTAACAGAATTGTAATGGTTACTTTTCTAGTGCTGAAACAGTATCAGACAGAACACCATAAGGGAAGGGGGGTTTATTTTGGTGCTCAGTTTTCAGAGGGTATGATCTACTATGGCAGTGAAAGCATAGTGGTCAGAGCTGCTCACAGCTCATGTGGCAGCTATTTTACATGGAGAAAGATGAATGCCACTCACTTTCTTCTTTTTCCACTCTTATTCCATCCAAGCCCATGGGATGGTCACTTATTCAGGTCAAGTCTTTCTTCCTCAGTTAATCTTCTCTGAAACATTTTCACAGATACTCCAAGGCACATGCTCCAATCTCTTCGGAGGTCCTAAATTTGACATTATGTTATGTTAGTCATCACAAGTCCACTCCTTGTCAGTTTTCAAACACATAACTTGAATCTGTAATACTTTATCCCCTCCCTTCACATCCCCATTCACCTCCCCAAAACCCACTCCTGTCTATCTCAGAATTTATATAATTTCAAGAGTACCTTCAAACATTATTCAGAAGGCTAAGTTTTCAAAGTCTCCTCTTTGAATTGATGCTTTGACTCAAAGCATTCTCTCAACTCTAGCCACTGTAAGATTTTTCAAATGTTACATACTTCCAATATATAGTAGCACAGGGAAGACATCCCCATTCTAAAAGAGAGGGGGCATAGCAAAGAAATATCAGACCAGACTAAGACCAAAGCCCAACAGGGAAAACACCAAAGTTTTGCAGTTCCAGGTTCAGCATTTAGGGCTCATGGTAGCATTGTCTAGTATCCAACAGGCTTGGGTAGTCATAATTCTCCAGCTCTATTACCTGTGACATACATGGCATCTGTCATGAGCTGACTCCTCTTAGTATGAATAGTTTTCCTTGGTGATAACCCTCATTCCTAGCATCTGCAACACCCTGGAGTCTGTATCTATTGTAGATTGGTCTTCATATTCATAGCTTTACAAATAGCCACTCAGGAGTTCCATTCAGGAAATCTTACCCTGCCATATATTGCCTAGCCAAGTGACTTTCCTGAACCTTGAAGCAAACCTCATTATTTCTACAACACTTGTATTTTTCATGCCTGCAAGGTGACTGCAAATTGTGTTTCTGGCTTGAAATGTAGCCTGGCCACTTTGAACCATGGTGGTAGCAGCCTATGTTTCTTTGCAGATGAACTTGGGGAAACATCATTCTTTCTTTTTATTTCATGTTCATTGGTGTTTTGTCTGTGTGTATGTATGTCTGTATGAGGGCATTAGCTCCCCTGGACCTAGAATTAAAGACAGTTGTGAGCTGCCATGTGAGTGCTGGGAATTGAACCTGGGTCCTTTGGAAAAGCAGCCAGTTCTCTTAACTGCTGAGCCATCTCGCCAGCTCCAGAAAACATTTTTCTAAGGGATCCTGCAGCAATAGAGTGTCTTGGGAGCTCTGTCTTCTCAGGCATTCTCTTCCATTCTTCTTTTAAATTAATTTGCATTTTTATGCCCTGGAGCTTTTGATAGATTGAGGTCTTAGCTTCATGATACCTTTTCTATTGTCCCAGTTCAGAGTGTGATCTCTTTAATTGAACCAGAATATCAGTTACAATGACTTTGTCTTCAGCTACTTTGAACTTTAAAATTTGTTCAAGATCCTCCATTTACAAAACTCTATGCTTTTCACATCTTTTTTGTTCCACTTAAGCAATCTCACTGTAGACTGTATATATAGTCTTGAAATTACCTCTGTAAAACAACCTATTACCTTCTAATGTAGCCTCACTCAAAATTTCAGAACATAGAACATAGCCAGAGCTTTTGCTAAAATACAATACAATAGTTTCGATCACAATTCCTGGTAGAATCCTTGTTTCTCTCTGAAACCTGATGAACAGTCTTTTCATATCTGCTTTTCTGAGTTTCCAGCAGACCAACTCATTATCTATGCTTGCAACACTCTAGGGTTTCTCCAGGTCACAGCTCCAAACTCATCCACTTTCCTCCCATATACTTGTTTCCAAAGCCTAGGAACTGCTCAGTTAGGTTGGTTTATCACAGCAAGGCTCCACTCAGCAGTACCAGCTTCCTGTATTTAGTTACTTTGTAAACCTTTTCATCAGTGGGGTAGCTGATAGACCAACTTAAGTGAAGAAAGGTTTGTTTTTAACTCACAGTTTCAGAGGTACATTCTTTCACAGTAGGGAGCAACTGGCTTGGCAGGAGCATGTGGCAACTCCCTTTTTTTAGGGATTTTATTTTATTTATTATGTATACAGTGTCTGCCTACATGTGTGCCTCCATGACAGGAGAGGGAGTCAGATCTCATTATAGATGGTTGTGAGCCACCATGTGGTTGCTGGGAATTGAACTCTGAACCTCTGGAAGAGCAGCCAGTGCTCTTAACCTCTGAGCCATCTCTCCAGCCCAGCAACTGCCTTTTACATGTCGCCAAACAGGAAGCAAGAAGAGGTGAATGTTGACATTCAATTCACTTTCTCATTTTTCCCATCCTGTCCCTAGCTCATGAAATGATTCTGCTCATGTTCAGGATAGGTCTTTCCTCCTCAGCTAATCTCTGATTTCCTCAGAGGTGTGCCTCAGTCCTCCAGGTAATTCTGAATCCAATCAAGTCGACAATGAAGGTTAAGCATCACTACAGGTATTACTGAAAAACAATTATGAACAATTATGAAAGGATAAATAGAACTTCCACCTCTCTGGGAGTTACGGAGCACACCTGCAGCCCTAATAGTAGGAAGCCAAATCGAGAACATCATTTTGAGGCCAGCCAGGTATAATTAGTGAGACCTTGTCTTAACAAAAACAACAAAACATTCTACCTCCAGCCCATTTAGTGACACATGGGGTTGAGTTTACTTGAAGTAGCTGAAACAGCACCACAGCAAAAAAGAAAGAGAGAGAGAGACAGTATACATGGAATAAAGGTTTGTTTGTTTACACTGTCTTTTGTAGCCTAGACTGGCCTCAGAGGCACTATGTAATGGGGCAGGTCTTGAACTCCTGATCCTCTGTCTCTACCTCCCAAGTGCTGGGATTGCAGTTGTGCACCTCTATGCTCAGATAAAATAATGTTTTCAAAATACCTGGCATTGAGCAACAAGAGCCAGTAATCCCTGGAGAGGACTGACAAATGAGATAAGCCCTAGGATTGCTGGACCTGACAGGGTTTCTCTGTTGTAACAGCCCTAACTGTCCTGAACTCACTCTGTTGACCAGGTTGGCCTGTAAATTATAGAGATCCACCTGCCTCTGCCTCCTGAGTGCTGGGATTAAAGGTGTGGGCCACCACCACCCGGCTTTGTTGAAGCTCTTATATCAAAGTAATGGCAGACTGGGTGACTTAAATGATAAATTTATTTTCTCATAATTCTGGAGGCTGGAATTCTAAGGTAAACTTGTTTGCATAGTTTTTTGAAAACTGACTACCTTCCATTTTCTTCACAGTCTTTTGTCTATATGTGTCTGTTAATACTTTTTTTTTTTTTTCTTTTTTGCTTTTCCTCATTTTGATTTTGTTTTTTGAGACAGCATTTTATGTAGTCCAGGCTGGTCTTAAGCTTACTACATAGCTACAAATGATGTTGAACTCTTCTGATCTCCCTCCTTTTGAAGTACTGGGTTTACAGGTATGCATCATCACTCCAGGCTCCAAATTCACCATTTTACCAGTTTCAAATTTCTTCTTATAAGGATTAAACATAGTGGATTACTGCTAACTCAACTGATCTCCTTTAAAGACCTCTCTAAATATAGTTACATGCTCTAACATTTCAAAAAACCCAAAACTACATTAAATGGGCACACAAGCGTCGTTTCAACCACAGTAATATTTTTAAAAGATCAGTTCATAGTGACAAGGGATCCATTAATGAAGAGGACAGATATAACACTACTAAATATTTATGCACACAATTGGCAGAGCTTCAAAATATACATCTTCATTACTTTTCTCATAACTGTAACTTTGCAAAAATAACAGGATACAAAAGTATTTTGGTTTAGTTGAGTTGGTCATAGCAGGGAAAGCATGGTGAAGTTTCATGGCAATATTCATGGTGGCAAGAAGTGTGTGACTGATGCTCCTCATACCTTAGCAGATCAGGAAGAAACAGAGATATGATGGAAACAAGGCCAGGCTGAAAAGCACATTCCAGTGATCCTTCTCTGCTGGATCTTGGTACATCCACATAGTGGAGCACTGGAGTAAACAAAAACAAAAATAAACAAGCTAACTTAGCAGAAACAGTTACTTTGCCATCCTGGATGTATTTGAGAAAAATCCTCAATGTACAATAGCAAATGTGAATTCTCATGTAAACTATGAACTCTGGGTACAAATGTGTTGATGCAGGTTCTTCAGCTGACAATGTTCCACTCTGCAGGGGATGTGATGGGGTAGGGGTGTAGGTGTATATTTATTTATAGAGAGAGTATATGGGAAATCTCTGTTGCTTCTGCTTCATTTTGTTGTCAACCTAAAACTGCTCAAAAATATTAAGGGCTTAAAAGAGAGAAATGAATATTGACAGGTGTTGTAGAATATTATCTTAAGGTGTGTTCCATTTGTTTATGTTGTGGAACATTTGTTTAACGATGTAAAGATGTGTGACTTTTGTTTATGCTGCATTTGTTTAATTCCATAAAGCTATGATTCTTTAGTGTGTCAATTATGTCTCAATAAAGCTGTTTTTTTTAAACTAACTACACGTTACAGTACTTTTATGTGAGAGTTTGGAAGGAAACTATCTGACTTTGGTCTAGTCTGTGGTAGAATTCTGGGTTTTACTCCTACTGGCCTTTGGTATTTGTGAGCCTTTTCAAGTAATCTGAAACACCATGGAGAAGGCAAGATCAAGTTTCCTTTGTGTATTTTTGTGTATTTATGACTATGCTTTTTTTTTTTTTTTTTTTTTTTCATTCCAAATGAGGATTCAGTGGAATGGAAAAAGTGGGCTGAACCTCTGAGGCCTGGGATGTGAGCTCATTGCCACGCAGAGGCCAGACCTAGGCATGGCATTTGATAGCACTGAGTTCATTTTCCATTTCGCTACAATGGGAGCATGATCTATGCTTCCTCCCTTCCTGGCTGTACTAAGATTTCAGCATGATCATATCATTAGTATGTAAGAATAAAGTTCTATAGTTTGTTTCCCCTCATCTGTTTACCCCATCTACTACTTCTGAAATGTAAAAGAAGTTTACAGAGAACACCTATTTGTGCCTTGTTTTAGCCCCATGACGTTGGGGTATATATACTATAGTAAAGCTCTACTGTTTGGCTACAGCCCAAGTCCTACTTTCTTTTCCTTTTGATACTTGGTGTCATTCATTACCTGGCCTTGATTCACTGTGTAGCCCAGACAGGACATGAACTTACAAACCTTCTTCGGCTTCTCAGGTAGTTGGAATTCCATCCTGAACTATCAGGCCTACCTAGCTTTGCCTAGATTTTATGATGCTTCTCAATACTGTTACACATTGCTAACTTAGATCATGTCCTTGTATTTTTGCATTAACCACAGGTTTCAGAATTTTCCTCAACACATTTTGTATGTGTGCTATACAAATAGCACTGAAAATCAGGTAATTTTACTTTATTTGGTAAGAGATATGCAGTTCTGTTTTCTCTTTCTCTCTCTCTCTTTTTTTCTCTCTCTCTTTGTTTGTGTGTATGCATGCATATTCATGTTTGTGAATGTTCATGTGGAGAGCAGAGGTCAACCCCATTGTTATTCCTCAGGTACTGTTCCTAGATTTGAGATGAGGCCTATCACTGGCTTGAGCCCGCCATGTAAACTAAGCTAAGCTGGCTGCTTAGCTACCCCATTTTCATCTTCTCAGTGCTAGGATTAAAAACTTGTACCATGAAACCTGGTTTTTTTTTTTTTTTTTTTTTTTTCTTTAATGTGGGTTTTTAGGGATTGAATTTATGTCCTTGTGCAAAGCAACCATTTTAGTGAGTTATCTTTCCAACTCCCCGTTCTTATTTCGAGAGGGTTCTTATTGTGATGCCTAGATTGACCTTGAAATCCTCAACCCAAGTGATTATCTGGCTTAAATTTTTTTGGTGTTGTTTTTTGAGACAGGGTTTCTCTGTCCTGGAACTCTGTAGACTAGGCTGGCCTCGAACTCACAAGATGTGCCTTCCCCAACCCTTCACCCTCTCAGTGCTGGGATTAAAGGTGTGTGGTTATTAGAATCAGAAACTTCCACAAACAGGCAGCTTATTGCATTTATTTCTTTTGCAAATACCTTAGTCTGTTTTCTGTTACTATAATAAAACATATAAAGAACAGAAGTTTATTTTTCACAGTTCTAGAGGCTGGAAAGTCCACAATGGAAGTTCTAGCAGGTTTGGTATAGGCAGTTGTTCACTTTTTAAGATTTTGCACACCATAAATGGATTGAACTTGAAGAAACCATCCTGAGTAAGGTAACCCAGTCACAAAAAGAGGAACATGGTATGTACTCACTCATATATGGATTTTAGACCTAGAGCAAAGGATCACCAGCCTGTAATTCACACCGCCAGAGAAACTAGGATACAAGGAAGAACCTAAGAGATTCATACAAGATCCCTCACAGAAGGGGAAAGGGACAGGATCTCCTGAGCATATTGGGAGCGGAAGGGGGTGGGATGGGGGTATGGGGAGGGTGGGGGGGGCAGTGAGTAGAGAGGGAGTTAGGAGAAAGAAAAGGGGAGGAGAATATATAGGAAAATTGAGTCATGGGATGAATAGACAGAGAGAGAGAGAGAGAGAGAGAGAGAGAGAGAGAGAGAGAGAGAGAGAATAATAGGCAGAACCATTGGAGGTTTGAAGAGAAAACTGATTCTAGAGAAATGTCCAGAGACCTACAAGGATGACCCCAACTAACAATCTGAGCAACAGTGGAAAGGCTACCTTAAATGCCTTTCCCTGATAATGAGATTGATAACTAACTTATATGCCACCATAGAGCCCTCATCTAGTAGCTGATGGAAACAGAAACAGACACCCACAGCTAAACACTGAGCTGAACTCTTGGAATCCAGTTGCAGAGAGGGAGGAGTGATAAGAAAAGGGGTCAAGACCAGGCTACAGAAACTACCAGAGACAGCTGACCTGAACAAGGGGGAGCTCATGGATCCCCAGACTGATAGCTGAGAAACCAGCATTGTATCAGTTCAGACCCCCTGAACCTTGGGTCTCAGAAGGTCTGGGCAGTCTAAGGACCTCTGACAGTGGAACCAGGATGTATCCCCTGGTGAAAAGGACTTTGGGAGCACATTCCCCATGGAGGGATACTCCCTTAACCTAGAGGCAGGAGGGAGGGCCTACTCCCTACTCCAAATGACTTGACAGATTTTGATGATCCCTCCTGGGAGGCATCACCCTCCCTGTGGAGTGGGGGTGGGGTGGGGTGGGATGGGAGAGGAGTCAGGGGGCATGGGAAGGAGGGAGAGGGAACTGGGATTGATATGTAAACTAAGAAATAATATAAAAATAACATACTTCTAAAAACAACAACAACAAAAAGATTTTACACATCATGATGCTGTGTGCTTAAATGGTAAAAGCAGAAAGGCAAGCTGGTGAATGCTGTCTGAGGCCTCCTGTGTAAGTGCCTTACATGGGTTCGTGGAGGCGTCCTCATGGTATAATCTCATAAAGGCCACCTTTTCACATAGACAGCACCTGAACTTTAGAGGAGGCACATTCAAACATGTGACCGATAATAGCTGTTGCTATTTTCTGAGCTTCCAGTTGGGCCAATTTTACATATCAGAACACTGTCTTTGTATTTGCTATACTCCATTAAGAAATAAACATAAGTGTTTCCTCTTTTAGCCAGTGTACATGGGAAAGCAACATAGAAAAAAAGGGGGTAAGATGAGAATAATAAATCATATCCCCAAACTCTAGGATCTGCACGGTCCCATTCTGGCCCACAAGAACAGAACCTTAGGCAAGAAAATAAAATGGTACTGTTATTACAATAGTCCCTTTTGGGTGAGGCCAAGAAGATTACCATCTTGCCAATAACTGAGGCTCCTTCCAAAAACAAAGAGAAGAATGCCTCCCAATGCTGGGATTAAAGATGTGCTTCACCATGCCCAGCTTAGCAGCCCCAACTATCACCTTGCAACCTGATGTAGGATGTGGGCTGCAGAGCAGGCTTTGTCCAGCAGGTACATCTTCTTTAGTTAAGTGCCAATCCGGGCAGCGAATAGAGCTTCATGTGCTAAAGAGAGAGGAACCAGCCCCCCTGGTACTGATCTTGAGGGGTGGGGGGGGTGTCTCAAATCCTGCCTTACAGTCCAAAGTGCTTGGAGCTACATTTCTGCTATCTAGAAAGGAAATGAGAAAAAGATTGGAGCTATCAAGATGGTTTAGTGGGTAAAGACAGGAAGTTGTAGGGAGGAGCCAGGTGGAGGAGGGTTTATAAGGGTGAGAACTTCTTGGGAGAAGCAAAGAGGTGAGCTGCTTGCTGTTTAGCCTCTCTGGGAAACAGGATTCTACCTCAACCTTTGAATTCTGATTCCTTTAGCCGAACCAAAATTTAAGTTTTCTTAGTAGCTTGAAAAGAGTCAGTGCCTGAGGGAGCAGAATTCCCTCAGGCTTCAGCTCTTGCTGCTTAGCTGCTGCTTTAGTTTGGCTTGTTTCTAGCCAGCTTTTTTTAAATCTTAAGTTAACTGTCTATCTTTTCCCTCAAGGCTTTTACCTTTTTTTGTATCTATTACTTTCCTTTTTACTGTGTGGACAGCTGGCCCCTTGTTCTCTTGCTGTGACTAGTCCTCATTTCTTCTACTTATTTTCTCTGCCTGCCAGCCCCGCCTATCTAGGCTCCTGCCTCACTATTGGCTAGCCATTCAGCTCTTTATCAGGACCACCAAGTGTTTTAGACAGGCACAGTAACACAGCTGCACAGAGTTAAACAAATGCAACATAAACAAAAGTCATACACCTTAAAATAATATTCCCCAACGCTTGGGAGGCAGAGGCAGGCAGTTTGAAGCCAGCCTGGTCTACAGAGCGATTTCCAGGTCAGGCTCCAAAGCTACAGAAAAACCCTGTCAAAAAAACAAAACAAACAAACAAACAAACAAAAAACCCTAAATAAATAAAAAAATAAAGGGGTACTCTGAACAGTTGTACACTAACAAATTGGCTGACCTAGATCAGTGGGCAGATTCCTTGGAAGAAAACATCTATGAAGACAAAAATCATGAAATAGAAAATCTAAGTGGACATATAAATATGGCTAAGTGATAGAGCATGTGATTTTCATGTTCAAATCAAAAAAGTCTGAAGCCAGTGTGATAGCACACAGCTATAATCCCAGCACTTGGGAGGTAGAAGGGACCTTGAGGATCAGAAGTTCAGTGTCATCCTCAACTGTCTGATGAGTTTTTGGCCAGCTTCATAAAACCCTGTATTTGGAAAAAAGAAAGGTCCACACCCAACAACAACAACAACAATAATAATAATAATAGTAATAATAATAAATAAAAAACAAAACAACAAAAACAAAAAAATATATATATATAAATAAAATTTAGTTTAGTGGCAGAGCACTTGCCTGGCATGTGCATGTCTCCTAACTGATATTCAGCAGTCCCCAAAAGAAAACAAAGTGTGTGAGGGGATCAGACACTTCCAAAAGTAAAGTAGTAGCCAATAGGATGGGAGAAAATATTTGTAAATGTCATATTTAATAACAAAAAGATAATGTCCTCACTATATAAAAGACTGCTAAATGTTGACCAAAAGTTTGTGAAATGGTCAAAGAACTTTCATAAGCATTTCTCTACAGATACATCCATGATGAATAAGCACATGAATTGATGCTGAGTATCAATTCATGTGCTTATTCATGCAGATTGAAACACCAGTGAAAAGCCACTGTAAATCCATCAGGATGGTTCATATAAAAATAACAGCAGTGCTGGAGAGATGGCTCAGTGGTCGAGAGCACTTGTTCTTGCAGAGCTCTTGGTTCTATTACCATCACCCACATGGCTCACAGCCTCCTGCAATTCCAGTTCCAGGGGTTCTGATGCCCTCTTTTGCACTCTGTTGGCCCCAGGAATGCATATGGTGCACAGAGCTACAGTGAGAAAAATACTCATACACATAAAATAAACCTAAAAAAATGCCAGCATCGGAGGCTAACAGGGCTGTTGAGGATATGGAGGAATGGCACACTGTGAATGGAAACGTGAAACAGTATAGCCATGTGAAAAACAGTATAATGGCCCTTCAAAAACTAAACATAGAATTGCCAAACAACACAATTCTGTTTCTGGGTATTCTTAAAAGAATTGAAAGTAAAGTCTACAACATGACTGCCTATGTGAGCTGAACAAGGATAACAACAGCAGACATGCTAATGCGGATGGGGGAAAGCCCGGGAGGTCTCAACCCTAGGGAAAGAACTACAGGTAACTAAGGAATGCTGAGAGCTGGAGAAATAGTTTTCCTCAGGGAAGAGCATACTAGTTATCCAGTACCAAATTGTCATCCCAGAAGACATACATACAAGTCATATTACACAGACCAAGCTGGTTGTACTAGAAGTGCTTAAGAGTATATATGTGTGTGTGTGTGTATGTATGTACGTATATATATATATATATATATATGAACACACATGTGTATACACATAGATTTGTGTGTACATATATGTATATGCACAGATCACACATGTATATAATAACAACGAAAAAAGAGGTCATAAATTTGAAAAAGAGTAAAGGAGGGTTGTGTAGGATGGTTTGGAGGAGGAAAAGGAACTGGATTGAAATAATGGAATTATCTCAAAATTAAATGAAAAGAAAACAGTGTCTAAAATTACATTCTTCTTCTTGGCAGTATATTTACAATAGCAGAAGCATGCAAGTGGCCCGGAGATCCATTTAAGGTTGAAAGGATAAGAAAACTGTGGGAAATGGAATATTAGCTTTAAAAAGGAATGGAGGGGCTGTAGAGATGGCTCAGCAGGCAAGAGCCTGCACTGCTTTTGCAAAGGACATGAGTATGGTTCCAGGCATCCAGGTCAGGCAGCTCACAACTGCCTATTTCTTCAACTACAGGGGATCTGATCCACCTTTTGACCTTCCTGAGCAATTGCACCCATGTGTATGTGTACACACACACACACACACACACACACACACACACACACTGAGATATTCACCTTGTCTGCACCTGTGGAATAGATCACGCCCATTGGGGGATGGAGACAGGGTCGGACATGACCTGGGGGAACTAAGGCTGAGGAGGGGGCTCCGAGAGCTCTCTTGCTTGCAGCATGGGGACAGGAGTACATTTGGAGGCATCCTTGGGAACAGGAACCTCCTGGTGTTCATCTGCCTATATTGTGAGTTATTTCTACCTGAATAAACATCTATTCGGCCTATTTCTCCTGATCCTTATTAAACATCAACACACACACACACACACACACACACACACGCACGCACGCACGCACGCACGCACACACACACACACACACACGATTAAAAAGATAAAAATAAGGGATGGACTATTATAACATGATTCTTGAAGAAGTGCTGAGTGAAAACCAAGTCACAAAAAGACAAATAATTCCTGATTCCACTTGCTTGCAGTACTGTATTATCCAAGTATTGGAGATTGACAGTGAACGGAGGTTGTGGGGTCTGGGACTACAGCATGGGAGCTGTTGTTTTAGTGGATTAGAGTTTCAGTGTTAAAAGATGAGAAGAATTATAGAGATGAATGCTAGTGATTGCTGGTCAACATTGAATACATTTAATAATTTAAATGTACAATTAAAATGATACTTTTTAAACATTATTTTTTGTGCATGTGTGTATGGACACAGTCATTCCATGTGGCATGTATAGAGATCACAGAAGATTTATGGGAAGTCACTTCTATCCTTCCAACATGTGAATTCAGGTCTGCAGGCTTGGCAGCAAGCATCTTTACCTTCTGAGCCATCTTGTCAGCCCCTTAAAGGATCATTTTGTTACATGTATTTTATAGTAAGAGCTGAGAAACAAAGACGTGTAAGAGCTATTACCTATCATGTGCAAGGCCTCGGGTTCCAGTCACAGAATAATAGAAAATAAGAGTATATTTTTTTTCTTAAAACAATAGGATGTTGTAAAATTTCCTCCCACTTCCCCTTCTGTAACTTGAAAATTCCTTCCCTATAAGAATGTAAGTCCTTTGTGCACCCTATAGTGCCATCACATAGATGACAATGGCAAACCATTTTTGTGTGGGGGTGCTATCCTCTATTAATGAGGTAAAATTACTGTTCAACATGTCAGGAGGCCAAAGCAGGAGGATTGACAAGGGTTCAAGTTCAGCCTGAGCTATATTATGAATTCCAAGCCAGCCTGGACATCAGAGTGAGACCTCTGCTTCAAAAACAAACCAAACCAAGCAAACAGTATACAGTAATCTGTAGCTTTCATATGTATAAGCAAGTGGTTGTCAGGCAAAATGAAAGAAAAGATTTTAAAAATCAATTGTAAAAAATACCTCAAAGAATACTTAGTGGAAATGCAAACGCAAGAGAAACATGAGAAGGAAAGGAAAGACTCAGCAACATGTTATGGCGTACTGTGTTCTTGAATTGCACACATGAGAGTGATAAGATGCCTAGTCCTCTGGATGATTTTTCTAGAGAGATTCCAAGTGAAAATACCAAGCTGATTTGCTGAAGCTAAGGGAAGGGCAGTTTCCAGAGTGGCAGGAATCTCTGCAGAGGAAGGTGGTGTAGGTGGGGCCTGGTCCATGCTGGAGGACTCCTCAGACTGTTTTCCTGGTCCTAGAGATCAAGTCTGGGTTCTTGAACAAGCTAGTCAAGCAATCTACCACTTAGTTCCACTTTTGGCCCTGGATTTATTCACTTAGTTCTTTTTAAAATTGCTATTCATTTCCTTAATTTTTATTTTAATAATTCTTTGAGAGGCACATATATAGCCATTTGAAATAAAACATTTGAATTGGAATCTTGCACAATATACCAGCATCAAAAGTACATTGTGCTGGTTTTGGTGACTCATGCCCTTAAGCTTACTTAACACTCTAGACTTAAGTCAGGCTGATCTCTGTGATTTTCAGAAGTGCTGGCTAGTCTTAAGTCAACTTGACACAAACTAGCTATAAAGTATTTTCTTTAATTAGTGATTGATGGGGAAGGCACAGCCCACTGTGGGTAGTGCTATACCTGGGCTTGTAGTCTTGAATTTTGTAAAAAAGCAGGCTGAGCAAGCCATGGGGAGCAAGCCAGTAAGCAGCATCCCTCCATGGCCTCTACAACAGCTCCCCCCTCCAGGAAGTTGGGGAGGAGTTTATTCTGCCTACACTTCCTTACAGCTGTTTCATCACCAAAGGAAGTAAGGTCAGGAACTCAAACAGGTCAGGGACTACTAGAAATTGGGATGGGGAGATGGCTTAGCAGTTAAGAGTAGTTCCAGGGGATCTGATCCTACAAGGGCATGAGGCATGCATATGATACACGCAAGCAAAACACTCATAAAGTAAAAATGAATAAATTTTAAAGCTTTTAGTAACTGACAAGAAAGAAGATCAAATTGCCATGGATATTGTGCAAAGATCTAACTAAAAAGCAAAACAAAAACGCTGCAGAATAAGAAAGTACATATTGTCTTTTTCTCTCCACTACATGCTTCCCCACCTCATATGTGGATGGGCAATTGCTCTCCCACTGAGCTACACCCCCAGCCCTACTTTTGGTTCTTAGAGAACCTGAAGGTACATCAAAGTGGCCCTTCCCATCCATCAGACTGGCAACTGCTTTGTTATTTTGCTTTTGAGGTGTAGATGGAGTTTCTGTCCCGCTTCCTACAACCGTTTAGACCCAAATAAACACACAGAAGCTGGTATTAATTATAACTCCATCTGCATTGGGGGAAGCAAGGACTTGGGAGGGAAATCAGTTTGTAATTACAAATGCAGATGCCATCCTAGTCCTGCCTACACCTGCATGTACAAAACTATAGAATGATTCCTTGTGAAGTTTGCTAGAAATAGCCTGATTGCCTAGAATAGAATGGTTTTTCAGTGTTTGTCCTGTTGGTTAATTGAGGTGGGAGGAGCAAGAAAGCTATCAATTGATACGGAAGAATTCCTGGATATCTTGTAGGATGAAAAAAATCAAGGAAGAAAACATTGAAACTGTGTAGCATGCAGCCTTTATGTTTAAAAGAGAGGGTTTAAAGCATATGTGTTTATATGTGGAAACTCTGGAATCAGAACTTAGTAGAAGTGGTTATTTTTGGGCCCAGGGGTGATGTGACAAGATTTATGACAAGTTAGCAGTAAGATTTGCTATGATTTGTTTTTTAGGCTATTTATATACCTTTATAGATACTACTTTTAAAAGCTTGTCAACGGTTTAAAAACAAAAAATGATGGTGTATGTTCCTATGTGCGTGCATGCATACATACATACATACATACATATATATATATATATATATATATATACATACAGAGAGAGAGAGAGAGAGAGGGAATGAGGGGAGATGCGTGTGTATGTATGTATGTATGTTTTGGCAGAGGAAACATTGAGATAAATTCTTGCTGTGTACTGCCCAGAGTGACTTAGAACTTTTGTTCTGCTGCCACCTCCTTAGTGCAGGAGTTACAAACATGGCTAGAGTATAGTTTTGTGTGAATTAGGAAACACTAGCTGTTGTACTGGGTCAGTTAAAAAAAATCATCTGTATGTTGCTTTGGGTGACACTGGCAAGAACCAGTCACATGGTTCCATATGCTTCCAGATGGTCTAGGAATTCTCCACCAGGCAGCCTGTACCTATCAGCAACTGTACACTAGGGGCAGAGTGCTAGTTTGGTATGGCCTGCTATCCATTTCCCTTGTAGAGCCTAACTTTATACAAAGTAATAGGGCATTGAGCTTCAAAAAGCACAATGATGCTACCTACACCAGGCTGTTAGTATTAGCTTGTTTATCCCAAAGGTCCCAAGTTCAATTCCCAGCAACCACATCTCTATAAAGAGATCTGATACCCTATAAGAAAAATAAATAATTTTAGGGTCTGGAGAGATGGCTCAGAGGTTAAGTATTAGTTTGTTTAGCATCATGTGATAGGAGATGATTTTTTACATTTCATGTTTTTTTTTTCTTTTTGATTTATATGCTATGTTCCCTGGAAGATTCTTGTAGAACACTGTACCAGAACAGAGCCTCCTATCATGCTGGGATGGCTGTTAGGTGAGGCTTTTTGTTAACTTTTGTTTCATGCTAGGGTCTCATGTATCTGTCTGATCTTGAACTCTCTGTAGCCAAGGATGCTCTTGAACTTTCATGTGAATATGTGCATGTATGTACACATGCACATTACGTTACTTGCATGTGGAAGCCACATGCCAGTATCAGGCATCTTCCACAATTGCTCTCCATCTTAGGTTTATTTTATTTTATTTTGTGGTGGTTGGAGGCCTGTGTTACGGCATGCCTGCAGAAATCGGAGGATAACCAGTAGGCATCAGTTCTCTCCTTCCACCATCTATGTTTTCTGGGGATTGGATTTCGGTACTCGGGCTGGCATGAGCCTTTACCCACTGAGCCATCTTGCTGCCCACCCTCTCCCCTTATTTTCTTGAGGCAGTCTCAGTGATTAAGGAACTCATGGATTTTGGTAGGCTGACCAAACAATGGACTCTATGGATCCTCCTATCTCTGCATTTCTAGTCCTGGGATTACAGATGTGTGCTACCACCATACCAGTTTATACACTTCAGGGGGTTGCATTCAGGGGTTTATGTATTTGAGGCAAGCACTCAGTCCCTAATTTATTGTTTGATCAATCATTTTATTATTTTCATTTTATAACTATGAGTATACCTATGAGTTTTGTCAGTGTGTGTGTGTGTGTGTGTGTGTGTGTGTGTGTGTGTGTGTGCACCACATGCATCACTGGTACCCTTGGAGGCCAGGAGAGTGTTGGAGCCCATGTAACTGGAGTGGTTGGGGGCTGCATATGGGTGCTGGGAATTGAACCTGGGACCTCTGGAAGAGAAGCTAGTGAGTGCTCTTAACTGATCAGCCATCTCTCCAGCCCCTTAGTCAGTAATCCAGAGTAGAATGCTAGGTTCAAGGATAGCTCTCCACAGATGTTTAATGTTAACTTTTTGGTATTGGCAATATTCCTTTGTTGTTCTGAGATCCAGTATTACTGCTTTGTTGCCTAGTGTGCCTTTTTTTTTTAATTTTTAATTTTTGTTTGTTTTTCTAGACAGGGTTTCTCAGTGTAGCCCTGGCTGTCCAGAAACTCCCTCTGTAGATCAGCCTGCCTCTTCCTCCCAAACTGAAATTAATGGTATGTATCACCACTGCCCGGAAGGGCTTATGAAATTTTACTGTCTTGGCCTCCTATGTTCACCATTTTGGCCAGCGTGGTATTAGCAGTCTTCTTATTCTTTGCCAGTAATACAGTGAAAAACTGAGCATGGCTGCTCACACCTGTAATCCCAGTATTCAGGAGACCAGAGGCAGAAGAAATGTTGCAAATTTGAGGCCATCCTGGTTTGCATAGGGATTTCTAGTTCAATTTGGGAGGGCATCACAGCAAAACTTTATCTCAAACAACTACAAAAATAACACAGTAAAAATGGAAATTAGTTATTTAATTTGCATTTTCACATGTCATCTTTACTTAGTACCCGTGTTTTGGTAACAAAATACCATCTATCATGTGAAAACAAATTCCCAGTCTATCCCTTGTAAATTTTTGTTATCTATTTTTTTTGTTTGTTTGTTTATTTTGTTTGTGAGACAAGGTCTACTCTATGTCCTAGGCTGGCTTGGAACTCTCTTGTAGTTTAGGCTGACCTTGAACTTCTGAGAATCCCCCTACTCCAGCCTCCCAAATGTTGGGGTTATAGACATGAGCCACCACACCCAGCTGTTTTATTTAAATAAAAATACAAGTGCCATGATTTCAAGAGCTGTTACAGTGGTTTTAGACGCCTTGATAGGAGAGAGGCCGGATGTACAACTCATCCTGGTTATCTGGCCTTCCATGTACATTGTTTAAAATATTTATTTTTATTTCATATGACTTGGTGTTTTGCCTGCATGTCTGTCTGTATGAGGGCAGCAGATACTCTGGAACTAGAGTTACAGACAGTTGTGAGCCGCTGTGTGCCTGCAGAGCAGTCAGTGCTCTTCACTGAGCCATCTCTCCAGCCCCCAGGGGAGGGAACTTTGTGTTCCATTCTCAGCACAAGCAATCCCAAGGCCTAGGGATGGATTCTCAGGTGGGTGAAAATGCAGATAACTGTATTCTAAAGCTGCTTTTTGTAGCTAATGTTTTATTGACCAAGCACTAACCTACAGCATTTAAAGTTAAATTTTGATCAAAGACATCTATTTCACCAGCCAGGATTGTAATAAAAAAGTGAAATGTCATGGTAGTCACCACCTCATGCCTCTTGGATACTTGGAAAGTATTTGTTAAGAGAATGAAAATTCAAGTAAAGGAGTGGGGTTTTACGCTT
Organism: Phodopus roborovskii; assembly: GCF_943737965.1. Lineage (NCBI taxonomy): Eukaryota > Metazoa > Chordata > Mammalia > Rodentia > Cricetidae > Phodopus > Phodopus roborovskii. The sequence goes on from NW_026125264.1 coordinate 4,383,455, forward strand.
CTTCTCACTATAGTATAAAATAGTATTCTAAATGTTCTTGTTGTTATGGAAGGAGGCGTATAAGAGCTGGAAGGATAGGTCAGTAAACTGCTTGCCTTGCAAACATGAGAACCCACATAAACAGTTGGGTGTGAGGATACAACTTTGTAATTCTAGTCCTGGGGAGATGACCGGCAGCTCAGGCCAGCCCGCATAGCTTACTTGAGAGTGTCAAACCGGTGGGACCAGTGAGAGGCCCTGTCTCAAAACAAACAGTCCAAATCAGTGATTTTCATAGGCACACACATGCACATGAGTACATACCTATACCCAGATCTGCACCCACACAAACACATGAACACACAAAACAAGAGGACGAAACTGTCACTGACTGACTGAAGATGACTTTTTACCTGGAAAAACCTAACAATAGTGCTCAGACTATTAAATGAAAAATAAATGTATGCCAGTTGAGAGCTTTCTTGTATACCCATAACTGACAGCTAGAAAGAGCAACAATATAAGCTGTATTTCACAGTAGTAACATAGAAATATATAATGTCAATATCAAGAATAGACATTACCACTGGATGATGGTGGCACACACCTTTAATTCCAGAACTCAGGAGGCAGAGGCAGGCAGATCTCTATGAGTTCAAGGCCAGTCTTGTCTACAGAGCTAGCTCCAGGACAGCCAGGGCAGAGAAGCCCTGTCTAGAACCCCATCCCCCATAGACATTAAATGATACTTTAACAAGAAAATCATTAGACTTTAATAATTATGTAAAATATATTTTTACATAAAATTTCTTAAATTTTATTTGGGTTATTTTCAAAACAGGATTTTTGTAGCCCTGAGTGTTGTGGAATTCCCTCTATAGATTAGGCCAACCTTGAATTCATAGAGATCTGCCTGCCTCTGCCTCCCAAGAACTAGGATTAAAGGTGTGCACCACTACCACCCAGCTCTTTTGTAGTATATCTTTCATATCTTCCCCCTATTTCCCCTTTGCTGCTATCTGAACCCTCCCACCCCCCATATTCCCTTCCCATTGTCATATCTCCCCCCACCCAGCCCCTTGTAACCTGCTGAGACTAGTTAGTGCCGTATGCTGGAATGCTAACTGAACTTGGCTTGTGTGTAGGTAAGCATAGCTACCATGAATTCATGAGTACAATGGCCATGAAAAGCAGGGCTTTGAAGTGGCACATGACAAGCTAGTGTGGCTCAAGGCCTGGACTTTCAGAAGGTTATCGGAACCTGCTTGTTGCTTGTATTGCTTAGCTCACCAGCTTCAGCTCTCTAACAGTGGAGGAGCAAGTGTGGGATTCCTAACACTTTTTTTTTTTTTTTTTTTTTAGCTTTCCTGTATTTCCTATGTTTTTAGTATAATTGGAGCTCCATGATTCAAACCTTTTCCTTTATAGTTTTGAATAAATAAACTCACTGTTCTGGTAAGATCAGAACAGTAGCTCCACTTTGTTCTATGAAATAGGAATCGGGGTTGGTCTGTCTGGCTGTGGTGTGAAATTGTCCTGATTTCCTGTTCCAACCTGAACAACTTATAACCTGATGCTATCAGCTTCTGTGCTTTTTTTTTGCTCACATGCTGATTCAGGGTTCTGTTAGGTGTGTTGGCATAATCCCCTGGAGTTCTTTTTCTATTCTCCAGCTTTTCTCCAGCTTCCAAATGTTCTTACTGAGGCCTCTCCATATTTATGAGGTTTTTGTTTGTTTTTCAAGACAGGGTTTCTCAGTCTAACAGTCCTGGATGCCCTGGAACTTGTTTTGTAGATCAGGCTGGCCTAGAACTCACTGAGATCCACCTACCTCTGCTCCCCAAGTGCTGGGATTAAAGATGTGTGCCGCCGCCGGTGCCTGGCTGGTGTTTTTTTTTTTTTTTTTTTTTTTTAAGATTTATTCATTTATTAAGTATACAGTGTTCTGCCTGCATGTATATCTGCAGGCCAGAAGAGGGCACCAAATCTCATTACAAATGGTTGTGAGCCACCATAAGGTTGCTGGGAATTGAATTCAGGACCTCTGGAAGAGCAGCTAGTGCTCTTAACCACTGAGCCATCTCTCTAGCCTGATAACTTATTTCATGGGAAATCAGATTCTAGAACACAGTAAAGGTTGATTGATGTTTATTTGGGGAGAAATCACTTATGCTTGAAACAGATGACTGTCGCGGGTTCCCCCTCTAAGGATGCCCCCCCGGATGCTCTCTGCAGCCTAACCAGGGAGTAAAAAAGCGAGCTGGGGGTCCGGGACTCCAGATCTAGACCCCACAGGTCACATCCGCACTTGTCCCCATGCCCCAATGGGCGCGGTCAGTGCAACAGGTGCAGGTGGGGTGGATATCTCACTATAGATAGTTATGGTTTTATATATTAAAAAAGTTATTATTTTAGTGGAAGGAACAGTTAAACCTATCCTTCTTAGACTTGTGTGTACATTTTTATGTTCAAAGTGATTTTTAAGGTTACATTTATTTAATGTGTATATGTACATGCGTGTGTGTGTATGTGTGTGTGTGTGTGTGTGTGTGTGTGTGTGTGAGAGTGAATCTTGAGTGTTGTCTCCTCAGGAGAAGGGCTTTTTGTTGTCCTGAAGCACTTCTATTAGGCTAGGCTGGCCATCAGCCCCAGGAATCTGCAAGTCTTTTACTCACCAGCTCTGAGATTATAAGTGCATGCCACTATACCCTACATTTTTTTTAATGTAGGGTGTGAGGATCAAACTCAGGTTCTGTTCTTGGACAGCCGGTGTTTTACTCCCAGCCCCAGGGATATCCTTTTGAATATGCATTCTTACAGTATTTTTCACTTAGCAGTATATCAAGAATTTATTTTTGCATCAAAATTATTTGTATAAAATTAATAAAAGAAAATAGCTATCGCGGTAAATAAGGATCAGGATAAACAAATAGGCCGAATAGATGTTTATTCAGGGGGAAATAACTTACAACCTAGACAGATGAACACCAGGAAATTCAACCCGATCCTCTCCTGTCCGAGTCACGCCAGAAAGAGAGAGCGCCTTCCTGGCCCCCTCCCACCTCCTTCCTCAGGTCACCTCCGCCCATAGCTCCACCCCCCAATGGGCGTGGTCAGTGCCACAGAAGGACTATCTCACTACAAATAGCATATAGAAGGCAGTGTTGATTATGACTGAGTTCATTGTAAAAATGCATTTTCAGATAATGTGAAGGCATAAGTCAGACAACACATAGCTATAAGATCACTTTTCCCTGGGCAACAGTTACCCTTCTGGTTGCACTTACATTCTTTAATCTGTGTACACACAAGTACCATTTCCATTTTTATCTAAGATTTTGGTTTTGCTTGATTTTGGAAAGGGTCTTACAATGTAGCTCAGAGTGGCCTTTGTTTTTAACATTTGTATAGCTAGTGCTTCCTTGTTTGACCTGGGGGCCTTCCTATATACTGAGCTGCCATAATGCTGTCTGACTGAAAGATGCAAAGGAGTAGGAGTGATATGATGTGGACAAGGGGACTGCATTGTCACAGTGGCTGTGATTTAAACTGCTAATGGCTCAGGTAGCTCATTTGGTAGAGCATGAGACTCTTAATTTCAGGGTTGTGGGTTTGAGCCCTACATTGGGCACCAAATATAGCAGGTTTTCTCAGACTGCCAACCCCTACTCTAGTATACAGTAGTTACAATACAACTCATAAAATCATGTGCACAGCTGGGTAGAGTGGTACACCTATAATTTCAGCATTGGGGAAACTGAGGTAGGAAGATCTTGAGTTCAAGGCCACTCTGGGCCACAAAACCACCCTGGGTGCTTTGCACAAGACCCTTGCCTACTCCTGATAATGCTTGCTCTTTGTAGGATTTTCTCATGTTTGGCATTGTCTTGCCCCTTACCATGTTTTGACACACAAGAAGAGTGTACATGCCCTAGTCCAGATTCCCAGGCTGGGGATGACATAGGAATATTAGCATGCCTTCAGAAACACCACTGTTGCCCACAAGGATGGAATGACCATTGAAGGGTCAAGAGGAACCCGTGGCTACCCGTCATGACATCAGGGGAGTTTTAAAAGGATAATTACTGCTTTTCTCAGTCAAGACCCAGTATGATACATACCCAGCATCTTCATAATATATGAGTTCATCATTTATTTAATCAGCTTCCTACAGATCTGGTTTTTCTTGGTGCTTCTTGCTATTATTAGCAGTTTCCTAGTGTTCAATCTGTTCCTTTTTCAAAAAGTGCCTTGTTACTTTGGGTAATTTGAGATGTGGTGAGTCAGAGTATGAATATTTACAATTTTGACACTGTTGCCAAGGTGACCTGTGACAGGGTTATAATGTTTTATCCTTTTGCCTGGAATGTTCAAATGGATCATTTTCTTCTCACCATCATTATCTATTATTAAGATTAAATGACTGTTTATGGATGAAAATGAAATTTTATGTGATACTTTCCTTTGATACATATACTGAATAATATTTATTTATCTTGAATCTTGTAAAATGTATAAATTATTTCCTTGAAAATATTTTGTTAGTGGATGTTGTAATAAGAACTTGATTTCTAGCTGGGTGGGTGGGGTGGTGATGCTCGCTTTTAATTCCAGCACTCAGGAGGCAGAGGCAGGTGAACCTCTGTGAGCTTGAGGCCAGCCTGGTCTACATAATGAGTTCCAGTTACAACCAGAAACCCTTTTTTGAAAAAAACAAAAAACCAAAACAACAACAAAAGAACTTAAGGGATGGATATATATTATATCTCAACCTCTAGGCTCTGGCTTTGATGCCTAGCACCATATAAAAGTATTATCATCCTGCTGAACTCATTCTCATTGTTTTAATCTAATCAGAAAATTCTTGGTAGAAGCTGTAGACTTCTGACTTTGTTAATTTATTAGCATTGTAAGCAATATTTCATGATCACCCATGTGCTTGGTACTGGTGACTGTCAATTGCAACATTTATCATGGAAAAGACATATAGAAATTATGTCTAACTATTCCCTTACAGACTGTGGAAGGGAAAGAAAGTTTAGATTAGACTGAAGTCACAGGAAGACTGCAGAAATGTCAGTGAGACAGACCTGGCTGAGGACAGGGCTGGAGGCTTCAGGTAGGGAAACACAGTGTGTATGTGTGAGCAACTGAAGGATCTGGAGGGTTGAGACCAGTGAGTGGGTGCTGAGGTGGGAACATCAACAGGGGTCTCCTGAGATGCTCAGTGGGACAGGCACCAACATGACCAGATTGCATGTTAAAAAGGTTTCTCTGGCTGTACAGTAGAGAATGTCACTGGAGCAAATCAGGTGTGAGACAGAGGCTTGCAGCTGTAGGTCATTCCAGGAGACCAAAGCATTGGTCTCCAAAGTGGGTCACCAGACACATAGTCACTGTGGCCTGGGAAGGAACTAAGGCTTTTTGATTACATTCATATTTAGAAATTAACCTGATAAACATGCAGAGAAGTCATACTTTTATATAATTTAGTAAGCATGTATGTAATAAGGCCATATGCTTTTTTGAAAAGTTATTAATACAATGAATAACCAAAATGATTGCCAAGCATGATAGTTACTTTTCCTGTTACTGTAATAAAATACTTCAGCGACAGCAGCTTATGTGTCTCACAGTTTAAGGGTGCACCCCATCATGTTGGGGAAGCGAAGGCAGCAGATGCTTGAAGCAGCTGGTCACATTGCATCCACAGTCAAGAGGAAGCAAAGAGTAAAATACGTGCGGCTGCTCAGTTCCTTTCTTCATTTATACAACCAACCCAGGTTCCCATCTGGGGCATGGTGCCATCTACAGTTTGCTCTCTATTGCTGTGCAAACTTAAACACCATGAGCTAAAGCAAATTGCAAAGGACAAAGTGGAGTTTTGGGCTTACATTTCCCTGAAGAGGGAGCCTAGTTGGTCTTATCAGTAAAACCCAGAGTCAGATGTTTAGGTAAATGCTGAAAGATCAGAGAAGCAAAGGAGCAGCCACAGTCACTTCTCACGTCTCCGAATCTTCCAACCAAAAAGGCTGAGATCCTGTCTCTGCCTTGCCTTATCACTTCCTGTCTCTTTTCTGTACAAACCTCTATGGTTAAAGTGGCTAGTTCCACCCTCTGATCTCCAGCAAGCTTTACTCATCAGAGCACAAACAAAATATCACAACATTTCCCCCATTACAGTCCATCATTGAGGGAAGTCAGGAAAGGATCCTGGAGGCAGGAACTGAAGCAGAGACCATGGAGGAGTGCTGCTTACTGGCTTGCTCCTTAAGGCTTGTTTTACTTCCTATTTATTTTTTATTTGAGTTCGTTGGTGTTTGGCCTGCATGTGTCTCTGTGTGAGGGACTTGAACTTGAGTTACAGAAAGTTGTGAGCTGCCATGTGGGTGCTGGGAATTGAACTTGAGTCTTCTGGGAGAACAGCCAATGCTCTTAACTGATAAGCCATCTCTCCAGCCCGAGAGGGAGTCTTTTTTGGTTGTTTGTTTGCTTGGCTTTTGAGACAGGGTTTGTCCATGTAGCCCTGATTGTCCTGGAATTGGATATGTAGACCAAGCTAGCCTTGAAACACAGAGATCATCTACCTCTTCTTCCCCAGTTGTGGGACTAAAGAAAGGTGTGCACCACCACAAAGATCCCCCCCCCCCCACCCAGTCAGCATTTTTTTTTTTTTGTGTAGCCTTGGCTGTTTTGGAACTTGCTCTGTAGACCAGGCTGGCCTCAAACTCAAGAGATCCGACTGCCTCTGCCCAACCCAGGATCACTTGCTCAGAAGTAGTACCACCCACATTGGGCTGGACCTTCTCACATCAATCATTAAACAAGAAAACGCTTCACAGATGTCTCTATCAGATATCTTCTCAATTAAGAATCTTTCTCCCCCAAATGATTCTAGTTTGTAACGAAAACTGGCACATTTGTTCTTCCCACCTCTATCAAGGTAATCTTCCACAGGCAAACCAGAGGCACGATTCTACATTTTATCAAACTGACAATTGATACTATCAGTAGCACAAGCCTATAATCCTAGCACTTTGGAGGTGGAGCTTGGGGGAATCACACATTCAAGGCTGGCCTGGGGTTACATAGCAAAACGAAAAGGAGAAAAAGTGTGTGGTTCATGGTAAAATAATTGCTTAGTATGTGTAAGGTCTTAGATTCTGTCCCTAGCAATGTAATTAGTTGATGAATTTTGTGTGATGTGCTGGAGATGGCTAATCTGGTCAAGAAATATTGCTAGTCCAAATTGAGAGGTAGTGAGTGAGATGACTAAAGGTAAAGGAAAGGTAAAGGTAAAGACTTGGTTTGGATTGCAAATGAAGATCAAGGAGGTAGATACCAAAATGCTGTCAGGCACCTGGGCAAGTCGTGTTTGCAAGATGGAAAAGGTGGGGCAAAACAGGTGTTGGGAAGGAGGAAAAAAGCAGGAATGTTGGCTTTGAGTAGCCACTAAACCTCCAGATGGAGACCTAAGGAGAAGATAGGTAAGTAAACTCAGAATAGTGCAGGCATAGAGTTTGCTGAAGAACCAAGTCACTGAAGCATGTTGGTTACTCCTGCTGTGTGCCAGCTATTGTTGTTGTGGTCACTCAGGGTCCAGGCCATTGCCCACCACAGCTCTACACACTTTCTTCATCTCTCAGGATATAGACCCTTCTGCTCATGTTTCCTTAGGCTAAGCAACTCAGTTGTCCATCCTTGACCTTAAAAGTGCAAGAGAACAGTATGCCATCCTTCTATGAATTCAAGCAGAGAACAGCGCTGACCATTGCATGGCAGTTTTCCAGAAGACCCACTGGCGCATAGACCATTGGGTATATTGGGAGCAGCCTTGAATTTACCCAAAACTACTTGGCTCTGGGCATGCATGCCGTGGGGGGAGTGTTAGAAAGCCCTGTAGCAGAATTCTTGGTGGATAGGCAGGTGCAGGTAGCCTTAGAATGAAGTTGCTGCTGCCTACCACTTGCTTGGAGAGGTAGCCTCCCTTCCCCGCTGCATTGGGGTGATCTAGGCAGTCTCAAGCTACTAATGCTGCTGGAGAGGAGTAGTTATAGACTGTACCAAAGCAGGAAATGTAAGCTCAGCATGATGGGTTTGTCCAGAGGGGCCTTGTCAGATTGTATCTGCCTCTCCCTAGCTCTGGCTAGGCTTTGAAACTTCACTCCTGCCTCCTTCAGGGGGCACAATAGTGGTCTTGGTCTCTTGGGGTCTCTTGCACTGCAGTCTCTCTGAAGGCAGGCTGCTGACAGGCAGAGCCAGTGGGGTTGCAGTGATAGATGATTTGAAAGCACTGCTATTTATTGATATGTGGCCACTTAAAGGGAATTTGAGGGCCCCCAGGGAGTGAAATCTGAAGTCTCTGGTGCAGGAGCAGAGATCAATTGGCTTCCAGGAGGCCTGACCCTGGGTATACTCACTGAAGGTTCCACCATATTGGTGACCCTATGTCAGGCCACTCAGCTCCCATGGTGGCTGGACTAGCTTTTGTTCTCCCAGGGAAAAAAAAAAAAAGAAACCAGACCCAGTGTTGTTTTGTAGTATTATTTCCTTGTCACAGCTCAAAGTGGTGAAAGGTCAGAACCCTGAAACATACATGATGGCTATTTGGTGGCTTATTTGTGTATTTACATATGCTTTTCCCTTATATGTCCCTTGCAATTTTCTGAAAGGGGATGTTTTATGCCCCAGCAGGAAATGGTTTAAAAACAAAACAAAAAACAAAACCCCAGAAGATCACAAGGCAGTCTCGGTCGGCTACACAGTGAGAAAGTGTTTCCAGAGAAAGGGGAAAAGGGGGTGGGGGGGAGACTGTGGGACGGTCTATTCCCAGTCCATTCCCAGCTGTGTTGGAGACAGTGTTTCTCACTGACCATGATGAGCTTAACCTCATCCTGGTTTTCTGTATGAGTCTATTTGTTGAGGACAGAGATCTAGTCCAAAATTTCTTGGTACTTTCTGCCCCATCTCCTGTGATGCTGGAGATGGAACTCAGGACCTCACACATGCTAGGGTAGTGATCTGTCAGCTCCTTCTGTTTCCTCTGATTGGCAACAGCAGGGAATCACAAAGCCTCTCTTTTGGTCTGAGCAGAAAAATTATGGTGACTGAGATCATGTACCCAGGAAAGAGAGGGTCTGGGAAAGTTAGGTGCTGTCCTCTAGAAGTTGATCAGAAAGTGAGCTCCCTAGTTGGGGCTGATGGATGATTTGAAAGTACTGGTGTTTATGACCAGCTAATGGGCATTGGAGGGTGCTGTGGGAAGTGACCTCTGAGGCCTCAGGTACAGGAGCAGAGATCCAGGGAGGATGCAGGTTATTCAGATGGAAAGGGATGCGTACCTCATAGAACCAACACGTTCATGGAGTGCCAAGACTTCAGCAGGCTTAGCAGAGGCTGTGCCAACTTTGTTCTGAGGATGGAGCTTTCTCAGGGATGGGACCTACGATTGGTTACTTCATCTGTCTTTTGTTCTAATTATACACCTCTAGAACAGAGATGCTGTCTTCATTGTTGAGAGCAGTTAAGTTTGAGATATTCCAGTATCTTTTTAGAAGGCACAGAAGCAGCTGGTGTTGCAGTTCATGCCTATAAACCTAGTTACTCAGAAAATGGAGGCAGAAGAGTGTTGCAAATTTGAGGCCATCTTGGACTATACAGTGAGAATGAGAATGCTTGCACGTATGCGCGTGCACGCACGCACACACACACACACACACACACGAAGGGCAGGATGAGGCAAGATAAAAGGATGCAGATAACGGAGCAACTTTCTAATTTTCAGCTGTGTGGGGAAAGCCAAGCATGGTGTTCTAAGAGAATAGGATGTACCAAATAGGCTCAGGAGGACAGACAAGTGAACTTTTTATTCCCCCTAAAATAATGTTTATCACAGTTACAACAGGTAAATCCTGTTTTACCTAAGATTTGGGTGTGCTACTGTTTGGCTTTACAGATTTCTGTTACTGTCACCATATTCCCCTGTTCATTAGAGGTCCTGTGTGTGTCTGTGTAATGCTCTGATTCAAGAATGCCAGGAAAGGCGGACTGTGTTTAGTTCCAGTGTTTCTATCTGATATGTGGCTTCTATTGACCATTTTAGGCCAGAAAATTTAAGGCCTAGAAGTTAATAATGAAAATCTAGATGTTTATGAACTGAAATATACAGGGAAAACTCATATTCTGGCTCCAAAGCTGAGACTGCCTGGTCTCCTGCCTTCAGGTACCTCCCTCCCCCAAAGGTGTTCTTTCAGGTATGGAAAGAAGTAACTATATGTGAATATGGTTTAGATATTGTTTAGGGCTTCCCAGTCTTTAAGAATTCAAGAGATTGTTTGGCTACTATAGGGTAGTTTCATTTGCCTTCAAATTCCTGTCCCTCTCAAGTTTCATCCTTAGTACCATTACTGTTGCAAACACTGGGTAAGGGCCACTATGTGACTCTAAAATACAGGTTGGGGAAGTATTAGTGATTGCAGGTAGGTATTCTTAGACGATATGTTGATTGAGAGCCAACTGTATAAGAAATTGAGTTAGCTCTGCAAAGTCAGATGGGAAGGTCCAAAGAGCTCATGGCTCAGGCAGGCTGTGTTCTCCAGGTCCAAGATGTGAATCACTCATCTCTAATTCAGAGGTGATTGCTTATTTTATCAGCTTTGATAAAAGCACAGTTAATTCTCTGTCAGAGGCTCTGGGCTGATTACCAGGGGGAGATAGTGATCTTGCTAGCTCTGCTTCCAGTTGGATCCAGCAATACAACACATGTAGAGAAAATAGTAGGACAGGGTCTGGTCCAGCTATTTTTTCTCCTCTGGGGCCTTGTGCCCTCTGCCTGAGACAAGAAGCTGCAATGTCTTCAAAACACACTTAGAGAGGGTTATATTGGGAAATGACTGAACAGTTAAGTTTCATGTTTTGCATAGAGACTTGGTTAGTCTATATTCTCATCTCCATGTACTTGTTCATACTTTGGGAGTTAGTTTTAAAGAGACATGAAAATTAATGTGAGAAAAAAATGACACCCTCAGCTCTTAGCACTATATTTCTAAAGGTGTGTGTGTGTGTGTGTGTGTATGTGCGCACGTATGTGCATGTGTGTGTGTGTGTGTGTGCTGTTCGTGTGTGCGCTCTCGCATGTGCACATGCATGTTTCTGAGGTTGGAACTCAGGTTCACACTCCACTGCTGAGCTGTACTCCAGCCCTATGACAGAATATATGTTAAGGATGTAAATAACGAGCAAAGTGAAGAAGTACATGGGACGAGGCCTGAAGGTTTTTCAGGGCAGGAGCTTTCATTTCCATGGAGTTTGGCTTCTCCGTACAGAGGGCAAATTCTTGTTCACCTTCCCACAAGTCCATGTGATCAGCTGTCCAAATTTCCAGTGGGTTCCTGTTTTCTTCTTCCCCTAGACATGATTGAAGCATGGACAACCACATAGAGGAGTGGACAGAATGGAGAACCCCAGAAGGCCTGTCTGTCAGCTTCTTGGCCTGTTGATTCAGCAGGACAATAGTTTACAGGATTTGCCTTGAGGAAAAGAAATCATGATGACTGTGGCCTGCCTTGTGATGGAAAAGAAACTGTGTGTGTGTGTGTGTGTTTGTTTGTTTGTTTGTTTTCAGGGGGAGATTTTGTTCCCTGAGACCTAGAGCACCTTTCTACCTCATCTTTGTGAAGCTATTTCAAAGTGGCTTTATGACCTGAGAACAAAGCTCAAATGAACAAGATAAGCTGATTCTAGTCATTTAGGAAGCCCTGTGCCATCTCATTGAAATAACTGAGTTTCTATCGATGAGAGTTTTTGATACTTTTTTCAATATCTGTGATAGCAACTAGCATTTTAAATAGTCAAATGATATTTCTTATAATAAAGAACATTAATAATTTCATGAGCTGGCTGTGGTAGCAGGCAGATCTGTGAGTTACAGACCAATCTGGTCTACAACATGAGTTCCAGGACAGCTAGGGCTATTACATAGACAAAACTTGTCTTGAAGAAAAAAAAAGTTTTACCATGAGATCAAACCACTTAAAAGCAGTGTTTCAAACAGGAAGTCACAGGGAAAATTACAGAACATTTTTAGGAGAATGAAAGTGAAGGTACAACAAACCAGAATTTATGGGAAAAGCTAAAGTAGTGCATGGTGGTAATCTTACAAAAAGGGACTTCAAACAAGGAAACCTTCAACATTAATACCCTAGGAAAAGAAGAAAAATAAAGTGATCAAAATGAAGGGTAGTACAGAAATCAGTGAAATAGATAATAGAAGAGGAAAAAAAAATCAGTAACGCCAGAAATTGGTTCTTTGAAAAAATAATCTTGAGAAACCTTTAGCTAGATTGAGAGAGAGAGGGAGAGAGAGCTGTAAATAGCTAAAATCAGAAATGAAGGTGAGAAAATGACTGCTAACTTTTCAGAAGTTTTTTTGTTTTTGTTTTTTTAAAGCAAGGGGAGCTCATGAAGGAACACCATGAACAGATACATGCCTAAAATAGACAACAGGGAGAGGGAAAAACGGACAGCTTCCTGGAGCCATACAGGTTCCGTCATTGACTGGTGAGAGACACACACACTGAGCAGACCTGTGGCCAGCAAGGAGATGAATTGGTAATTTAAAATTTACAAAGAAAGGGAAAGTTCCAGGTAGCCTCACGGGAAAGTGTTACCAAACCTCTGGAGACAATCAAACAATTTTTCTTCACAAACTCTTACACAAAGTAAACATGGAGGGAATATCTTCCACTCAGAAAACTTTTATAATTTTTAACCTGATAATGATACTGGACAGAATTTCACAGGTAATGTCTCTCGTGATTGCAGGTATAGAATCCTTAACAAAATGTTAACAAACCAAATCTAGCAGCATATAAATTATCTGTACATCATAAACAAATGAGATTTTATCCTGAAAATAAATGAGTTTAACATCTAAGAATCAACTAATGGAATATGCTATATTAATAGAATAAAAGACAGAAATCATACAGTCATCTCAGTAGATACAGAAAAAGCATTTGAAAAGTTCCAACATTCCTCATGCTAAAAATATTCAAACCAACTCAAAATAGAAAATCATCCTTTAAAAACCCATGTGGGACTGGGAAGATAGCTCAGTCAATGAAGTGTGTGCCTTGCTAGTGTGAGGAGACCTGAGCCTGATGCTCAGAATCCATGTGAAAAATAGGCATGGGGATGAAGTGATGTCTCACTGCTCTTCAAGAGGACCTAGGTTCAGGTCCCAGGCAACTCACAACTGCTTGTAACTTCAGCTGGTCTCTATGGCACCATCATGCAAGTGGTATACACAAACTCATTCACACATAAATGAGCCAATAAATAAATCTTAAAAAAAAAAAAAAATAGCAGGCATGGTAGTATGAGCCTGTAAAGTCAGCACTAGGGAGGCAGAGACAGAAGAATTTCTAGGGCTTGCTGGCGAGCTAGCCCCACTTGCTTGCCGAACTCTAGGTGATTGAGAAACTTGTCTCAAAAAAAAAAAAAAAAAAAAAAAAAATAGCTGGCCCCGAGGAGCATGACTAAATTTTCTTCTGACCTCCATATGCACCTACACACACACACACACACACACACACACACACACACACACACACACACACACACACACACGAAGTCCATATTTTATTTCAGGAAAAAAACTAAACACTTTTCTTCTAAGGCCAGGCCAGAATCAAGAATGTCTAGTATCTCCACTTCTAGACAGTATTGTACTAAGGTTCTAGTCAAGGTAGTTAAGGCAGAAATAAAATATCCATGTTAGATAGGGAGAAGTAAAACTTAATCTGTTTTCAGATGACACAATCCTTTGGCTATTTGTTTGTTTGTTTTTGTTTCTGAAGACAAGATTTCTTTGTATAGTCCTGTCGTGGAACTCAATCTGTAAACCAGTCTGGCCTCAAACTCAGAGATCCACCAGCCTCTGTCTCTCAAGTGTTGGGGTTAAAGGTGGGTATCACCATGCCATGTATGTATGTATGTACATATGTATGTATGTATTTTGAGATAGGGTCTCATTATGTAACACAGGCTGCCCTAGAACGCATCTTGTAGCCCAAATTGGTTTCTAGCCCTTGATGATTCTCTGCCTCCGCCTCCCTAGAGCTGAGTTGTGAGCCACCATACCCAGCCATGATAATTTATATACAGAAATTCCTGATAAATTTACAACAAATAACTCCTCTACACACACCACAAAACAAAGTTATCAGAAATAATAAACAAGACCAGTGATGATGCAGGATATGAGAAGTATACCAAAATTTAACACTATAGTATTAGAGTAATGAATAACCCCAAAATGAAGATAAATAACTCCATTTATCACAGTATCAAAAAAGAGAAAGGCACCTTGAAATGTGCAATTTTTTCTTTCTGAGACAGAATTTCACTGATTGTTCAGGGTGACCTCAGATTTATTCCATAGCTTAAGCAGACACTGAACTTAGGATTCTCTTATCACAAATTCACAAGTAGCTAAGGTTACAGCTCTACATAAGCTGTGTATAAGCCCAGTTTTCTTCATGTCTGTTAAGATGATTCTTGAAAATTTTTTTGTTATGATTTGATTCTTTTGTTGTTATTATTATTGATGTTATTTTGCAGTGTTAGGGATTGAGCCCTGGGTCTTACACATGCTAGGCAAGTCTCTACCTTTAAGCTATATCCCTAGCCTCCAGCATATATTTTAATTTGTAAATCTTGATATGTGAGGAAGCTGTTGGAATTTATTGGACAACAAATTACTTTCTCATTGACTTTTTAAAATTTTTTCAGTTGATTTATTTTTGGTGGTACTAGGGATTAAACTCAGAGCCTCAAATACTCTACTATTGATCTATATCTATAGCTTGAATATTTTGTTTAGGAACTATCAACCACTTTTATTTGTTTAGATTCAAGGGTTATACTTTGTGTTTCCCCTTAGCTGTTTTAACATACATGTGCATGATAGTGTTAAGTTATGATGATGGCAATGAATATCCTCCTATAACTGGTGTTTTACTCTGAAATTCTGCTTTGTTTGGATTAACAATTTGAGGTGGATATGAACTTCCCTTATGTCAAGGGGGAGTGCCTTCTTCCTATATTCCTTTCTCACTAGGTGTTTTATTGCAACTGCATGTTGAGTCTTGCCTGATACACTAAGTAACTTTTAATGAAAACACATTGAATGATAATATAGTTTATGGGGGAAAACTGTGACCATGGACTTGGGTGTATGAAGTTTGGAGAAATATAAGCCTCTAAGAGGACACCAGGTCCCATTCAGGGTCTTAAAGGAAGAGATGTGTTTCTTTAATGCTGTCCCAAGCCCAGTTCCTTTTCCTCCCTCCCTTCTTCCCATGTCCCCCCCCCACCCCCCAGTCATACTGCTCAGAAGCCAGGTAGCTCCTCCTATCTGCTGCTTTCAAGGTTACCAATACCACATGAGATGCAACATCTAGAAACTTCCATTATACTGACTTAGATGAGAAAGAAAGAGGCAAATGTCAGGTCAGTGTTCTGAAAATCAGTGATCTCACTGGCCCTGTCCATGATCTTGGGGGCACAATGAGCCTGTGGTTCCCCCTGAGGAATTCTGTGTAACTTGGTATCTCATTCAGCATTTCTCACTCAGTGTGTCGGTCTAAGCCATGCTGGAGCCGATTGCTTATTTCTGGGCTATTTTCTAAATAACTCCTAGGATGATTTTTTAAAAAATCATTGGACTGCTAACATAAGTAACAGCAGAGATGAACCTCAAAACACTGTGCCAAGTTAGTGAGATGGCTGTAAGATAAACTGTGTGACTCTATCTGAAAGTCTAGAAAAGGCAAAACTGTAGGTCAGAAAAGCAGAATTGTGGTGCTGGGGGCTTAGGTCAGAGGAGACTGCCTGAGAGGTATGAGGGAATTTTGGACCCTGCCTGAAAGGGAGTCCATGGGATGAATCCAAGGGCTGGTCTCATTTTCAGCCTCTGCAGTCTCCTGGACCTGGTTGGGCAGGTTCTGCTGATGTCCTGGGTGTAGATACTTCTGGCTTCCCACGAGCAGCTAATGAGTAACTCAGCACTGAGCTGGATCAAAGAAGCTTGGCAGCAGTGAGGTTTCAAGGCCAGAGAAGCCAGCCACTCTGCCGGGATGAGGTGGAAGCGGGGGTCTGATATCAGGTGGGATGCTTTTTGAGGACCTGTTGTCTTTGCTGGATTCTTGCCCAAAGGCCAAAACAACAGATGAACAGGACTGTATCTTTGACTTTTAAGAAATAAACACAAAATGTTCCCTCTAGTACAGTTGAAAACTCAAAAGACTATCTCAGTTAATTAGCAAAAGCAGATGGGAGGCCACTTTTATCAGTGGCAGTGTCCCCTGTGTGGAAAGATGCCTGTGGCACTTGTTTAGAAATTGAAGGTGCTAATAATAAGCTGGCAGAATTCATACATACTGCCTTTTGACTCATATTGCTTCTGTCTTGTAGACGAAAGAGCCTGTGGTTCCGACTGAGGAAGATAATTCTCTGTGTTCTGGGGTTCTACATTGCCATTCCGTTTCTTGTCAAACTGTGTCCTGGGATACAGGCCAAACTGATTTTCTTGAATTTCGGTAAGTCCCTTGTATAGATTTTTCTTTAATTTTACTTAGTATATTTTCACAATGGTGGCTGACTTTAAAAGATGTCTTTTTATTTTAATTGAGATTGAACTTCCATGTAGTAAAATGTATAGATTTTAAGTGTATAGTGTGTAGGGAAGTAGAGCCACCTCCCGGATTCAGGAATAGTATGGTCTGTGACCTGGGAAGTTCCCTGTACCTTTTGTCAATTGAGGGTCATGGTGACAATGGCGTTACTATCCAGTACTGCATTCGGGTCTCTAGGTGACTATTGCGCTGGAGGTGATTATCTCTTGACCCAGAGTAGATAAAAATATTGATGGCATGAACAATTGTCTGAAGCAGTCCTGTTAGAGACATGTTGTCATTGTATAGTCTAAGTTAATTGGAACCATAAAAAGAATAGTGTCAGCCAGATGATAGTGGCTCACATCTTTAATCCCAGCACTTGGGAGGCAGAGGCAGGTGAATCTTGGTGAGTTGGAGGCCAGCCTGGTCTGCAAAGCAAGTTCCAGGTCAGCCAGAACTGTTACACAAAGAAACCCTGTCTGGGGGGGGGGGGGGGTAAAAAAAAAAAAAAAAGAACAGTGTCTTTAAAAATAACAACAATGAGCCTCATGTTTTTCTTAATTGTTGTTATTATTGGTCCTTTTTAAAAAAACAAAAACCTAACACATTTTGATTTTTGTGGGATTTTATGCTGTTTATAAAACATGGACCCTGTTTTATTCCAAAGCTGTTTGGGGTATAAGAAGGGGGAAAGGTGAGGAGGTGTGGTGCTTAAGACAGGAGGCAGAGGGTCCTAGGTGTGTTTGCTAGAAACAGTCTTTTCAAAAATACCATTTTATAAACAAGACGAGGCAAAGGAGGGTGGAGGCATTAACGATGGCCATGAAAATGGCTATGGTCAGTGTTAAGATGGGATGAGGTGGCCTCCTCACCAGATCTTTGGCAAGGTTGGCTTACGTGTGTTTGGGAGCTTTAAACTCAGAAGCTGGCTTGATGCTGTGAGACAGCGGGCAAGCTTTGGGCAGCTGGGGGGACTGGAAGGGTCCAGTCCGTGTGTGAGTGTAGCTCAGGACATGGTAGAGCCAAGGATGCAGGGCAGGTAGGAGGCATGTCTCAGGTTTCAAACTCCCACTAGTAACAATTCCATGCTCCATTGGGTCTGGTGTTTTTCTGAGTTATTGTCCTTTAAAGAAGGCACAGAAAAGATGCTGGGGTTTCAAACACAAAGACACGGAGCTGTAAATTTATTGGTGTGGCCTTAGAACTGACCCATGTAGCCTGGGGCTGTGTGTTCTCTGTTAGGTGCCAGCAAAGATCTGGATTGGATTTTTTTTTTTTCCCCCACTAGATTCTGTGGGCTGCTGTAGACACAGCCCACAGTTTTGCAGTGCTGTTTTTTCTGAAGAGTTAGTGACTATGCCACAGGCACAGAACTTTGGGTTCTCTAGTCTAGCATGTGTCACAGAAAGGAGGTTGTGACATGGCTGCCCCCCCCCCAGGTTGATGCTGCCCTCTAATATTTTTCCTTCCACTGCCTACTGCTTGGGGAGCAGAGGGTCTGGGTCAGGTTTGGGTTGGGACTGCGCTGATTTTGGAATAGTGAGACTTAAACCCAGGGCCTCACATGCTTGTACCAGAAAGTCCTTTCCTGGGCAGTGTTTCTGAAGGAATAATAGGATGAAAATCTGTCTCTGGGGTGCTGCTTTGTTTGTTTCCTTTTGTTTGGGCTGGGGAGGTGGCTCAATGGGTAAAGTGCTCAGTGCTCAAGAATAAGGATCTGAGTTTGGATCCCCAGCACCCACATAAAAATCTGAGTGTGGTGGTACATGCCTGTAACCCTGGTACTGGGTTGGTGGAGACAGGCTGATGATCCTGGAGCTAACCAACTAACCAGCCTAGCTGAAATGGGTGAGCTTCAGGTTAGTGAGAGATTCTTTCAAAAACTAAGATGAGACTGGGCATGGTGGTGCATGCCTTTTGCCCCAGTGTAGAGAAGGCAGAGCCAGATGGATCTCTGTAATTGCAAAGCTAATTTGGTCTACATAATGAGTTCCAGGACAGAGATTGAGACTCTCTCTCAAAAAAAGTAGAAAAGTGATTAAGAAAGATATTCTGACATTAATCTCCAGTTTTGCTTGAGCAAGCATAGATAGCCACAGACACACACACACACACATACACACACACACACACACACACACACACACATACACACACACACACAGACAGACACACACACACACACTCCGACAAAATTTATAAAAGAATTTTTGGATTTCTCAAGGACTAGAGAAAGGCTCAGCAGGTAAACTTTGCTGTATGACAGTCTGGAACTCATGTAAAGGTGGAAAGAGAGGATCAACTCTACAGCGTTGTCCTCTGGCCTTCATTCCTGTGCCCTGGCACACACATGTACCACCCACTACAGGGAATAAATAATATTTTTTTAAGTTACTCAAGAGCTTGGCTCTGATGGACATCATTTTAGGGCAGTGGTTGGCCGTCACCACAGCCTTTCTCACAGCAGCATCGTGAGGCCTGCTCTCCTGGGGGGAAGGGGCAAAATGGCTCGGGGCTTGCTGGTTTTCAAGTTATAGTGTGGCCAGCTTTAACTGTTTGTGTCTGTCTCCCCTTTGAACTGGAAGCTGTAGAGGCTTTGGGGCAGGAGTTTTACCTGAGGCTGGGAGGGTCTCTCTGTATGTGGAAGTTGTCTCTTCCAGATGGGAGTCAGGACTTGTTGCTGTCCATCCAGACAATCTTTAGGACTCAGGGCATGGTTAACATAGTCATGAGTTTATAGCAAATTTATCTTAAAATAAATTTACAGTTAGATAAATAAGCTTTAGAAGAAGCACAGCACCTCTGATTTAAGGCAGTATTCTCCTTTAGATGCATTTTTTTTTTTTAGAAAGAAAAAAATAATTCTTCTAAAAAGAAAAAATGTTAGCTGAAAAACCCTGAATAGAATAAGTAATAAGTAACAGTGAACATCACTTTGAAAAAATTCTGTTAATACTGTAGTTCATTGCCTGGTAGTCTTGTTTTGTAAGTGTGAGTTCGTATGAGCATGCTTCTTGCTTCTTGGGTCCTGGTATTCCAAAGCCTGATTCCATTCCAGCGATACTTGGGTGATGCCTGACATCTAAGGTCTAAGAGGCTGGAGTATGCTCCCAGCTATCACTCTGCTATCATGTCTCAAGTGTTAGGAACACGTCTCCCAGAAAAGGGAACGTCTTGGTTTGGAGGCAAATGCAAGGGAGAAGTTCAAACCTTCTTGGGAAATGAGTTAGCTTTATTAAACACTAACCTCCTTCATCCTTCCCCTGAGCAGTCCCTGTTAAACTCATATAGCTTTCTTTCTCATATCCTTATCTCCCATAGATGTCCCTGGAATTGATAAAACCCAGATAACCTGCCAGGCCTTTTCTTTCTTGGCACCACACCTGGTACAAAGCTGTTTTGTTACTTACAAAGATGGAATGAGATGCAGCCTGATAGCAAAACAACCCAGGCAGTCACAAATGCTCATCTCAGTTTAGGAACTCTAGGCTTTTACCCTTTCAGGTTGCTTTCCTAGTCATTGACATATTTATTCACTTGTTCTTTACTGGGTGCCTGTATGTGGAGGATCTTTTCCTTGGTTTTATAATTGCTGATACATGGTGGCATGGCTGAAAAAAGGGGTTGATGAAACTCTGAAGACTCCAGAGACCTGCAGAGGTAGGGTTTCTGACCTGTATGTCCTAGCCCTGTTTAAGAGGAACCTGTGAGGGATGGTGGTGAGAGCAGGACTACATCTATAGAGCATGAAGTAATGAATGCTCTGTGGAGGGCCTGTTTCTTTTGTTACCCTTGAGCCACGTGTGCTGTTCCTGCTTTAGTTATTGCATGAATCTGTGCCTCAGCAGGGCAGGCTCCAGACAGCATCCCACAGTCATGAGGATCACCAAGGGTTGATGGCTAAGAAAGATATAATAACCACTTGTTAGGAGAAAGGGCCAGTATTGGGCAGAAAGAGTGAGCTACACATCTGGCCTAGGTGATCCCATGACTGCACTCAAGCTACCTCCACCTAATGCACCCTTTATCCCCATTTCCTGCTTTGTGGCATTTCTGATCTTTTGGACCCACACTGGCCAGGTGGTTTCTGTAGTTACAGTTCTGTGGGGGCTGTGTGATCCTGGGGACTGACCAGGCTCTATGTCAAGATCTGCATAGGCAAGGACATGAAAGGCAGCATCTGCTGACTGCAGGGTATTCCCTATGCTTCCCTTTCCACTGCTAAGTCAGTGAACTGGCAGACCAGCTTCCTGGGATGCTCTGTTTGTACAGAACAAAGCTTCCCAGATCCTAAATGCCTGTAAATTCTCATAAAACCACTTGACCAGAATTCCTCCAGGATCTCAGGGAGGTTCATGTTTCTATATTGGCTTTCTTTCTATACACAGTATGGAGTATGTTAGGATGCTGAACCAGGGAAACCAAGTGTTCCAAGCCTTTCTCCCCTTGGGAGGGTGGCTGTGGTTCCACCTTCAGAGGCAGGACTGACATATGAGTCTAAGGTTACCGGTAGGCATCTGATATGAATCTTTATAGTTTTACTGAGGGAGTCACCTTGTTAGCAGTGGCAGGCAATACAACCCAACACAGCCACCAGCACCCTGAGTACTCTTAACTCTTAAGGATCTCTATTCAAGTAAAGACATCTTGACTGCTACAGAAAAGAATTTCAGGATGGGCCAGAGTAAAGCAAAGCATGAGTTTATTCTAAGTGTTTGACAGAAAATCACTGTATTAGTTACCTTTCTGTTGCTATGATAAAACACTGTGACCAAAAAAACAACTTATGGAAGAGTTTACTTTAGCTTGTGGTTCCAGAGGGGTAAGAGTCCATCATAATGAGGATTTGTAGCAGCAGGCAGCACACATGGTGGCAGGAGCAGGGAGCTGAGAGAGCACATATCCTCCTCTAGGTAAGCACAAAGCAGAGAGAGGAAGTCTGCTGAGGCTAAGAACTCTCAAAGCCCACCTGCAGTGATCTAATTCCTCCTGCAAGGCTGCCAGGTTAGGGTTAGGGTTAGGGTTAGGACCCTCCCACCCAGCCCACCCCAACAGCACTGGGGATCAAGTCTTGGAATAGCTGAACCTACAGTAGACATTTCTCATTCAAGAAATCACCACAATCATACAGGAAAAAGGATGACACATACTCCCAAGACACGGACCTAGGTTTCTCAAGAGAGTCATGCTAAGGTCAGCCAGGTAACTCAGCAGGTAAGAGGGCACAAACCTGATGGCCCGAGTTTAATCCCCAGGACCCACAGTAGAAGAAAGAACTGACTCCCAAAAGTTGTCCTGACCTCCACATACATTCCATGGGACATACATGGATGCCTGAATTTACACACATAGCATACACATACAGTAATAAGAATTTTTAAAAGGAGGCATACTTAAGTGTCTTTACAATGGCTATATATAATCCTGTGGCTTTCTAGGTTCCATTCCTTAAAGGATGTAATTTAAAGCAAATTAAAGGCTAAGTAAAGCGCAAATGAAAAAAAGAAGAAGAAGAAGAAGGAAAAAAAAAAGCCTAAGTGAACTTTTAAAATTAAGTGAAAATATATGAGGGTGTTTACTTATTTTCAAAGAATTACTTTTGTGACTAAAATTGTAAGGTGTTGTAAGGTGGCTTTATGGTGTGTATTATTTAGGCTTAGGAGTGCTGATAGAATTACAAATATTCATGTCCTACATAAGCACAGTTCAACTGCTGTTTTTAACATCCTGTCTGAGATGGCATCTGGAGGTTCAGGAAGACACCTATCTCTGTGGGCAGTTTTGGCTTCATCGGTTATATTAAGTTTTGACAGTCCACCCCCCACCCCAGGCAGCAGTGAAGGCAATCTGGGTGCTAGTGAGTGAGATGCTTTTCTTCCTTCTCTGGCTTTCCTGAAACTCACTCTGTAGACCAGGCTGGCCTCAAACTCAAAGACCCACCTGCTTCTGCCTCCAGAGTGCTAGGACTAAAGGTGTGTGACACCACCGCCTGGCTAATTTTGGGGGGGGGCTTTTTATCCTACTTTAACTTCACCTGCAAATGAGGCTGCAGCTTTTAAATTCCAGTGTGTGGTAAGTTCATAGAGGGAAGCACGGGATTGGCTCGTACAGCACAGGAAGTAGACTTCTTTCTAGTCAGAGCCTTCATGGGTCCCACTGTTATCAATAGAAAACTTAAATAAGCTCTTAGCTCTCTGATGGGTGGCTGCAACAGGACAAAAAGCCTTGGTATTTCTATCTTCCTTTCTGTGCTGCCATCACCCTCAAGTCAGGTTCTATTCAGGTCTCACTCAGACCTGCTGATCCTCTGTGGAGCTGGTCTTCTGCCCTTGAATATCTTCCAGCCTCTACTCTACCTTCAAGCCAGCCAGTGAAGGCCTGCTTGCCCCTTTGTCCAGGGAGCAGTCAGTGCTGGCTCCTTCCTATTTGTAAGCTGGAGCCCCATTAAAGCTTTGCATGTATCCTTTGCTTGGTTTCATTCTATTGCTTCCATGCCAAAGGACTGCCAAGTCTCCAGTAACACTGTTGTCATGGTAACATCTGAATACTTTAGTATGATTTTCCTGACAGGTCTTCAGACTTGTTGGCTTAAAACAAAAATGCTATCTTGAAGTCCCAGTGGCCGAAAGTCTAAGATCAAAGTGTTGGCACCGTCTGAGACACCTGGATAGAATCCATCCTTTCTCCCTCATCTCCCTTTCCTCCCTCCCTCCCTTCTGTACTAGGGATGAAACTCTAAGGCCTTGTGCATAGCGGGCAAGCACTCCACCACCTCCTGCCTTTTTCATCAGCTGCCACTGGCCTGCAGTCTTTGATATGTCTTGGGTTGTAGAAACCTCAACTCACGATCTTCATGTGATCTCCCTTTTTAGAAGTATGCTAGCCATGATGGGTTAGAGGTTACTCTGGAAAGACCTGGTGTCTAAGTGAGATCATGATAGTCTAGGGTTCTAGGAGTTTGGGGGAGAACATTTTTCAACATGTAACAGAAACTTAGAAGGAGATTTAAAACTTCAGCCTGCTTCTTCAGGGAAGTGGATTAGGAGGTAGTGATGTGAATAGCAGTTCCAGGAAGAATTCCTCTCCCAACATGGCATGGAGGAGGCACTCAGAGGACTTTCTGGAGAAGGATCCTATGTGCATCCCTGTGTGCTCATGAATCAGATGGTTCACTTATTCAGCAAGTGTTCGTTGAGGCCCAGTGGCATTTCAGGAAGTGAGTTAGACCTGCTATATGTGATGCGTGAAGTTAGTTTTGAAACCTCCTTCTTCACCCCCTCCTCAAATCTGTGAATGGATTTCTTCTAGAGATTGTTATCACCCAGAAAGAAGTCATGACCATCCTGCTTTTTGTTACTGTCCCCCATGGTGAGGGTAAATTACACCTCGGGTCTTATGCTTTCTGGCTTATTCATTTAAGTTTTTCATATTTCCATTAAATTTTTCTCCAAGAGTTGTTTGCCATTGCAATAAATCACAGTGATGTATAAGGAAGAAATTAAGTCTCTCTGCACACTATTTGGCATGTGTCTTTCTCTGTCCCACCTCCCAATCATGCATTGTGTGGTTGCGGTTGTTCATGTTCTTTGCTTGTGTTTGCAGTGTCAGTGGGACTGTCATGCATGTTTCCCATAGCTGATGTTTCCATGATCTCTCATAGTTTAGCATACCAGTTTATCCAGTTATGAACCTACTGGAAGATGACCATTAATTGTTAAGACTCTGCATAGTAGCCTTGAGTTCACTGTGGATGAGGTTCTGGATTCTTCCATTTTGATGTCTTTTCTGGGGTTAGTGATATCCTGGAAACATGAGGACCTCTGTGCCTTCTTTCCCTTTTGTACCTGTCATCTTATCCATTATCCCTTTTCCAGTGTCTGCCAGCCACCCTAGCCTTCAGTTGTGGCTTAGCTGAGCTCTTCTGCAGGACCTTCTCCCCTCTGTGTCTCAGCCTGTCTTGTACCAGTTTATTTCCTTGCTTCTGACTTCCCTTGAACAACCATCCCGGGCTCTACTCAGCCTGTGTCCTTACTGCAGTGTTTCCAAGTTGTATTTCAGTTCTTCTTAGCTTTACCCCTTCCCTGAAGTATGCCTCTCATGCGTCAAAATCCTGATAGAAACGCACTTAGTGCCTTTTTGTGAGTTTCTCCTATGCTGTGGGAACGGGGTATGTACTTCTCTCTCTCTCTCTCTCTCTCTCTCTCTCTCTCTCTCTGTCTGTGTGTGTATGTTGTGGTGTGTGTGTGTGTGTGTGTGTGTGTGTTGTATACTGAATGCATGGGTGAGAAGAAGTGTTTCTTTGTGTGTGTCCATCCTCTCCCATTAACCCAGACTTCATCTCTTTGTCCCCTACAGTGAGGGTTCCCTATTTCATTGACTTGAAAAAACCACAGGATCAAGGTTTGAATCATACCTGCAATTACTACCTCCAGCCAGAGGATGATGTGACTATTGGAGTCTGGTGAGTGTCTACAGCCAAGGTTGCAGGGTAGAGGCACTAGCTTCTTTGGTCTCCTCGGGAGGCTACAAGTCCCTGCTCAGCTCTGGCAGTGTCCTTGAGTACTGTTGCTTGTTTTTTATCTTCACCCATTCTCAAGGCCAAGAGAAGAGCTCAGCTAAATTTGATCTCAGTGGTGCAGAGTGAGATGGCACCAAACTCTATCCTGAGGTCTTTGAAACAGCAAAAGCTTTGTAACCACATTGTTTTTAGAGTCTTATTTCCAAGTTGTTTTTTTTAAACCAAACAGTCTAGAGACAAAAGGAATGTAAGCACACAATCAGAAATACAGGCTTGAATGTACCTTTTAGAGAACTGACTGCTGCCTGTAGTACTTCTCAGGAGGGAGCCTCAGAGGGACGTTTATGCTTTCTTTCCATAAATTTACACTGGATGTAAGCCCTGTGACTTCTCTGTGTAAGTGATGATTCCTAAATAGCAGGGTCAAAATTGACCAGAATTGCATCAGCGTTTCTTTTTTTTTTTTTTCTCAGAAGCAGCTCTGA
Organism: Phodopus roborovskii; assembly: GCF_943737965.1. Lineage (NCBI taxonomy): Eukaryota > Metazoa > Chordata > Mammalia > Rodentia > Cricetidae > Phodopus > Phodopus roborovskii. The sequence goes on from NW_026125264.1 coordinate 4,409,116, forward strand.
ATAACTACCCCTTTATCTTAGCTGGGTCTATTTTCCAGTTGCCATAAAGTCTCTTTCTGCAGCCTTAGAAACCCACCGTGTATGTGAGATGTTTATAAATGAACCCGGTGAGTAGGCTGCCAGTGTGGATGAGGGGACCTTCGATCGACCGTCTGTGGTAAAGAAGAAAGAGCAAGAAGGGAGGCTCTTGCTCTCAGCAGAGGACATTGGGAGTAGTTTTGTCATTTTCTTGTTTGATTTAAGTGAGCAGTAGCTGACCCATGTGTGCTTTTGGAACTGTCAAGAATCTGACTTGCTTTGTCCAGAGCTATATGGGGGGGGGGGTAGATGGTAACTGGCCGGTAAGCAGGAGCAAGGCTCTTGTCTTGTGTAGGAGGTGTGTCATGGCGGTACTTAGGCAGAAGGTATCGACAGCACCTGTGTACATTGTTAAGTTCCCACAAGAGTTAGAGTGATGGCTATTTACATCTCAAGGCAGTAGATGGCAGCTGCTGCTCCTGCCTGTTCCTGACCATTCCACGACCTTGGACCTTAGGAAGCAACGGGCTGTGCTCTCAGCTGCCCCTCACTACATCTCTGCAGATTCTCCCACCAGCTTGTGCAAAGGCCTGGGTGGAGCCCAAGCAGTTCTTAGCTACCAGGTCAGTGTTAGCTACCCTCTGCCAACTGGTTGGAGGTGTGCCCACTGGGCCTCTGCCAAAAGCTCCAAAATGGCACAGTCTGGCTTCTAGAAGAATATCAGCTCCAAACATCAAATAGGCTCCGGTCTTTCCCCCACTACTCCATTAACACGGTATATTGCATAGCCTGGCCGAAAACTCCTAGGATCTAGTAATCTTCCTGCCACAGCCTCTCAGGTATCTGGTACTATAGCTTGTGATTGTATGGGATGATTATAGTGGCTAGAAACATGAAAACATTATCCTCATGAATGGACAGGAGAGATGCATTAAAAATGAGAAAATAGCCAGGCAATGGTTGACACACACCTTTAATTCCAGCATTTGGGAGAAAGAGTTTGAGGACAGCCAGGGCCATGCATAGAAACCCTGTCTTGAAAAAAGCGAGAGGGGGGTGGCAAACTTGGCTACTTGATTTTAAAAGATTCATGTCACTGGCATCCGAATGAATTTGGCTAAGATTTTTAGAAGAAAAGTAGACATCAATTTAGACCTTTCCCAGTGATTAACAGTATTCGTGTTGGCATTTGTATATCTCTAAAGGAGAGTTTGGCTAAATAAAATAACAATATCCAAGAGCCTAGGTTAACCTGGCTTTGGTGAATTTGCCCATGCATTTATGGCCCTAGAATGCAGGAAGTTTCTATCTAGGAAGTTCTAGTTAATGCAGGACAGATTTCTCTCACATCAGGATAAAGGCCACCAGAACAAGAGAGGCCCTTTTGCTTTGTCTAAGGCTGGCAGCTTACAATTCTAGTTACTTATTTGAGGGATAAGTTATTCTGCCACCTACCTGTTAGTCCACTTGTGTGTAGATAGGAGTTCTGCTGCTTTCTGTCTCCTCAGACCTTCATATAGGTGTCACTGTCTGTGAAGAAGGGGCATCTGACTTTGCTCTCTCCCTCTGCTTTTGTTTCCAGGCACACCATCCCCTCCATCTGGTGGAAAAATGCCCAAGGGAAGGACCAGATGTGGTATGAGGATGCTCTGGCTTCTAACCACCCCATCATTTTATACCTGCATGGGAATGCAGGCACCAGGTAAGCTCAGACACGAGGTGTAATCTCTGTGCAGCATCACCTGGCTCCTTCCTAGGCTGGAAATGCATTAGGTTAGTCTATCTAAAGTGGGCCTGTGGTCTACATAATCAGGTTTACTGACCTACCTCATGCAAGGAAGCTTCTCTAGAACAAAAGAAAGGTAGGGAGAGTTTAGAGGCTGGGGCTGGGAGAGTTTAGAGGCATCTCTGTGTGCTAAGTACCAGTGGGTCTCATCTACCCAGAGCTCCCTGGGAGATAGTGCTGAGCAGCAAGCAGCTTTGGAAGTTGAATTTTAATTCGGTGGAGGGGGATGTTTCTCTGCCAGAGAGACTGAGCTCCTCCAGCCATAGGGTATCCTTCTTCCTGCTTTAAGTCAAAGGGTACTGTGTCTGCTAGTGTGTAGTTTAGGAATCAGGGCTTCTCTTTAAGGAAGTGGTAGTCACTCAAGGGGTGGTGATGACACTTGTTGGTGGCTTCAATACACCTTGAGGAAAATGATGACTGCCTTTCACCTGTCTGAGTTTGCTACCAGTGGGATAGCCCCAGGGTGTAGACTAGGGTGACTATAGGAAAGGTAGGCACATTTCTTTATTTCTTTTTCTCTTTCTTTCTTCCTTCCTTCTTTTCTTCCTTCCTTCCTTCCTTCCTTCCTTTCTTGATTTTTTTTAAAAATTTATTAATTTATTTTTATATTACAATCCCAGTTCTCCCTCCCTTCTCTCCTCCCTATACCCCTACTTCTCCCTACCTTCCATTTGTTCCTTAGAGAGAAAGTCTGCTAAGTCTGTCCTATCATCTCATTGAGTCATGAACAAGCCTTCCACTTCCCACCCCCACCCCTGTGTCTAGGCTGAGCAAGGTATCTCTTCATATAGAATGGGCTCCATAAAGTCAGTTTGTGCATTAGAGTTAAGATCTTGGACCCACTGCCAGTGGCCTCATATATTGTCCCAGCCACACCAGTGTCACCTTTATTAAGGGAGTCTAGTTCAGTCTTATGTAAGTTCCTGAGTTGTCAGACAGGAGTCAGTGATCTCTCACTAGCTAAAGTCAGCTGATTCTGTGGGTTTCCCCATGATGGCCTTGACTCCTTTGTTCAGATTATCACTTCTTTCTTATTTTGATTGTACTCCAGGAGCTCGACCCAATGGTTGGTTGTGGATCTCTGCATCTGCTTCCTTCTGTTTCTGAAAGAGGGTTCTGGTTTCTCTGTGGTTGTGGATTGTAGACTGGGTATCTTTTGCTTTATGTCTGGTGTCTACTTATGAGTAAGTACATACTACATTTGTCTTTCTGGGTCTGGGTTACCTCACTCAGGATGTTTTTTCCTAGATCTATCCATTTGCCTGCAAATGTCAGGATGCCAGGTTTTATCTTTGTTTTGTTTTTATGTTTTGTGTGTTTGTTTGTTTTTGTTTCCCAAAACAGGGTTTCTCTGTATTGCTTTGGAGGCTGTATCGTTTGGTTAGTTTGGATGAAGGTTTGTCTGTTTTGTTGAATTTCTCGAAGAACCAACTCACCAACTTTATCTAATTGATTCTTTGTATTGTTTTTCTTTTTTTCTATTTTATTGATTCAGCCCTCAATTTGACTATTTCTTACTGTCTACTCCTTCAGGGTGACTTTGCTTCTTTTTGTTCTAGCGCTTTCAGTTGTTCTATTTGTGAATTAACAGATTTCAAGTCTTGAATTGTTTCCTTCACTTGTTTGGTTGCTTTTTTGTTTTGTTTTTATTTTCTTTAAGGCATTAAGGCATTTGTTGATTTCTTCTGATTTTTTTTTCCTCTTTTTTTTTTTTTTTTTGTTTTTTTGTTTTTTGAGACAGGGTCTCTGTATTGCTTTGGAGCCTGTCCTGGAACTAGCACTGTAGACCAAGCGGGACTTGAATTCACAGAGATTCACCTGCTTCTACCTCCTGAGTGCTGGAACTAAAGGCATGCACCACCAATGCCTAGCTTTTCCCTCCATTTCTTTAAGAGAGTTTTTCATTTCCTCTTTATGGGCCTCAATCATCCTCATAAAGTTATTTTTAAGGTTGTTTTCTTCTGCTTCATCTGCATTGGGATGTTCAGGTCTTGCTCTTGTAGTACCACTAGAAACTAGTGGTGCTATATTGCTCTTTATTGTTGAGTGTGTTCTTACCTTGTCTTCTACACATCTCTTTCTCCAATCAGTATAGGTAGAGCTTGGGCTTCAGGGGACATCTCTCTTTCTACCATTGGTATAGTTGGGGGCTGTGGCTCCATTGACTACTCCTTCAGGTGCAAGCAGGGCAGAACCTCCATTGATAGCTCCTCTTGGTGGAAGTGGGCCCAAGGCTTTAGTTGGTGGCTCCTCAAGGTGCAGGTGGTGCTACAGTTCCGATGGACACTCCTACCATTAGAGGTGGGGCCATGGCTCTGGCGATTGCTTCTCTAGGTGTAGATGGGACTGAGGTTCCAGTGGTCACTATAGAAGCAGGGTATCTCAAACTGAGAAATAGCAGTGGATGCTGGCTGGGACACAGGTGCTCTTTCCCAGAGGAACTTCTTGCGATTGCTTCTGGTGTCCACTGCTGGAAGCCGGTACTATAGTCTCTCCCGGTGGTTACTCCCTGATCCTGGGTGGTGGCTCAGGCCTCCCTCTGATGTTACTCCCAGGCCCGAGGCTCCTCTTCTTTTTTTTTTTTCCCACTTCTAAAAAATGAGATGATAGTATTGAAAAGTGGCCATAAGAAAAGCTGAAGGCTGAGCATGCATGGAAGTGTCCTGAGCTGCCTGTGCGGGTGAGCTATCTACTGGCATCCTTGACACAAGCAACAACAGTGTGTCCCAATGGGCTGTTGAAAAAGCACACACTGTCCATATGGGCCTTTCTCTTTTATCCCAGATGCTTCTCATGAGTGGGTTTAATGCCTTGGTCTAGTTTAAGCCGGATTTGTTCTCCCACCTAAAGAGTTCATGCTCTTTTTACACCTCAGCATGTTCAGAAGGGACAGAGTAGGAGGGGAGGTGCATTTTTTCTAAGGAAAGCATTGTTTGAAAATTCTATGGTCCCTTTTTCTGTGCCTCTTTGGGTTTCCTGTGAGAGAGCCCAGAGGAGCCAGAAGGGAGGCAGCCCTTCACCAGCAGGGTAGTGTGAGGTCGACCTTTCATAGGTAGAAACAGCAAGAAGAACAATGTATGGGTCTTTCTGGAGGCAAAGGCAGTCCAGGATAGATATCTGCTATGGAGCCATGCAGAGGGCATTATACAAAGAACCCAGAGCACAGCCCACGAGGCTGGCGTCTGTGCCAAGAGCAGAATGTTTGGCTACTGAGTCACACATGCTCTGCACAGTTTACACTCTGCTTTGTTGGGGACAAGCTGCAATAGTTTCTCTTCTGCTTTTCAAAGACCAAGTAGCTATAAACAGCCTTTGTACTATCTTTCCCTAAATGAGAAAATTATAGTTGGCTGTGACACTTGTTTCTGGTAGTCATGTGTTAAAGAAAAAGGACAAAGCTTTTCTGTAGCTATGTCTGAAAGGAATATGGTGGCATTCAATGATTTATTGTGCCTTCCTACGCCCAGGGCCTGCCTATAGCGCCTGCATTCTGTCCAGTTTTGTCTTCACCCCTATTTCTCAAAGGCTTTGGCTCACTTACCGAGATTCTTTTCTAGCCATCCCTCCCTCCCTAAGCAGGGTCCCTTCAGTCTCTATAGCATTTGAAGTCTCTCAAAGATGTGTCTTTCTGAGCTCTCAGCCCACTTTCTTTTTTCAGTTAATGGAGGGAGCTTGGGGCTTTTAGGAAAGCTATCTTCCAAAGATAACTAAAAACATCTGGCAGGATTTCCTGCTGGTCTTGAACACTTTTTTTTTTTTTTTTTTTTTTTTTTTTTTTGCATTTTTGTGCTGCAACGTATGGTTTCATGTGTCCCTGCAGTGGCCTTCCCACTCACCATATACCTGAAATGGCCTCAGTGCTCCTTATAAAAGAAAGAAAATAGGTTTGCGGGATGAAGAGAATAAGAAATGCTTGATAAGACTCTAGTATGCTGAGGAGTTAGCCATTCTCATACACTATGATGAGAGCTAAGGGACCTCCTGATGAAGGTCCAGTAGCTAGGTCCAGGGCTCACTTACCTGTGTCTAGGTATATTCCACATGTTTGTATGGCACATGCATGTGAAGAGATATCAGTGTAGCCTGACTAGGCAGTAGGCAGGAAGGAGCTCCCATGATAGGTCTAGATAGGTAATGAGGGTTGAACTAGGAAGGTACTTGGGCAAGTTCCTTGGGACACAGCTTCCATACACATAGGTAGTCTTGGCAAGGCCCTAGGAAGCTGGGGAAGGCCGAGTGGTGCAGGCAGTCTGGGTGAGGGTCTGTTGTGATTTTTAATTTGGGCAGTAAGTGTTCATTCCTACTGAAAAATTAAAGTATACACGGTAATTAAGAAATATCCCTAAGAAGAAAAGTTTGATATCATTTAGGGGAATCCAAAAGTCATGTGTCTACTATAGGACCTTTTTTTCCTTCCTTCCTCCCTCCCTCTCTCCCTCCCTCCCTCCCTCCTTCCCTTCCTCCCTCCCTTCCTTCCTTTCCTCCTTTCTTGGTTTTTTGAGACAGAATTTCTCTGTATTGCTTTGGAACCTGCCTTGGAATTAACTCTATAGACCAGAATGGCCTCAAATTGCTGGGATTAAAGGCATGCGCCACCAACGCCTGGCTTCATAGGACCTTGAAATGGGGTTTGGGATCCCAGATTGAAGATTTAAAAATATATAAGTATGCATGTCTGCATGAGTTTATGTGCATTATGTGCATGCAGATGCCCACAGATGACATGGTAGAGGGTATTAGATCATATAGAACTGTAGTCACAAACAGTTGTAAGCTGCCCAATGTGGGTATTGGAAACAACCCAGGTCCTCTGCAAGAGCAGTAAGCATTCTTAACTACTGAGTCATCTCTCCAACTCTGGGGTCCCAGACTCTTGAGGATCTTCCTTTGCCTCACCTTGAGCATGGGAACTAATACCACTTCCTATTTATTTCTCTTTCATGCTGCAGAGGAGGCGATCACCGCGTGGAGCTGTACAAGGTGAGTGCTGATGGATCAAAGGAGCAGTGCTGCTAGCTACAGGATGCTGGAATAGAAGGGGTCACTTGAACTAGCCACTCTGAAAAGTCACCATTCATGGACATGATGAAGGTGATGCCTGGCTAGTTCCCATGGCTCTTAGATTGTGCTGCTTCTGGGGTAGGCTCCAGAACCAGTGTGTACATGTATTTGCTAATGAGATGAAAGGCATTTGCCATAGTTTTAAGCAATGTGCTCCTCAAATATAGAAGTGCTGAGGGAGCTATCCTTACTATAGGATCACCCTTGGGGTGTAAGGAGTATAAAGGCAGGTAGAATTTGAGCCAAGTTCCAGACAGGCTTGGTAAAAGCTCCTGTAAGTAAATGTTCATACCTAAGTAAATGTTCATGCCTTAGGCATGACATAGAATCCCTTTTGTTTTTGTAGGTTTTTTTTTTTTTTTTGGTGTGTGTGTGTGTGTGTGTGTGTGTGTGTGTTTGTGTTTGTACAGTGCAAATCAGAGGAAGTCAGAGGACAGCTTGTGAGAGTTGACCTTTCCTTGCACCGTGTGAATCCTGGGTATTAAACTCAGATTACTAGGCATTGCAGAAAGTGTCTTTACCTGTTACCATCTTGCCAGCCCTGTGGTTTTGTTTTTTGATGTTGGTACAGCATGCTTGGTGGCCCATGCCCACTCTCCTCTGCTTTGAGAGTTGTGTGTATCTAATAGAGCAGAAAAGAATATACACAGATAGGTGGGCCTATTTTGCTCTGGGTAGTGGGAAGTTTTTTATACTCTTGAATAAACTGGATCAAGACAGGAAAGGTAAGAGGCTTTGAAGTTAGAAGTTCCCTTGATGTTTTTGTGGTAGAAAAGAATCTCCTTGTCTAGGCCCACGAGGCTTTGAGTGTATGTAGGCTAGGAGGGGCCAGGATTCACCAGGCTGCCCAGGAAAGCACCATGTCATCCTGAAGGTAGAATGCTAAGTGTTTCTCAGTGACAGTGGTGATGTGGAAGTCTCTTTCATTGTTCTAGGCATACCCTAGCCAGTGTATTGGGCACTGCACATGAGTAATGACCTTAATGAGAATGGACAAGGACAGCTAGTAAGTCTGTAGGGATTTTTAAAATAATAGAGAAATTCACCAAAATCAGAGAAATAGAAGGTTACAGGAAGGGTCCTCAAATGAGTTTCTGAGGTTCACCAATATGCTGGCTGTCTTAGGCCTGCTGGTGGTACCCGAGAGCTGTCTGCTGCCCTGTGTTGTGAAGCATCATCCTGGGAACTGTAGGAGCTGGCCACTTGGCTATCTAGGCAGCAGCAGCAAAGCCACCCTTCCTGTGTTGCTCAGCCAGAGGAAGTGAAAACATCCTACAGTAGTAAGTCTAGACAAGAGCTACCTGCCAACAATCTGTTAAGTGCCCATTGTATGCAAGCCTCATGACAGAACTCTGGATGGGTTTAGCAGGGAGAAAGCCTCTCAATACAAGACATGTTGCCAATGATGGATGTTTTTCACTTCACAGGTGCTGAGTTCCCTTGGTTACCATGTGGTCACCTTCGATTACAGAGGTGAGGTTCTTTTTGAATGTATCTCTCAAAAAACCAAACAAAAGAATTTATCCAGGCATGCCCTCACTTCTGATTGTACATCACTGGCAGATTTGAGTGAGAGCTTGGAACCCAGGCAGTCGCTTGTTTATGCATTGCTGGGCCTGCAGGGCTATGTTGTCAGTGAGAGGAAGGGTAGGTGGTAGACGTCCTGCTGTAGCTTCTGGTGCTGACTTTACTGTCAGTGCCCTGATAGTAACATTTAAGTGCAGAAAATACTGTCTTTTCTCCTCACGGGACTCAGATTTTCCCTGCAGCTGGGCATTAGACATGGGCTTAGTAGCAGAGGTAGACTTGGTGAAATGATGAAAACAAGAAAAAGATTCATTGAGAACAGAGAGATTCCTCCATCTTAATGGCCTTGCTTCTTTTTGTATTTAGTCAGGATTGCCACTGGGCAGACTGTGAATCCAGTTTGATGTGTGCTATGAGCATTCTAATTAATGAGCAGCAGATATACTTTTTTAACAGTGAGCAACTATTGGAGAGCTCAAGGGAAAAGGCTGCTTAGCGAGCTTGTTTGATTCTTCTGGAGAAGGGCAGTTATTCAGAAGTCCTCAGGCTAAGCTGTTCAGAAGGGATGGAAACCACTGCCACCTGCAAGTAGGGTTTATATCAGTTTTCTTTTGTTAATGTAACAAATTACCACAAACAGAATATCTTAAAACAAAGCAAATTTATTATCTTGTCATTATAGAGATCAGAAATCTAAAATCTTTAGCCTCTGTAGTAGAATTAAAGTTTCTGTGGGCTTTGTTCTTCAGGATTTCTAGAGAGACCTTCTCTAGAGAGATCACTTGCCTTTCCTAGCTGTAGACACCACTACCCCCTTTGACTCATGGGTGTTTGGACCCTGGCATTTGACCTCCCTTTCTGTTATCAAAATGTTTATGAATCCTTGGGCTTTACCCAGATGATCCAGTATCACCTTATTTCAAGGTTGGCCCATTAGTGGCCTTCATTCTTTCTGCAGCTTAACTCCCTGGCTTGAGGGTCACATGCTTACCAGTCCTGTGAATTAGATGTGGACTTCTCCAGGAGTCACTGTTCTGCTGCCTACAGTGATGGCTTTCAATAAAGTTCCATTAAAGGTGGCACACACCTTTAATCCCAGCACTCCGTAGATCTCTGAGTTTGAGGCCAGCCTGGTCTATAGAGGGAATTCCAGGACAGCCAGGGCTACACAGAGAAACCCTGTCTTAAAACAAAATGAAACAAAACAAACAAAAGGATGAATGTTATGGGCTCAGAAAAATTAAGTGAAGAGCTGGAAAGCCCTGCTCCTTTTCCTGCCTTCTTCCTTCTCCATGCTGCAAAGGTTTTTAGAAATATTCTTCCTGGTGTGTGCTGAGACCCTAGGGTAATGAAAAGAATGCCTCCTTCCTGTGTTCTCTTCCTGCAGTCTGTCAAGAAGACATTCCTGCACCTTGTCTCTCCAGGCCAAATCTGCCTGCCTGTGTGGCCTGGGACCGCCCCATCCCCTCTCTGACTCTGCTCCTCTTTTCTGTTACTCTGTCTCTCTTCATGTCTTGCACATGATATCCCGAGCCTTTACCCATGTCCCTCCTCAGTAGTTCTTCTGGGGTTGGGAGGCTGACATTATAATTATGGGGTTTGCTCACACAGCAGAATTGCATTTCTGAGCCTTGTGGTGTATTCAGGTCATGTGATGATGACTCAGTGCTGAGCCACTGAAAAGGCAATTGTATTTATCTTTGCTGGAGACTGTGAGAAGAATCTCTCCACCTCCCTGGAGCTTCATGACTTCCTCCTTTCTGACCTGGTGTATCTGTGGGCAGACTGGGCTGGCCTGGCTCTCATGAGCTTCAGGGCTGGCCTGTCAGTAGAGCAGAGGAGGAACTAGGCTGGATGTTTACATCTGTGGGCAGGCGCTAGCAAGACATGTGTTTGAGGTTGAGGTTTTGCTGACTCTGTTCTGTTAGTTACCAATCTGATGTGCATGTAGAATGATAAGGACCTCTGGCTTGTCAGCCAGCAGAAGTAGGAGAGGTTCACTTCCAGACCCTCCTGCCTGTCTCCCTGCCACCAGAGCTGGAGCAGAAGTGAGGGCACAAATGTGCTTATAGGGCAGCTTCTGTGGAGGCTGCTTTAGTTTCACACGCTGCCTTTGACATTCTTCTTTCTCAGGTTGGGGTGACTCGGTGGGAACACCATCGGAGCGAGGCATGACGTATGATGCACTCCATGTTTTTGACTGGATCAAAGCAAGAAGTGGTGACAACCCTGTGTATATTTGGGGCCATTCACTGGGCACTGGGTAAGAACGCTCAGGCAGGAGGGAGACTTAGTGAAGGCAGGCCTAGTTTGTGACCTCTGAAGCAGCCCAATGCCTCTGAGCTGATAGCAGCATCCATCCTTGCAGTCTTGGTTCCTGGCCCTGTGGTAGGGGCTAAGGGAATAAAGCACCATGAGGGACTAAGGGGAGATTGGATTTCTATAACTATTCCTCAGTTCGGAAGTGCTTTAGAACCAATATAGACAGTGGTGATGGCAGCCAGTGTTGCAGGGAACTCTTGTCCCCCAGAGCATCTTCGGAGTGCTGGTAGAACACCTAGACTGTGTCAGGTTGAATTCATGTGTGTTTACCAACCATTGAGTCCAAGAACACTATGCTATGTAGAGATGTTTGGAAGCCCCTTTGTCACTTTGCCGTGTTCAGCGCAGTAGGGAGGATTGCCCATAGGGAAAGACCTATGGGCAATCTGGGTTCTGCTCAGCAAGGTCCCAGATGTTCTGAAAAGAGCCTTAGCCCTCAACCTTCCTGATACCTCCCCCTGTAGGCATACTGGCTCAGCTCTTTCGTAGCCCTTTTTCCTCACTTGGGTGGAATCCTGTAGGACAGGGTTACCTGTCCATCTTAGGGAGAGTGGGGATAGCGCATGGAAGGATACGCCATCTCTGTGGCTGCCTGCACAGAATCTGCCAGGTGTTAATCCTGAGACAACAGGAGGTCACAGGATGGTAACAGCTATCACCCCACCAGGGCACCAGCTAAGGGAAGGGCCAGGGAAATCTGCGGGAGACTTCCTGGAGAGAGATCACATGCCTGAGGACAGGAGGGATGGCTGTTGGCACCTTTTTAAAAGGGTCAAGTGATGGCTCACCTTCTTTCTCCCACTTAACCTTGAAGCCCTAAGTTAGCTTCAGGTCAGATTCCTGTCAGGAGCAATGCAATCTCATTGAAAAGAATTTTCATCATAATTCAGCTGAACTCTATTTTTTTCTTCCCAGAGTGGCGACAAATCTGGTACGGCGCCTCTGTGAGCGAGGTGAGGGAGCCAGGTGCTGTGGCTGGGCACCTTGTTGTACATGTTAGAGGTCCAGCCCCTGCTACACAATCTTGCCAAGCAAGTTCTAACTGGCAAGCAGCACAGTGATGGCATGAGCTGACCATCAAAGGCGGGGCCCCTGGTGTGCTCAGAGTTTACCCAACCTGTCCCAACAGGATCCTCAGAAGTCATCGGGGCCCCTTGGGGGCTGGGCCTGATGGTAGTGGGAGGCCTGCAGAAGTGGGTACCTGGGCTCCCTGTCCTATCTAAGCTCCCCAGCCACCCAGCTTCTTAGCCACTATCAGCTCTTGTGTTTGCTTATCTAGAGACGCCCCCAGATGCCCTTATATTGGAGTCTCCTTTCACAAATATCCGTGAAGAAGCAAAGAGTCATCCATTTTCAGTGGCAAGTATATGCTTTTATGAAAATTTATTTTCATTATTGACATAATTGCTATGAAAATAAGAGCAAGTAGATGATGAAAACAGTTTAGTTTGATGTTACTGAGGGGCTCCCAGTTCTAGGCACTGACCTGCCCAGAGAGCTTCCAGAGAGGGAGGATCGCTTTTAGCCAGAGACACTGGTACTACAGGAGCCGTGGCCCTGTGGCCTTATTGTCTACCCAGTACCCATGTGGCTTCACTGCACACCTGATCTCACAGCATCACTGTCCACTTGGGGCTGTGGAAGGCTGCAGACTATCTGCCTCCTTGGGGTGGAGTCCATACTTTGGTACTAGAGGATGATTGGAACTCAGACTCGGTGCACTGCAGTGTCTCAGAGTAAAGTCCACGTAATCCTTGCTGGGGGGCTCTAGGGTGGGCCACTCCCTGCCCTTTTCCTCATTAGTTGGGACCCATCCTTTCTTCTGGCCTACCCTCCCACCTTCCCACTTCAGCTCCCGACCAGTGTGTGTGTTCTGGAGTCTTTGTTGACATGATCTCATGCTACCACCTGTGTGGGCCAGAGCACCCCTTTATTTTCTCTCATATAGTTGTTACTGCTTTTTTTCTGACATTTTGTGAGGAAGCTAGCCTTTGGTACCTATTTCCTTGGTGGGTAGTGGCTTTTGTCTGTGGGGAGTCTGATTTCTCAGCAGGATTCTGGTGTACCTGAGGTGTAGGAGCCCCATGTGATCAGTGGGGCTGGCAGATGAGTCTTCTGACTCCAGCCACAAAGCCAAGAGAAAGCTGGGAATGGATGGAAACTACACATCCCCCTAACTCCCTGAACCTAAACTACCAGAACTCTTGGCCTTTCCCCTCCGCTCAGCTGTCTTAATCCTTCTGAAAAATGCTTTCCATCTTGTCTTGTGTTCAGATATATCGGTACTTCCCTGGCTTTGACTGGTTCTTCCTCGATCCCATTACAAGCAGTGGAATTAAGTTTGCAAATGACGAAAAGTGAGTATTGTGGCTGCAGTCCTGTTAGCCTGACAGAATGGGATTCAGAAGATTTATGGTTGGTCTCTGAGAAAGTGTCTGTCGACATTTAAATGGCAGGCAGGGGCATATGCAGGCCACGGTTTGCCTATGAAGTCAGAGTTTCGGGTGTCGGTTTTCTCCTTCCACCTTTTAGGCAGGTTCTCTTGCTGTCTTTGCCATTCTGCATGCTCTAGGCTAGTTGACCCACAAGGTCCTGGGCCATTCTCCTGCCTCTGCCTCCTTTCTTAGTCAATACAGGGTCTAGGATTTTTGGATCCCTGCCATCACATTTATCTTTTTTTTTTTTTTTTTTGTCTTGTCAGGCTTGCACAGTGAGTGCTTTTACCCACTGAGCAAGTAGATAGATTATGATACAGTTTTTTCCAATGGCACAGAAATAGACTTTTAAAAGACTAATAGCACATTTTTGCTCACATAATTCTTTTTTCAGTCTTGAAACCATGACTCCTGAATAGACATTAAAACAGTATTTAAATTTAACAGTGAAAACTATTAAAATAGATGTTTAAACATAAAGTAGTCTTCCTCCAAGTATGTATTTTTGTTCTAAAAATAAAAATGCACCAGGTTAAAATTTCAGTAAGCTATTACAAACAAAACCCCTTGCTTAAGTGTTGCCATTGTAGATCTTAAAGGGAAGTTATCAGTATAAAGCAAATTTCTTTAAAAACAAAAGTGAACAGTAGTCCTGGAAAGCTGACTTTGGCTCTGACTCTCCCACAAAGCTAGTTGGCATAAGAGTGGCATGCTGCAATGGAACCCTGAACCTTCATGTCAATCTCTTGCCACTTCCTCCAGGAGGCTCAGGCTGAAGGAACCAGCTCATCAGATGCTCCGCCTAGGGGGATAGCTTAATTAGTGGAATGCTTACCTTGGAAGCATGAACACCCGAGTTTAAGCTCCAGAACTCGGAAAGCCAGGCAAGATGATGCTTGTAATCTCAGTGCTAGGACCTGGGGCTCTATGGCCATCCAATCTAGCCCTGCCTGCTGAATTCTAGGTTACCTGTTTCAAAACAAAAGGTGGACGGGCCCCTGAGGATGATGTCCAAGACTGCCCTCTGGCCTTTACCTACACGTGCATACGTGTGTAGGTATATCTACAAGAAATGTCCCACCGAGTCATGTGTGTGCTGGGTGCCACTAGTAGGAGGTTATGTTTGGGTAGCAGGCTGTCTGAAGGCTAGGTCCTGCCCCATGTGCTAGGATGGCACTGTGCTGCCCTCAGGGAGTGCACAGCCCAAGTAGCTACCTCAGTGGTCCTGTCCAGTCTTGTCAGCTTGTCTTTCTGCTAAGGCTTGTGGAAGAACTCTGGCTCAGTTGGACTTATTGTCCCATTTACTGTTAAAGGATCAAAGTTGAGAGTTACTTAAATGTCAATTACACCAAAGATTAAATAGAATACTGATTTTTTTTTTTTTTTTAAAAAAACAACAGATTCATAGTAACATGTACTTGCTGCCTTCCTCTGCCAAGACAGTTTCTCTGTAGCTTTGGAGCCTGTCCTGGAACTTGCTCTGTAGACCAGACTGGCTTCGAACCCCTGCCTCCTGAGTCTTGGGATTAAAGGCGTGCCCCGCCACCTCCAATGCACTTAAATACTCCCACTTATAAAGATTATCTTTTTAACTTTTAATATGTCTACTGGCAAATATAATGGTTTTCAGTTTTCATAAAATACACAGGGGTCAGATGTTGGGGAGTGAAATGACCTCTGGAATACATACTAATTTAAAAAACAAGAAAACAAAACCCTGAGAAGTTATTTCTTAGCTCTGTAGTGAAAAGAAACCCAGCTACATTCAGACAGTTAAGCACCAAGGCAAAGCACACTGTAAACCCAGGTCCCTGCCCAGGGTGAGGGGTACAGGTGACCCCTCTTTGGTCTCCACCTAGCCCCTCTCTCCTGTAGTGTGAAGTACATCTCCTGTCCCCTGCTCATCTTGCACGCCGAGGACGACCCAGTTGTGCCCTTCCATCTCGGCAGAAAGGTAGGTGCTGTGTGACTCTGCCCCTGGTACAGTAGGTGCCATTGGCCCCAAGTCTGGACCAGGTTGGGCATGCAAGGTAGGGTGGCAGCCCCTATGTACTTTGTAATGGAGTGGGTTCAGGTCACACTAGTCTGCATCTTCTTCAGGTGCTTGACAGCCTAAGAGGTCTGATGTCAGAGTCAAGACCAGACTGCTGTTCTGTCCGCCAGAAACTGTGACAAGCAAGCATTAGAACTCAGGCTGACAAGGGAGGACTGAGGGGACAACATCCGGTCTGCCGGCAAAACTGATGTAAAGACATCCAGACGTCTTCGTGCCTTTGGGGATAAACTGCAGGGTCTTTGCACTTGATTCTACAAAATCTGCTTTGATTCTGCTGCTAGGAAGCTGGATTAGTTTTGTGGAGGGGATAAAAGTGGGGTAAAGAACAGCATGTAGGCTCTTGGCAGCATATGTTCATATGCCAAGGAGCAGGCGAGCCTAGAGGAGTGCATGCTGTGCCTCACCAGCAGACTTGACCTAGGACTCACATTGAGCAGGCTTCATAAAGTACAGACAATGAAGCCATTCCAGAGAGTGTGACCTGCTCAGCAGTGGCCCTGTGGTCATGGAGCTGAGGTGGGATTACATTGTTTCTGTCATTGGAGCTGTCCCCTCTTAGCCTTTTCTCAGAAGAGCACCCTGGAGATACAAGGGTAAAAAAGGGTCTTAAATGGTGGGCTTGAGTAGCCGTTCCTAGTGTTTGGCCCCTGGTAACCCACACTCTGGCTTCTTGGACCTTGGCTGTTGCAAGCTATAATAACAGAAAGTGTCCATGGGCTCTTGCACTGTTCTCTGGAGGAAGCATCCAGTCTTTGTTGCAAGAGAGGTCTCCATTGGGCTCTGGGCTGATTCATCTCTCCCTCTCACCAGCTGTACAACATTGCTGCACCATCTCGAAGCTTCCGAGACTTCAAAGTTCAGTTTGTCCCCTTTCACTCAGACCTTGGCTACAGACATAAGTACATCTACAAGAGCCCGGAGCTTCCACGGATACTGAGGTGAGACATTCTCTCTCCTAACCCCTGAGCCTCTCCTGAATAGTGATGGCCTCACAAGTAGCTGTGCAGCAAGTGGCAACCACTGATGCCATTGGAGGTGGCATGTTGCAGGGTCACCATGATTTAAGAGCTCCCACTGACAACACAAAGGCATTACAAAGTCTGTTTCTGGATAATTCTGATTAGATGGGGCATATGGTCTCCCTGTACACATTGTACAAACCCACATGAACATGTCTGGGGGAGTAGCTAACACACTGTGCACAAGCACTATCCTTACTTACAGACTGCTGTGTGTATAGGAGTGTGTGAACATTCTGAAACCTTTCAGTGTGCATATGCACCATTCCTGGTGTACAAAAGACCTCATATGTACAGGAGTACTCAGACACAGCTTCCTGAAGGGAGGCCATGTTTCTGGCTATGGAGCACTAATCATACTCTTGGACAGAATGTAGGCTGCAGCCCAGAAAGCCAAGGGCCCCATCTAGCCTGGGCCCAGAACCCAAGTGTGAGTGGGGGGTAACAAGGAGCAAGAGTTTCAAAGGACTCCCATGCGTGCCTATCCTCCATGCTTCTATGATTTCCCCATATCATCACCAAGCTCCTTGTCAGGTACCCAGGTTCCCCACATCATCATTAAGAGCAGCCCTGATCACAAGTCTAACCTTCCCTGTACACAGGACAAGGTACATACTTGGGCTGCTGTGTAGCATGTGACCCAGAGCACTGTTGTTGCTGAGAGTGACAGTTCTGCTTGTGCTGGTAGGCTTGAGTGGTTTAGAGGCCACTTCTAACCTGCAAATAAAACTGCTTCTAAATCGTCTCCCAAGGAGCAATGTCCTGTGTAAAATTATAGTCCATTCTCTGGCTCCTTTGAGAGTTTCCAAGGCAAAGCTACATTATAGTAAAGGATTCCTTGTCTTTGGGGACAGGGAGCTGAATAAATTGGGTTTGGGATTGACATCTTTCCCCTCATTATAAAAGGGAATATGGCAGAAAATTCCAATTGAATATGGAGCCCCAAAGCCTAACTTTGTCTTTACTTCCCCGCACTGGGATTTGACCTGGGAGCTGAGCTGCAGTGCCCGTCTGCCTCTTTCTTGTCAAGAGCCTCCTGCCCCAGGCTCGTTGCTGCCTCTACCACCAAAGACAGCCACTTGAGGAATGTGCGGAGTGGGATCTTAGCGCTAAGCACAGTTTGGCTCATGCACTTGTCCTCTTTTTGGTCTAGGGAATTCCTAGGGAAGTCGGAACTGGAACGCCAGCACTGAGACTGGCCCGTGAAGGAGCATGAAGACCCACCTTCCTTCCCTTCTCCCCTGGCCAGCAGTCTGGCACCCAGTAGCCCAGGGTGCCACCACCTGTGGTGCTCAGGAGCCCAGTGCGTACCTAGAAAGAGGACTCGGACACAGTGGGCAGAGGCTCTGCAGATGTGGATCTGTGAGGAAAACACGGTGGCAGGCAGGCAGCCTCCTGAGCCTCTGGTGGCCACCCTACCTGAGCTCTCTTTGGGAATGTTTACTGACAGCAAGTGGACCCCATATGCCTTGTGCTTGGGCATGGCAAACCTGGGAGGGGCCCAGGAATGCAGGACCACTCCAGGTTTTCTGGCACCACCACTTAAAATATGGGGAAATGGTTCTTTCTGCCCTCCCTGGCGTACGAAGAATGGACTCTTAAGTGGTTCGGTTTGTCCCCTTCAGCTTGTGTACCTGCTTGCCTTCCTCAGCTGACCCTGCCTCTCATGGCATCTGCTTACCCACAGTAAGGGGCACCTGGTTCTGCACTTCCTTCCATTCTGCCCACCTGTCTGTCATCTAACCTGGCTGTAGACTGAGCATTTATTTAAGAATAAAATCTTGGTGGTGGTCTATTTCTTGTTTTCTCTACAAAGTAGGAATCATTGTTGCCTCCTCTTCTGCACCAGGCACGATCCCCACAGGAAGTACAGGGCTTCTCCTAATGCCCGGGCACTGAGGTCTACCCTGATTGGAGGCATCTTTTCCGTATCTGCTAGGTAGCCTCTTCTAAAGGCAGTCCTAGACAGACTGCACCACCACACTGTGTGAGCATCGCCACCAACACACAAGCACTGCTCTTCCAGAGGTTATGAGCAGCACAACCAGGACTGAGAAATGTACCAGACACATTTCACCAGGTTGTCTTGATCTGTTTTGTTCAAACAGCCTGACTTGAAGCTACACACCTAGAGACCAAGCAGGGCTGAGAGTGTCAGAGCACAGAGCTTAGCAAGAACTGGCATGAGGAGCAGCCACAGGGGCTGTGGTCCTGAACATGCAGCTGAGTACAAGTGGCTATATCACCTGCATCCTCTGGATACAAGATCCTCTGGGTGCGTGTGAGCCCATGGAGGAGCCAGCCTTTCCTGATGGTAGACTTTCCCCAGGTCCTTAAACTATAGAACTTTACATCTCAAAGCACCAGTGCTGGGAGAGCTTGACCATCTGCCTGTTTTCCAAAGTCAGAGGCACAGCATTAGCAGGTGTGGGCTTAGCTGGAGGACCCATGCCTGGATCCTTAGTCTCACCCATTCCAAAGCACCACAGAGCTCCCTGAGAGATTCTCAAGACACGGGAAACAAACCTTCTCTACAACACTCAAGGACCAGGGATTTAGCGTTACTAAAGCGGGCCTGAGACAAGAACACCAAGCTTCCTTCTCTTTGCCTTTAACTGGGCATACCCATCTTGTGTTACCTGTCTTGTATTCACTGTCAACAGGGCAGGGCCATCAAGGAACCCTTGGCTTCCTTGCATAAGTGGTCTATGCCAGCATCCTGGGCCTCATCACCAAGGATCAACTATAGCCTGTTTTGTGTGGTGCCTGCCCTTATGGGAGTTACCCAAACACAGATACACATTGACCAACCATGGGCATAGAAGTTTTAATCCATTTCTCATACAAGGAGGTAACAGCAAGTAGTAGAGTGATGGTCACGTATCATGGCTTCAGGGACCTCATGCATAAGGCCACCACACAGGGCAGCAGATGACCAGCCCTAGAATCTGCTCACCCCATAAGCTATCACAGTGGCTCCGGTGACTTGAATACTGAAAGCAGACACTTCCCAGCAAATGCTGCTGGAGTGAGGGGAGGGACAGGGTCCCCTACCCACCCCTGCCCACCCCCAGCCAGTTATAGCAATGCAAGGTGACAGAAGCCTCTGGAAGGAGAGTCCCACGTAGTTTCTCTGGCAATCCACTCTCTTTGGGGCAGCACTTAATGCAGGTTCTGCCCTCAGGGAGGAGCACGGCTTTTGGAGTAAGGGGATGGGAGTGTTCACCCTCTCGTCCTCACTAGGCTGCTGCAGCAGAGTGGAAACTGGGCTGCTTTGGGCCCATGGACCCTCTTTCCAGACCTGGCTGGTGGAAATGGAGGCAGCATAGTGCCTGGTCTCTGTGCAGACAACAGGAAATGCACCCCAGGATGTGGACAGAAGTGTTAGGGGGACCCTACTGCAGGACAAGACGCTGACTCCACCAAAATATCCCTAAAGTAGCCAACTCTTGACACCAGACTGAGCTAGTAAAATGTTTACTTGCTAAAAAAGAAAGGCTTTAGCTAGTTTCAATTCCTCATGAAGTGTTATTTCCTGTTGGAAAAGTAGAACACCAACCCAACTCTATAAAATTACCAGTCTTTAACCAAGGCCTCAGATATGGGGTAAAGGTCCCTCTTCAGTGCTCCTTTCCTGAAGTCCTGGATTCTACATGACATCCACATGGTTCCACAGACAGCTACAGAGGCATGGCCTATATGGGTCAACAACTCATATCCCCAATACAGCCAGGGGCAGAGGACAGAGAGCTGTGAGCTTGAAACCTGAAGAAATGATTCTACCCAGCAGGACCATGGAGGCCACATACTGGGCTTGGCCTTACCCTACAGCTAGTGACCTCAGTCCTAGTAAAACACAGAAATACAGGCTTCATCACAGATCCCTATTCAGACTCCCAATCTAAAGGTTCAAAACTAAAGCCTTAAGCTCACTCAGTTAGCTATGTGCAGGGTTTCAGGGATTTAGCTCCATTCCCTGCTCACCCTCTGCAGGGGACCATCTCTGCCCATCTGTGCTGTGAACTCTGCAAGAGTTCTTTTGCGAGAAACCAGGAGGATGCCACACATTCCTTTATCCCCTCCTGGAAACATAGTGCATCGGATCGCAGGGACCAGTAGTTGCTTGTAGTGCTTGAGGACTGGTACAGGCACAGAGTCAGCCAAACAAGCCACCGGTCTCACTGTGTGGTGGGGTAATTAGTCCTTGGGGAGGTTGGGGGGTGGGATCTGCAGGTCGGAGGGCTCTACGCCCCAGATCTCCCTTGCGTACTCAGTGATGGTGCGGTCACTGGAGAACTTGCCAGAGCAGGCAATATTCTTGATCACCTTCTTGGTCCACTCCTTGGAATTCTGTCAGAGGAAGAGGACATGATTAACCTTTGGCAGAGATAAGGTGCCCTAAGAAAGTCCAAGCTTCTGGAACATGAGGACTGTTAACAGATGAGCGCTGAGCCTTGGAACAGCCTGGTAGTAGAAGAGACTGCAATCATATGCCCAGAGAAAAGGGGTCCTCACTGGCCAGAAGAGTGACATTAGATGTAAGGTACCAGAAGCTTAAGACAGGGTCACTGTCCTGTCCTCAAAAGGCTCCTAGGCATGGCCCACAACATTAAGCAGGGAGCACAGCCCTAGGCAACTAAATGTCCTAAAATGACTGCTCTCTTCTAAAACTTCAGTCCCATTACAACTTCCCCTGTACTTCAAACTCCTAGACTATATACAGCCTCCAGACTTCAATGGAAGAGGCCTCCTAGGAGGGGCTTAACTCCTGTGGCCAGCCCCCTGGATGCTGTTTTCAAGCCCCTCATTCTAGTCTCAGCTGTGAGGGGAGGTTCCCCCCATGACACCTAATGATAGGACAGCTGACCCTGAGGCAGGCTGGATATACTGATAACAAGGCACCCCACCAACAGGTCCACACCGACCCATCCAGCCACATCCTCCCCATCCTGATGGCCCACAAGCCTTACCCGGTATAGATGGTCCACCTGGGCCTGGCACTGTATGTAGGCTTCATAGTCTGCAAACACCTTAAACCTGAAACCGTAATAATAGGTTGGGTCAGGGTAGCAGGTGCAGTGGGTGAGAAACCCTGCCCGGAACATCCTGCAGTATTTCCCAGAGGACAGTCTCCCAGTCAGATCAGGAATGGCCCAGGCCATGCCTTTCATATCCTCCCAGCTACTGGGGGGCCTAGGTAGAGACTATCCTGCTTGTGGGTGCCAGGATGCACCAGGTCTACACGGTCCACAGGCTTCTCTGGAAATCCTTATGTCCTGGGGGTACTTTTTTGAAAGTCTGGCTTCAACCCAATGTTTCTTTTAAGAAAATTATCGTTTCCAAAACAGGTGTTAGACATATACATGCCCAGAGGCAACTGGAGACCCAGAGCAGCAAGCCCATGGTGCATTTTATTTTACTATCAAATTTGAAGCATGGTTCACTATTTAAAAAGTCCCTCCTTCATCATGGGCCTCAACAGGGTCTCACTTTATGCTGGACACATGGAGCCATGTGTGGAGCCATGATCTAGTCTGATTGCAGCCAATGCCTTGCACAGTCTTCAGAGAACAAAGACAGGCTAACCACAGGCAACTAAAAGTGGAGAAGTTAAATCTGGATTAAACTTTTACCAGAAGGATAAGCACTCCCCTGAGGCACCAATGTCTTTGCAGACTTGCCTTGTAGCTAAGCTGGTTGTAATTATACCAGGTATAAACGATGTATCTCAACAAAGTACTGAGTACATTGAAAGTTTGCGATGCAGCAAGTTGATTCCATTTTAACAAGGGAATGTCCTTGTAGACTAATACTTGCCATGGAGCCATACCCTCCCTGCCACCACTCTGCAAGTTCTAGGCTGTCTTGCCTAGAACACACTCTTGAGCACACTCCCAGGGATATAGCTCCCTGTTCAGACATGGTGGTGCTGCTGGCCACCACCCATGACCCAGGGTCCCTGAGACACCACTAGAGGCCACTGTAGACTGTGGTTTGGCTGTGACTGGCTGGGGTAAGGTCTAGTTTGAGGTGCAGATAGGAGATCATAAAAATTCAGGCAGGTCTTACATTCCTCATAACATGAAATAGCTCATCAGGTGAATCCAGCTGTCTCAATGGTGGCGAGTGGGTGGCCAACCTGGAAAGCCAAAGTAATAGGATTTGTGTCCTACCTGTCATGGTACATCAGCATGTTGACCACATCCTTGAAGCAGTCTGGATCTTTGGGAGAAAAGAAGCCACTGCTGATCTGATCCACAGCCTGTCTCAGCTCAGGCAGGCGGTCATAAAAGTCTCTGGCATTGTACCTAGGGGAGAGAAGCTCACTTAGCAACCGGCAAGCAGCCTCAAAAACAGGTGGTGGTGGGACCAGCTTATGCTTGACACAGCCTCTACCCCATGGCAACCCTCCGTTGTGGTGGAGGGCATCAGCTACTGACTACATGTGGTTCCCTTAAGAGGCAGCTGGCTAGACAAAAATCAATCCCTGCCTCCTTCGCTGTTCACAGAAATGTTACCACTATTACACACAAGCCTCCAGCAACAGCCCACCTGAAAAAAACCAAAGAACACTAAGAGATATTATGCCTAAGAGGGTCACTGGCTGGACTGTAGAATGAAGGAATAAGGCCACACAAAATGACATAAAGCTATCTGTGACTGACCAAGAAGCCCAAGAGGACAGTGAGGGACATGCAGAGCTGAGAGAGAAACCAAAACACCCTGCACCAACACATGAGCTCTCAGGATGACAAAGACAGATGGATCTTAGTTACACGCCCCCCCTCCCCCCAGGAGCTTTGAAAAACAGTTAGACTACACTGCCTTTTAGTTTCAAAGTCCAGGGTTCCTCATTAATGTCAAGGCCAGGGAAAGCAGCTGTTTTCACATTAGAAATGGGGACACATGATGACCACAGCCACCAAGGGCAGGAAAGGGCAGTGCAACATGGACTTTAATGACAATGTGTCACTGAGAGGCTGCCCCACCCTCAGGAAGATGTAAAACAGTGGGAAGCTGGAAGAGTGGGAGACAGAAGCTCTGCACTGTTTGCGAGTTTCTGCATTCCATTTCAAAATGGAAATGTCTGGGGACTGTGTCCAGCCCTGTCCTGAGTGGTGTGTCCCTCTAGTAGGAGACCTGTAGCCAGGGCTTCCGCTTGTCATGGGGACGTGAAGGGGCTGCCAGATTCCTCTCGCAGCAGCCTCCTTGGGATCTCATGTTTTGTGCTTAAGAATGGACTCAATGGGCACTCAGTCCCAGACCCTTCCTTGCTTCAGCTTCCTACCAGCCACCTTTCAGTCCCCACCCCAAAGCTGCCACATGCCCAACAGCAAGGGAATGGACACATACCCTTTCTGGTCCAGGGCCTCGACGTCCTCCACCCGCATACCAAAGATGAATAGGTTCTCCTCCCCGGCCTCCTCCGCCATCTCCACATTGGCACCGTCCATGGTGCCAATGGTGAGGGCCCCATTGAGCATGAATTTCATGTTGCCCGTGCCTGAGGCTTCAGTGCCCGCAGTGGAGATCTGCTGTGACAGGTCAGCGGCTGGAATCACTGCAGGGAGATAGGGACAGATACAGACAAGATGGCAGCTCAGTCCAGGAGGTAGCCTGTCTCCATGGAGTGTGATCCTAGGTAGGAATCATAGTCCTGAAGACATTGAGCTCACTGCCAAACAAGGAGCCTGACCCCAAAGCGGCCACCGGAATTTTCAAGACGCCTCCCTCCCCTGGACTAGGTTAGCTAGGACAGAAGGTCTAAGATGGAGACCCTAAAGGAGAATCCCCACAGCGGCATGGGATTTTTGTTCTGACATTTTCCTTACTTTTAACTTTTAAAAATTCTGTATGTGTGCTTTTCCTATGCATGTTTATATATTTCATGTGTGCCTGGTGCCCGTAGAAGCCTGAGGGCTTTGGGTCCCCTGAACTAGAGTTACAGATGGCCGTGAACCATGAAAGTTGGATCCTTTGCAAATACAGGCAATGCTCTCAACTGCTGAGCCATCGACAGCCAGTTCTGGGTCCAGGTTTACTGACATTGCAGATACTTCTTCCTCTTGACACTGATACTTTATTCAATTAGAACACACTCCTGATTAGCCTGAGAAGGGCTTAGATCCTGCAGAACCAGATGGTGGGAAGGCTGGGTCTAAGCTTGAGGTTGATGGTATGGGGAGTTAATTCATGTGTACAGGGGCCCATGCAGGCAACCAAATACCACACCCTCTTCCTTCCACATTCAGGCTTCTTGCACTTATAAGGTAGCAGGCTAAGAGTGATATCCTTGGGGCTGGGTCAGTGCCCCAGGTCCTAACCTAGCTGGACACCTCATCTCAGCATCTACAGCTAAAGCCAGAGCTTCCATTGCTACCTGATGGCAGTCACTCAATTCAGGAAAAACCCAGGGTCAGGCATCTACAGCCCCCAGTCCAGCTGACAACAGCTGTATGTTTCCTACCAAGTCCAAGGAGCTAGAGAAAAAGTGAGGGCAGACCCTACCTGAACACCTGTGGCCAATTCTGTAGATGAGCTGGTCTCAAAAATAAAGATGGACAGAGTTCCAGGCAACAGAAAGGGCACAAGATGCTTAGGTGGTAAGTCCCACCAGGGTTCCCACCTGGGTGAAGCCCAGTTCCTGGAACCCACGAAGGGACCTCAAGCATCAAGTGCTGATAGAGGCAGCAACAGCTGGATAAAGGACCAGACCTTGGAGTAGTCTGAGCTCACAGGGAAGCGAGCACATTAGGCAGCTACCATCTGGAAAGAACTATTTAACTGGACATGCAGGCATCTGACCCCAGTGGCAGAAAGGAAACGGGAAGCCCAGGCTCAGGCTCCTCGACATCCATCTGATTGAAAAACATGTTTGCCACCAAGAAAGACCTACCTAGGTCAGTGAGCACCCTCATGTCTCAGGAGAGGTCCCCAGTAACAGCCTAAGTGGAACAGCACCAGACCAAACTCTTCAGATAAGCTCTGAGGTGCCCTTGGCGCTGACACACAACAATGAACAGAGTGCCCCACAGGGAGAGGGACATGGTGAGGACAGGGCTAGTGTCAGGGAAAGTAACGGGAGGTTGCAGGAGCTGGTGGAGGTGAGCAGGGGAGGAGGAGAGGACAGGTAGAAGGTTCTCGGAGGTCAGGGGAGTCATAGTCTACTGGCAAAAGAGACCCAAGAGCAGCTGACAGGAGAGGAAGGAGGAGGGAAAAGAGGAAGGAGAGGAAGAGGAGCAGTGGGAGGAGACACTGAGATCCAGACAGGCATGAAGGGATCCAGATGGCAAGAACGAACAGTAGGAACTAATGACGTGCAAAGGTCCTCAGACACTCATGACACACAGTGTTCCCCTGGCAGGACCTCTGTGTCCACACCAGAAGCTGACTGAAGTGGAGAACAGTCCCAGTCAGCACAGCCAACCCCAAACTCAGCTCCAAGCAGAAGCCAGGAGTTCAGAGCTACCTTTTTCAGCTAAGGACACTCGGTAGTTCTCCAAGAATATCACTTTGAGCCTGTCACCCACAACTGGATCATGATTGACAACATCTCCAATGGATGTGACCAGCTTGATGATCATCTTAGCCATGTGGTAACCAGGAGCTGCCTGGAAGAGGAAAGAAAGGTTGAGGTGTTAGCACAAACACCGGGATCAGGTTCCAGGGTTCACGGAGCATTTGGTAGCATTGCTAACTCCTGGCTGTGTAAGACAGGGGCTTATGAGCCATGGAGACCTGTGCTGGACTGGCCAGTAGACTGCAGACCATGGAGGTCACACCTGCAGTGGCCCTGCTGGTGTTGGAGAAAGGGAAGAGCTTGCCTTTGCTCAAGTGTCTTGGCTTCTGCTCACTTCACAGTGATGCTGAGAATCTAAACCATCTTGTGGTTATAGAGAGCATCTATGTGCAGATGGACAGTAAATACAGAATAAAGTATATTATTTGGACTCCATTCTGCAGTGGTGAGAAGGATGTTCTGTACTCCTTTCTCCTTTTCTTTAAGTTTAGTCATTTTAATACTTGAACAAAACTTTCCTAAAAGTCCACATTGCTTTGGACTGTAGATACTAAAGTACTAACAAAGCAGTATGCCATCCAAATTTGCTTCCAAAATACCAGGTGCTAGGTGTGGACAGAGACCAAACAGGTGAGCCTGACCCTCCAGATCCTAATCCCAGAGGAGAGGATGTCTTGTGGCCAAGGGCAGCACCCGTGTCTCTCACTGCAGCCACGGAATGCCAGAAACAGCAGGAATGCCATCGTGGCCGTGAGAGACTGTCCCAGGGCAGTCTCTCAAAAAGAAACTGTACCCCAACAGCTCATATCCTCTGACAAGACCCGGCTACCAGCTGAGTACAAGGAAGTGGCAAACACGTCTGCTATCCCTGGAATGTGTCACAGTGCATGTGTGGCAGGTGACAGCCACAACCACCATTGCACTGTGAAATCCTGGAGGCAGAGAAAGGATGTGCCGGGGTTGGGATAGGGAGTGGGGTGTGTTCCATATAGCCCCTGGGATCCAGCCCTTGGGGCTGGGGATCCCCTAACTCCTATGAGTGAGGCCAGCAGGCTTGAATCCATCTCCCTCATATTCTATTAATTGTGTAAAAGGCTCCTTGCCTCAGCCTGGCTCCTCATGGTTAGGGGCTACATGTGTAGTGACATCTGCTTTTTGAGTAGGCTGTCAAGAATGTATGTGTTTCCAGGTCCAGCATCAAGACAAGGAGAGAGGAGGGGGTTACCTCACCTTGCCCCCGATCATAACGGTCCTGGGCACAAAAGCCTTGGCTGGATCCTTCTTTATTCCTGGAGGGCAAACAGAAGAGGCAACTTTACCAGATGGTCCCTGCCCAGCTCCCCAGGGTGACCTATCAAGAGGCACATTCATCAGACTGTGTTTTCATCTAGAACATACACAGCTGTGGCTCTAATACCTCCAGGAACCTGTCTCTCAGGGGAACAAGGCCTCTCCTAAGCTCTGCAATTGCATGCCAGGCTGGTGGAGAAGGCTATCCAGGATGATTGATGACAATTTATGAAGTATCCCGAGCTTGAGGAAAGTCACCCATATCATTCCAAAAAAAAAAAAAAAAAAAAAAAGTTAACCCGGGAGCTGTCTGTGGTCACAAGGAGTCAAAGGCCTGTATGAGACAGGCACTGTGTTCTCAAAACCTATTTTCCTTTTTTTTTTTTTTTTTAATTTTTTAAAATTTTTGCTATTTTGCTATTATTACTATGTGCATGTGTGTGAACGTGGGTGTGCACGTGTCACCATCTGCATGTGGAGGTTGGTTCTCTTCTGCAGTCAGGGATAGAATCAGGTTTTCAGGGTTCTGCGGAAATGCTGGGCCTTCTCGCCAGTCCTTAAGACACATTTTAGACACATCATTTTGATGATACTGAGAAAGGAGGGGACCTCGAGACTGTGGTCTGGCATCGTCTGCCCTTGAAGCATGAAAGTCTCCCCGCTGCCTGTGTGTGGCTGTGCATGCTGTCGTTTGGAAATGCCTCCCAAGCCTCCTTTGCCTCCTGTACCAAAGGCCTAGTCGCCAGCATGCACTGCCATGAGGAAGTGATGGACGGAGCCTGGGGAACCTCGTGGAAGGAAGTTAGATCACCAGAGGTGTGGCCTTGAAGGGGACATTGAGAGAGGCCTTCTCCTGTCTCCTGGCTGTCATGAAATGAACAGCCTCTTTGTCCATGTGTTCCCACTGTGCGATATGGTGCCAACACTGGATCAACTGACCAGGGCCTGAAACCCTGAGCCCAACCATGAGCTGGAACAGTCTTCCCTCCTTAGAAGCTGGTTGTCTCAAGTGTTTTGTCACAGAGCATACTTCGTGGCTGGGAGGCTCGCACTTGACACTGTTCTGCAGATATCTAGTCAGAGGGCTGAGCCACAGTGGCCAGTTCAAACCCATCCATCCACACATTTCAATCAGGGGTGACGGAGTCTACAACAAGCATCCCCAGACAGTCGTTCAGTAGCCAAAGCTAAGGAGTGGGGTTCCCTTCGGTTCCATGGGAACAGAACTTCCCACTTCTGGAAATTAGGCAGAGTAACATGAAGAAAAGGTAACAGTAAAAAGGAGGCTGAGCAAGGTGGCCACACCTATCGGCCAGACATTTGAAAGGCTGAGAAAGGATTTTTTTTTTTTTTTTTTTTTTTTTTTTAAAGCCAAGGAGTTCAGGACCAGCCTGGACAACCACATAGCAAGACCCTTCCTCTTAGTTAAAAAGTAAAAAACAACTCCCTCCCGCCAGGACAATTTCACCACAACTACTAAAGTGGACAGCAGACAAACTTCAGATTACTTAGTAACTCCTATCAAGGCCATCAGGGGGTGGAGGACAGCAGGGTCTCAGGAATATTACAGGCCCTGATTTGGGGTGGGCCAGACCTCAGCTGGAATACCCACAAGGCCATGTGTTAAGGAAACATGGCTCAGATCCAGGAGGAAAACCGCCCTGGAAGAGGAATCTCCTACAGCATCCTCCTGGGCACCCAGGCATCCCAGGCTCCAGGAAGAAGTGGCCAGGAGGCTCAAGCACCAAGATACTACAAAGAATAAGTCATTTATATGATCAAGAAAAGCAGAGAGCAGGCTGGAGAGATGGCTCAGTGGTTAAGAGCACTGGCTGCTCTTCCAGATGACCTGAGTTTGGAGCCCACACAGCCTTTCCAAACAAGACAAAACTCATTATCAAATTAAAAAGCTTAGAACAAAAACTAAAGACTAAAATGAACATGAGGCTTGCCTGGGAACTCTACAAAGACCCACTGCACTGAAGTTCAACACACTGTTCCCTGCCCCCACAAAAAACAAAACAAATACACAAACAAACAAAACAACCATGAGCCTCATGAACCAGTCCAACACTGAGCACTGAGAAAACCCAGCTGTGGCTCAAAAGGAACCTCTCTCCCTCCCCCCGCCCCTGACACACACACACACACACACACACACACACACACACACACACACACACACACACACACACACGGCAGGGGTGGAGGATCCAGTCCTGGACCGCCTGGGCTCCTGAGGGGAGGACATCTTGGCAATGGGGACCTGGAACTCACTGTTGTACAGGGTGATGACATGCAGACAGTTAAGCAGCTGTCGCTTGTACTCATGGATCCTCTTCACGTGAACATCAAACATGGAATCAGGGTTGATCTTCACCTTGTAGTCCTTCTCCAGCAGGGCAGAGAACTTCAGCTTGTTTTCCTGAGAAACAAGACGCTGGCTGTATACACACCAGAACTGCCTGTCAGCTCTCCCAAGCCCCACTTCCCACCTGACCCAAGAAGACCCTTGGCTCTCCAGAAACCAGCATGGACAACACTGGGGGCCTAGAGACCAGGGCCAGGGGCAAAGCTGGCATTAGGGGAGAGTAGGGAGTAGGGAGATATGGAGGACAATGAAGAAGGCTGTGCCGGCCACACAAAAATTAAAACTAGGGCCAAGTACAAGTCTGGAGCTATGCAGAGAAAGGAAAACAAAATAAAGGGAACCATAAGCGTGTCCTGCAGGCACAAAAAGCAAGCAAGAGTCCAAGGGAGTGAGGCACCATGGGAGAGAAGTGACTGGGGAGAGGGCCTTGGAAACTGCCCTACCAACTACCATGGACACTCAAGACACAACTTTCTGCTGCCCTAAATGCTGGCACCAACATCCCTGCCAGATGACACCATAGGGGAATTCTGATGAACTGGTGGCCCTGTGACTGGCTGGGGTCGAGTGGAGGCCACAACCTCAGCTCTCCCAGATGAAAATGGAATGTCTCTGGCGCCCAGAGGCTTTCCCACATGTGTGGATGAAGAGCAGAGTGAGGTGAAGGCTCATGTGGCAAGGCTCCATTCACCCACGTGTTAACAGCGTGAAGATAAACGGGTCCTTCTGGAGAGCCGAGGTAGGTCCTGGCCCCGGCTCCTGGGTGCCTACCCAGGTCCCAGGCGGACGGCAGACCTGGGAAGCCTACCTGCTTGATCTTGGCTATGTCTCTGATGAAGGCCTCATCGTCGACCAGTGACAGCAGCTTCTTCAGTTGGCTCAGATCAGTCAGGAAACCTTCCCCGATTCTCTGGGTTAGGAGGACACACGAGTTCTCTTCACCATGCCTGAGCCATCGTGGAGCTTGTCCCTCCATCTCACACCTTTCATCCTACTTTCCCTGGGATCTGTCTGCAAAGCTGGGCCCTCATGCCACCCTCTCTCATGCCCACAGTAGTACAGCCACTAAGACACAACAAACTCACTGGCCTTGCCAGTCCCCACTTTCCAGTATTTCCTGTTTGAGACACCCTATCACAGGTGACAACTCTGGACTAGCAGAACAATTCTTCCTCCCAACTTGCCTTCTCATTAAGGGCCTGCATCCCATTAAGGGCCTTCCTGCTGTCTGCCTCCCACAAGGGCTCTCCCCACCTCTCCCCGCAAGAGGCCTGGTGATGTATGGATACTGCACTGGCTTCCAGACCCCTTGGGGGCCTGAGCACTGTACCAGACTTGTCCCCAGAGAAGCTGCTCCCTGCCCCTAGCCTACAGAGTTGCAGGTGGATCGTATTTCCCAGCCTACAAGGGAGGCCTTAAGTATGCTCAGAAGACCTAACTGCAGCACAAGGTCTGACACATATCAATCAGCATGTGATTAGGGACCTAGGATGCTTGGGGAACAGCTTCTAGTCCTCTTAGGCTGGTGTAGGCCACATCCCAGGCCTTCCCAAAGCCCAGGCTAGCTTTCAAGCTGGCACACAGCCAGAGCCGGACCACTAGGTGTGCAGAGGGGTCTCTACTGCTCATGTACCAGGGCCACTGCTGGACATGAAAGAAATATCCCTACTAGTTCAACAGCCACTCTGAGAAAAGCTTGGTGAGCCTCTTTGGGGTGGGAGGGGAGGCAGCCTAGGTATCTCACAGGACACAGAGCAAGGCCAGAGACTCACCTCCACAATGACGTCTGCCAGCCCCGGGTTGCACAGCAACAGCCACCGTCGGGGTGTGATCCCATTGGTCTTATTCTGGAACTTCTCTGGCTCTAACTCATAAAAGTCCTTAAAACTGCAAACAAAGCAGGGACTTGTCACAAAGGCTGTTTTAAACCAGGCGAGACCAAGACTGTAAGGCCTTCACAAGCCTCCCGAGAGCCCCAGAGCTCAGCCGCTGGATCTTCTGAATCGTGACAAGGATGTGCCGCCACTGAGAGCTGGAGTGGTAGCACTGAGGCAGCACATGGCTGCCACGTGTGGCTGTGGCTTGTGTGACTATCATGTCCTAGGCATTTGGACTTGGCTGTCTCCAGACAGATCTATAAGGAACAGTCAAGGCCATAAGTGTGGAGACAGCAGGCAAGAGAGCTCACACTCTGGCGCTCACTTTCCATGTACGCTGAAAAGACACCCAACTCACAAGTCGGTTATGGGGAAAAATACACAAAGTGCTGGGCCAAGCCCCAGAACACAGGAGGGCTTCAATGATGTGGCTAAGGACCCTGCACCCACGGTGCTGCCCGACTGGTAGTTGTGGTAGGTATTACACACTCTGGTGAAAGACTTGGAGGAAGAAATCCTCAGCTGTCACACTCGTCACCACATCGCGGGTCCCAGATACTCAGCCCCATGTGGGGCATCCACATTACCCAACCAGCAGCAGATGCAGCGTAACTGGACACTTTAAGGAGGCAGGAGCACTAGAGGAGTGACTCCTGGCAGTAGAGAAAGATGTCTCCCCAATGTCACCAAGTGGTGTGTGATGTGGTGGGGGCTTTGGGCAGCTTCACTACGTCCAAAAGTGACTTAGTGGCATGGGGGCTATGTGCCACACTCCTTGGTCATGGAATGTGTAGCGGACAAATCCAAGCTGGGCTTGGAAGAGGAAGCCCCCTAGGCTTGGTGAAGAGCCCCTCACTCACACAGACTGCTTCACAATCTCGGAGTGAATCCTTGCCACACCGTTCACCGCATGGGACCCAATCACACACAGGTGTGCCATGTTGATTCTCTTGCAGTCCCCTTCCTCAATCACGGACATCCTCCTCAAGCGGTCCACATCCCCAGGAAACAGGGCAGCCACGTGCTGGAGACAAGAGCACAGGACAGAGAGAGTCTGAACATCCCACAGCAACGGAGGTGCCCACCAGTGAGGAACAGCCGCCATGCCTACAGGAAGGTCTGCAGCTGCCAATCAAGTGGCTGCAAGGTCCAGCCCTGAAAACCAGCGTCCCCGAAACTAGCCACTTATCCCAGTGTCCTCACACAAAACCTGGCTCAGATGTGCTCGTGGGGGCCCTGAATTGCATATTTCACCCAGATAAGGCCCTGGGACTAATAGAGCTGTTACAAGGAAGCTGGGACACCAGTGGGGTAGGAGAGTGCCAACCAGTTTATGAGGGGAGAGTTAGGTCATGTACCCCATTGGCCTGAGCAGCATTAAGCTATACTTAAATAGGGGGATAGCTGTTCTCTCCCCCAAAAGGTTGAAGCAGTCACAAAAAGGCTGGGGTATGGCTTGGTGACAAAATGATTGCACAGCAAGCTCAAAGACCTGAATTCATCCCCAGCATTACACACATGCAAAGGCATGGCAATTACCCCAAACCAGAGATTTCCCTGCTCATACACCACCATCTTCTCTGTGGATAATAGAGAACATGGGTTCTGTTTCTGAATTGCCTGGAGCTGTCAGGACACCTCCAGTGCAATCCAGGAAAGACACTCAGATTCACAGCCTGCTCAGAATGGACCTTAAAAAAAAAAAAACAGATCTGCATTCGCTGCTTCTCATATACAGAGCAAGGGTCTCACAGGCCAACCAGGAGCTCTGCCAGGTGACGGTCCTTAGTCCTCACAGTAAAATACCTCCTCTGCCAGGCAGGATGAGGCCAGTGTGCTGGAGCTATTGTGTGTTGTCCAATCCCTACTGCCCCCCACCCAAGCTCACATCTAAGTGCCTCTGGTTGATGGCGTAGATGATGTCCAGGTGCCGAGGCAGCAGCTTCTCAAACATGGACACTGGCCAGCGCTCCAAGGCCTCGGGCAGCACCGTGTGGTTGGTGTACGCACAGGTCTTCTTGGTGATCTCCCAGGCCTACACATCGAGAGCAGCAGATGTCACAGGCGCTCAATGCAGCCAAGAGGGAAGACCCTCATTCCATCCCTGCTCTCTGCTCCCCAGGCATGTGATCAGCCCAGGCCAGTCACCACACTGACGTGATCACCTAACCCTCACATCTCACACACGTAAACACACTTGACAGACCCTATTCCCTGACCCTACTCTCCGACGATTACCTTTTAATTTCTCCTTTGCAATCCCTCTGCTGTTGGTGAACTATCAGACAATGGGGCAGTTTTCTGCTAGCTTCCATTAAAATGTCTGACACCCACAGTGCAGAGGACACTGGTTACCCTGTGGCCTGCCATCCCCAGGTATAGCCTCAAGGGGAATTTACACCCTCAGGCCAGAGAGGGGCTCTGGTTTCTGAAAAGGAACAAGAAAACGGCCTTATGGTTTTCTGATGATCTAGTTAAAGCTCAACCAAGAAGGCGCTGCTGTACCAAAGAAGAGGAGCAAGGGAAATGGAGCCCCCAGACAGCCTCCAAATATGAAACGCTGCAGACCTTCCAGCTCCTTTTCCTCACCATGCAGCCCAGGCTGGGTTTGAACTTACTACCTTCCTCCTTCAATCTCCTGAGTGGTCATTTATAGATTTCACCACCATAGCCAACTAATATATTTCTGAAAGCTTAACACTTCTAGGTTGTTTTGCTATTGTTTCTGAAACAGAATATCACTATATAGCCCAGGCTGGCCCGGAACTCACTATGTAGACCAGGCCTCAAATTCATCCACCTGCCTCTGTCTCCCAAGTGCTGGGGATTAAGGCATGCACCACCATGCTCGGCCAACTTCAAGGGAAAAAAACATGTACAAGATTCCTAGAGTATTTATGCTTGTCTTGTCTGTCCTGTTACCCTTGTCCACCATGCATCTATCCCACAGAGCATCCATTTCCTGGAACCAGACACTCCTGAGGCTGGGGAAAAGGCACTACTTCCTGGACTAGCCCAGCCCACAATCACTATGTGTGGCACAGCTTGGGGTCTAGCAAGGATGCTGTCACCCGATCTGGTGTCACCCAGACTGGTCGAAGGAGGACACTGTCTTCCTCACACTCACCTTATCCCAGTCTACCTTCTCCACATCCACCAGGATCCGCATGAGCTCAGGAATGGAGAGCGCTGGGTGGGTATCGTTCAGCTGAATGGCTACCTAGAGTCCAGGAAGGGGGCTGTTCAGTAGTCTCGCCCCTGGCACCTGAAGGGGTGAGCCAGGGTATGAAGGAACCAGTCTAGGAATGCACTCTGGAGGATCCCAAGAGCTTAGCTTAGAGGCACCAGGAGGGTGCTGCTGGCTCTGCAGGTAGTTGTGACCTGCAGTCAACTGTCCCCTCATGTAGCTGCAACCTGGGGCAGATGTGTGCAGAAGGGACTTCAGGATGTGGCACTCTCGCAGGCCACTTTCCCCTCATCTCAGATGGGACAGTTTTGTTTAGAATTACTTCGATGTCTGTCACACACATCAGGAGCCTTTCACAGTGACCTCCCTGCCTCCACCTCAGACACACTGGGGCTGCACTGGTTTTGGAAGAGACTCAGGACACAATGCCCTCTTCCTCCTGCCCCTCCCAAACACGAGCCCTCAGAAGCCCAACCATGTCCCATCCCTATGACAATGAACTCACTCCTTTTACAGACCTTGTCTGGGAACGTCTCGAAACAGGTTCTTACTGGGTCCCTGCAGCCGAATCTGGAGGATTTGAACCTTCGAATGATGTCCTGAAGGGTGGCAGCCACCACAAAGTACTCCTGCTTCAGCCGTAGCTCCTTGCCCTCAAAGAACTGCAAAACAGCACTGTTGTGGCAGCCAACACCAACCCAGTAACTCCACCAACCCAGTAACTCCAAGACTGATGCTCTACAGGAGCCTTGCATTTGCTTGCCCCTATCTCCCATGCTTATCCCTCTAGGGCCAGGTCAGTGCCCTCCTCAAGGTGGCAGGCTTAACAACTGCATGGTCAAAACCAGCCTGCCTGACGGCAAGGCCTGCATACACACCTGCAGCACAAGGTCACCTAATTACAAGGTGTTTGGTCTATCAATGAGAGTGACAAGCCTAGCTATGAGGAGTGCCATAGCTACTCAGAACCAGTTCTCAAGACAGACATCAGGAGACACCCCACCCCTGAAGTTCTAGAAAGTCCCCAGTCTCCAGGGACAGGAGCATTTGGTTTTGGCCTCCTGCACTGATGTGCACAGATTACTTTGAGAAAAGAAAAATTCCACTTTAAAGGGTGCATAACCGATCAAGATAGGCAAATTCTGGTGGCTTATTTTTGGTGTTGGGGACTGAGCCCAAATCTTTGGACATGTTAAACATAAAGTCTACCACTGAGCTATGTCCCTTCCAGGGCTCCTCAAGCCACCAGACACTAGACCCAGGTGGGAGCAGAGAATCCAGCTGTGACCACAGACTAGCGTGTGGCAGGCATGTGGTAACATGCTTCTAAACACGTCACGGCATTGCTGCAAGATGGGTGCTACCACCCCATGTATACACAGGTCTCCAGCTTACATGTCTACACTTTAGAGAGAGTCACATTAGCCACTCACGTTGTCATTGGGATACAGGACCCTGGAGATGTTCTCAGCCAAGTTCCTGTCCAGGACAGCTTCGATGTAGTCCCCAACGTTGACTAAGGAGAGACAGCACCCAGTCAGTACAGCCTCCGTGCAGGCCCACGGGTCTCGTGAAGTGTGGCAGCTACAGCTGCTCGGCAGCTTCCTGGAGGAGTCTGAGATGCCCTTGGCCGCTGCCATCCTCAACTCATCACCACAGAGCAGCCATCTCCTGTCTCATAGTGCCTCATTCCCACTGCACACTACCAAGCCCCAGCTCTTTTCTTGGGGACATAAGGTTTGAATGATCATGACCCTGGCTGCCTAGAGCCTGGCATCCTATCCACCCTGTTTGCAGGGGGAATGTAAGAGGCACACACTTCACAAGATGCTCCATCCCAGCAGAGAGTATAAAAATAGGGAGAGCACTAGTGAGGGCCTTGTGTTTGTATAAAACATCTAAACAGACAAGCGCACAGGAGCCATGGTGGGAACTTACAATCCTTCAGCTTGAAGTCATTGGGTGCCTTGGCAGACCAGAGCCTCATGGTGTTGACAGTGTTGTTCTTATATCCAGGCACTGGGGTGTCGTAGGGCATGGCAAGTACCACCTGACCACAGAAAGCACACTTAGGGATGAGTCAACAAAGACCCCCTCCTGCCCAGCCACCATCCCCTGGCAGGACAGCTCTAGCTCCCCACAGTCCCTGACCCACCTGCTCCCAGACTCCTACCTCCCCCCTCCTGCATAAACTCACTCACCTGTCAGAACACTTGCCAGGGTGCCACCCCTACACTCTCAGGGTGCCATCTAGACATCCTGAGCAAGGCCATCAGAGAAGGACGGCAGCCACACTCTGACATCTTTCCCAACCACACCCGTCTCCCAGCTTCATCTACTTTGGTACTGGCAGCAACTCAATAATCCCCCTATGCTGGCCTCTCAAGGTGCCACAGCACAAGCACCCCCTCCTACCCCATAACCCATGCTCTCTCCTCACCCACTCTGCTTTGGCAAGTCCAGACCCTGGCTAACTCCTACCGACACCTGCTCCCACTTTCTGACATCTTTGGCAATATTCCTCTTGTTGGGTGCCTTGACCGTACCCTCTATGTACCTAAATCAGCCCAGACAGAAACACAGCCACTCTGCCATAGTCTCTCCTTGCCAAGCCAGCCAAGCAGTTAGTTGACAACCCCAAAGGACAGTGTGTCTGGGTCACCAGGAGTAACGCAGGTATCACTTTTCTCTTCCTATCTGCTGCCAAGCCTATCTCCTGTCCTACAAATGCTCATCTTACAGAGGACAGGTCCCAGTCAGGCACCCACTACCTGTCCACAGTCTTCAGAGCTAAGGCCCTCATCATGCACACTGAGCAATCATCACAAACACACACATTAAGAACACAGGCTTGCTTCTCTGCTTTCGTGTCTGTACAGTAAACTGTTCTGGCTCTAGACTGCTCTAGATCTACGCTTCCTATTTAAAACTCTGTTACAGAATATCAAAGAATTTCCTAGCCGCCAGGCTCCCATGTCTGCTCATCCTTCTACATCACAGCTAGCTGAGGCTCACTATTCTTACCTTGTTCCCTGCACTCCCCTCTTCCAGGATGCTCCCCCTTCTCCAGGGAGCAAGGTGTGTGCTTCCAACCCGAGAGTGGATTGGCTCTTTTGCACTACATCTTCCCAGACCAGCACCACACTGGGGCCAGCTGGGAGAGAGAGACACTGGCCAAGGCCTAGCACACCCACCAGGAGCTTGACTGGCTCAGACACTACACAGAGCTGTGGGTCGAAAGTGGTACCAGGAGATAGCGGTAGTCACTGCTCTGTGATTGATCTGGGAGCTGTTCTCATCCTCCCAGAGCCAATGCCTTTCTCCCCATCAGGATCCAGAGCTCTGTCACTAAACTCTAGTACTGTGTCATCTAGTAGTGTAAGAACATTCTGGCTGCCAGCATCAACCCCAACACACAGCAATGGCTAAACTGTAAGACTGCTGTATGAGATACATCATAGTCTACAGCAAAGAACACCCACCAAAGTGCAAACATTAATGTATATGGGAGAATATTTCCTTCCTTGGGTTTTACCTTAAGTCCTCCAAGGAAGCAGCAGTATGTCCCCTGACTCCCAAAATGAAGTCAAGGTGATAGCAAAAGCCCTCACTCAGGGAAGCCCTCTTGCTCAATAGCAGGGTATCCCTGGGCTGGGTCTTCTTACCTGTGTGTCCAGCCACAGGACACCATCAGGGGTATGTTCTACTCTCCCGTAGAAGTGCACAGGTATCATGTACTCGGGCCGAGCTTTCTCCCACGGGTTCCCATAGCGCAGCCAGTCATCAGCTTCTTCAACCTGGAGAGGCAGGCAGCCAGGAAGGACATGCTCAATACGGAGGAGAAAATGCCAACAAACTAACCCCGCTCTTGGCCTGGACGTGCAGAATGTAGAGACTGCACAGTGCCTGGCACCAAAACACCCAGTCAAAAGTTCCAACCCAGGGGCTGGGGGTGGCTCAGAAGTTAAGCACACTGGCTGTTCTTCCAGAGGTCCTGAGTTCAATTCTCAGTAACCACATGGTGGCTCACAACCATCTATAATGAAATATGGTGCCTTCTTCTGGCCTCCAGGAATACAAGTAGGGCAAAACACTGTATACGTTAAAAAAAAAAGAAAAGAAGTTCCAACCTAGTCAAACTACACACATTACTAAAGCAACAAAGTCCTACACTATTCAGAAAAAGACACCTTGTTGCTGTAGTTTCTTGCTTGATAGCTGTTTTGTTATATATAGTTTTACTATGTTCAAGCTAAAAGCCTTCTTTTTATTTAGACAGAAAAGAGGAGAGGATGGGGGAGGTCCTTCTGTATATGTGTTTCTCTTATTGGTTGATGATTAAAACACTGTTTGGCCAATAGAGGCAGGAAGATAGGTGGGACTAGGAGATGAGAATTCTGGGAAAGACAGGCAGAGAGAGGCAGTGGGAGGGACAACATGTAGCCCCAAAAGGAGCAACAGGCCAAGCCAAGACCACATTTAAATACACAGATTAATAGAAATGGGTCAATAATTAACACAGAGATAGCCAATAAGAAGCCCTAGCCATTGGCCAACAGTTTCATAATTAATATAAGTCTTTGTGTGTTTATTTGGGGCTGAAAAGAGGGCGGTGGGACATGGCAGGACAAGAAATCTCTAGCAACAACACCTTAAATAAAAAGACACTAAAATCACCCCAGTGAAGGACGGATACCCTTGTACCAGGGGTGAATCTTGAAAAAAAAAAAAAATGTTGATAGAAGTGAAAGAAGGCTGGGTGGTGGTGGTGTTCACCTTTAATTCCAGCACTTGGGAGGCAGAGGCAGGCGGACCTCTGTGAGTTCAAGGCCAGCCTGGTCTACTGAGCAAGTTCCAGGACAGGTTCCAAAGCTACACAGAGAAACCATCCAAAAAAACTGGGAGAAAGGAAAGAAGACAGACAGACAGGCACATGTGCACACAAACACCCACCACATACTGCATGACTCCACTTACAGTAAATGTCAGGAGCATGCAGACTCACAGGACAGTAGATAGAGTAACAACTGTCAGCACTAGTCACAATGATTAATGGATAAGTGTTCTGGAGATAGTATGTAAGGCTGGCTTCCCAACTGTGAAACTTCCAAGAATGACGTTATCCCTACATTGGGCTGTTATTAAGATGGGAAGGAGGCCAGGGAGATGGCTCAGCAGTTAAAGTCCTTGCTAAGCAAGCATGGGGACTGAATTTCACATTCCCAGAGCCCACAAAAATTATAGATGGTCAGTACTACTTGTACACACACACACACACACACACACACACACACACACGTACCCACACACATGCCAACCCCCCAAACAATAAACAAACAAACAAAAAAACCATGCAAACACACATGCATACCTGATACACACATGAAGATGGAAAATGGAAAGTTACCTCAAATAAAAAAGACAGTCACAGTGCGGAGTTAGGCATGGTGGCTCATCCCTGTAATTACAGTACTTGGAGGTAAAGACAAGAGAATGAGGAATTCAAGGCCAGCCCCAGCTACTAGTGAGTTGCAGGCCAGCTTGGTTATATGTGGTTTTGTCTTTAAAAAGAAAAAGCAGCCCATGAGAATGCCTGGACCAGACACATCTCACAAGAGCAGTGGTTCTCAACCTTTAGAGATCACATATCAGATATATACATTGCAATTCATAACCATGGCAAAATTATAGTTATAAAGTATCAACCAAACAATTTCATGGTTGGGGGTCAATATGAGGAACTGTATTAAAGGGTCACAGCACTGGGAAGGTTGAGAATCACTGCCCTAGAGGATGCTGCTGTTTGGACAAACCATCCATCCTTAAATCAGCCATTTTCCCAAACCTAGATCAGTGAATATGCAAAACCCATGCAAATTCCCATTAGGAATCTAAAGGTTTGAGTGAAACAAGTGAGGTCCCCCCCCCACTTGACTTAAAAAAGTCCCAACATGTGACTCTGACTCTGAAGGTTTGTTTTGAGATAAGAATCTCATGTAGCCCAAGCTGACCTCAAACTCAGTATGTAGCTGGGTGACCTTGAACTCCTGGTCCTTTGGTCTCCTCCTCCCAAGTTTTGGGATTACAGGAGTGAGGCATCATGGTCACTTTATAAAGTGCTGGGGATTGAGCTCGGGGCCTTGTGCATGGCAGGCAAGTGCTCTTACCAATGAAGCTGCCTCCTTTCTGGAGGGATTTGTTAATGGTTCTTGCACAGAAAGATTATCTAGGGTGCATCTATCTCTATTCATATTCACAACAAGACTCTTCTGTGCATGGTGACCAGTGCTGCCTCTGACCCTATGGCAGCATTCCCTGCTCTGTCACTGAAATTTCTCAGTACCACAGCTGGTGTAATCCTACAGAGTAATCCCAAAGTCAGCTACCTTCCCAAATGCAGGCAGCAGCAGGCCCACCCTCCGCCTTCCTTCTTCTCTCCCTCCCTCCCTCCTTCCCTCCATCCCTCACTAGTAGCAGGCTCCTCAGTCCTCCCACCAGAGCTCTCCACAGGCCACAGCCCTGCCTGTCACTTGTTGCTACCCAACGCTGCCTCCATGGTGCTGGGAATGAAGGAAGGTAGTGGGAACCAAGGCCATAATAATTGCTATCATTCTAGTCTATTCAAGTCTGTTGTTTTGAGACAGGGTCTTGCTCTGTAGGCTTAGCCAGCCTGGAACTCAAAAAGTAGGCCAGATTGGACTCAAACCTGTGGCAACCCCCCTGCCTCTGACCTCTTGGGGGTTTGGAATTAACATGCATGAGTCACCATATCTGGCTTTGCTTCTCTAGTTATCAGATTGTCTCAGTGGATGAACCCCAACTGCAATACCCTCCCTGAAAATACAAGCATCTCAGGACACCAGCACATAACTCAGGGGTCCTTGCCACCACTGTTGGTGTACCTGTCTGGGATCTTCCGAGGCTCAATTGAACCAGCATGTCCTCCCACATGACTTCCCTGTCACCATGAAGAAGCTGTTTGTCAAGGACTTATACAGGGTCAGCCTAGTCAGAGCCAACTGCTTCCTGATGTGCTAAGAACTGGCTAGCTCTCCCCAGGGAGTGTGGAGCACAGTGAAAAGAACTCCAAGAGCACACACTCACTTTTGTATATGAACGAAGACTGGAAAACAATGGAGACACCTAAGCTCACCCACCTGCCAGCCATTGACAATCTTCTGGTTGAAAATCCCAAACTCATAGCGGATTCCGTAGCCATATGCAGCTAGACCCAGGGTGGCCATCGAATCAAGGAAGCAGGCTGAAAAATTCAACCAAAAACCACAGCTCATCACCAGAACTCAGAGTGCTGGACCAAGGTTCCACTGGGATTCAGCCAGGGAGTTGTCAGGGAGCTGGTGAAAACCACAGCAACCTCAGTTTTCACAAAAGGTAACATGAGTCCCCCTCACCCAAGAACAGGGGGCAAAAGTGAGGAACTCTAGAGATCACTGTTAAGTCTCCTCACTGCCAGCCTGCTCACAAATGTGTGGCTTGTCTTCTGTATACTCCAAATCCACAGTTCTGACGGCAGGGGCACATCTGACTCTATCCAGAAACGGGGCCACTGATGTACACCCATGGCCCAGAATACTAAACACCCAAGCTCCACAGTGCCTCTATGGTCCCAATGTGAGCTGCAGCAGCATGTCACCAAATGGAGCTCTTGTTTTGTTCCCAACCTCCTAAGAGGCTGGAGGGGTGGCTTAGCAGCAGAAAGCACTGGCTGTTCTTGCAGAGAATCCAGGTTCACTTCCCACCACCCACATGGTGGCTTACGATTGCCCTTAATTGCAGTTCCAGAGGATCTGATGCCCTCCCTCTCCTGACCTCTGCAGGTACCAGGCATGCATGCCATGCACATACATCCATGCAATGCAAGTAGAACGCTCATACACATCAGGTTAATTTAAAAAAAAAAAAAATCCTAAGCAAGAGATAAAACAGTGTTTTGAATAAAAATGCAGAAGTTGTGTTATATTTCTAGCTTAGGCCAATGAGGTTGTGCATGCCTTTAATCCCAGCATTCAGCGGGGAGAGAAAGCAAATCTCTGTGAATTCCAGGCCAGCCTAGTCCATAGAGTAAGTTTCAGACTAGTCAGGGCTACATAGTGAGACCTTTTCTCAAAACAAATGACAAATCCAAAAATCACCTCCTGGCTTTAGAAAGGGGGGGCTGAAATGGATCTCAGTGGTACAATGCTTGTCAGGAATACATAAGGCATCGCTAGCTTTATCAAGAAAAGTGTGAGAGAGGAGAAAGGGCTAAGGAAGCAAGAGAGAAAACGGAAGGGTGCCACAGGAAAACTGGCAGATAAAACACATGTCTAATTCACCAAGTGCAGACACCTGCAAGTGATGAAGAAGGCCTGGACTCCTGTGCTAGACTCACTCTTCCAGGAAGAAACTGAACAATCAAACTGCCATGAACTCACACCAGGTCAAAGAAGAGGCTGGGCAAGGAGGAGGCATCCAGGTCCAAGCCACGCAGGGTAGGTGACAAAGAAAGGTACCTGGTATCAAAGGACATGCAATGGGCGTCAAGGCAGAGGCCAGACCCTCTGAGATTGGAAGACGGGCTGTTGCAAGGCTGGTAAAGAACATGGGGGCTTCCATCCAGGAAGGGACACAGGCTCTGCATCAACAGAGCAAGGACAAGGCAAGATTGTGATAGCCACGTGTCATGAGGGTTGAGCAAAGAGTAGCTGCTTTGAAAGTGGGCTCACTTTCAAAGCCAGCACGATGCCTGGCCTGGCCCAGAGCCTCTGAGAGGAGGCTGTGACATGTGGGGAGTAGGGTGGACAGGGCAAGTCATTTTTTAATGTGGATTCAAGTACAGTTTTGAGATAAACATGATGCCTTAGAAATCTTAAAGAATTTAGTTAAAATACACACAAGTACATTTTAGAGCACATCTCAGTTTATAAAATGGCAACTTCCAAAAAGGCTGGGCCTGGATACCCTCCCTTCCTCCCGAACCCCACCACAAAGCCAGGCTGCTTGCTTTTTCAGCTTCTGTGTTTGTTACCTAGTTTGTTCTGTCCCCCAACGTCTGTAGAATACCCAAAGAAAATAACACTTGTGGGTGTTCTCAAATGCAGCCAGAGAAAGCAGCATAGCCCAAAGCTTGGTC
Source organism: Phodopus roborovskii (assembly GCF_943737965.1). Lineage (NCBI taxonomy): Eukaryota > Metazoa > Chordata > Mammalia > Rodentia > Cricetidae > Phodopus > Phodopus roborovskii. The sequence continues at coordinate 4,452,718 of NW_026125264.1, forward strand.
CTATTCTGATAGGAGCCATCAGCTCACTATGCTGGAGCCACAGGGCATGGGCAACATTCCCAAAGCACTGGCTTTTGAATCCTGGAAAAGGGGGGTGGGGGCAGGGCTCTGGGAACCTTAGCACCACTGATCTAATGCTGGCAAAATGGGCTTCAGGATAATTATGCAGTGTCCTGGCTGGAAGATAATGTACATTTTCCCTTTTTTCTAACAATGGCAAAGCTTTTGACACAAACACATTTGCCCATGCCTCTGAGGGGGCCAGTTTATGGACATCAGGAGTACACTGGGTATTGGCCTTGCCCTGTGAGCCTCCACCAAGCCAGGTTAGAGAGATACAAGAACAGATTACCTGCCAGCCGCCCCAGGCCGCCATTCCCAAGGCCAGCATCTTCCTCTATTTCCTCCAGCTCTTCCAAGTCCAATCCCAACTGCAATCAAACACAAAGGTGACATTTCAGTATCGTTTACTACTGCCTGCCAACAAGTTGAAAGTATTTAAATCTTGAGTCAGACTTCTTTCAGACTGAAAATACAATGGTAAAACTTAATGCTAATTAATGCACAGAAGTGAAAGTTTTCAGGTTATTTCAAAACCTACTAGTGCTGACTATTCAAAATTAGATACATCCAGTGGGGTGTGCACACCCTATCTGTAACCCCAGCACTCAGGAGGCTAAAGCAGGAGGATTCCCAACCCAAGGCCAGCCTGGGCTACATACACAGTAAGATCCTTAAAGAAAAAAGAAAAGCTAATTAGCTACAGATCCTTGTTGCCAGGCTACGGACCAACAACTTACAGTGAGCAGATTTGATAAACTGCTCAACTATAGTTTTGATGAAGTTCAATGTATCTACTTTTTTCTTTTGTTGATTATGCTTTTTGATGTTAAAAAAAAAAAAAAACAAAAAAACAACTGTGCCATACAAGGTCATGAAGATTTATCTCTACATATTCCTCTGGATGTTAACTCTTACAGCTAGATCTGTGGTCCATTTTCATTAATCTGTCTACTTAGAGTGAGGGAGGGGTCTGACTTTCCTTATCTGCCATGTTGTCCAAGTGTCTCAGCACCACTTATTTAAAATAGTATTCTTTCTCCAAGGAATTAATTATTTGGCATTCTTCCCTTTTATGTTAGTATTGTTGTTGTTTGAGACAAGAACTTCCTATGCAGCCCAGGTTAGCCTCAAACTTACAGTTCTCCTGCTTTAGCCTCCCGATTGCTGAAATTATGGGTATATGCTGTGTGTATACAGGTGCTCACAGAGGCTAGAAGGGAGTGTCTGATCCCCTGGAGTTGGAGTTACAGGTGGTTGTGAGCCATCTCATTTGCTAAGAAGCAAACTTGGGTCCTCTGAATGAGCAGCAAATGCTCTAAATCACTGAGCCATCATCTCTCCAACTCCCAAGTCCTTTCCTTTAAAAAAAAATGCTTTATATGTGACACCAAAAGCATAGGAAAGAAGAAAAACAAACAAACAATACTATATAAAACTTTTACTCTTAACTTGGAGGTGGTAGCAGACACTTTTAGTCCCAGCACTTGGGAGGTTGAGGCAGGTGAATCTCTGTGTTTGAGGCCAGCCTGGTCTACAAAGTGAGTACCAGAACAGTCAGGACTGTTAAATAGAGAAATCCTGGCTGGAAAAAACAAAATAAAACAAAAACCTTTTACTCTTTGTGAGTCAAAGGATGCTATCAATGGAATAAAAAGACAGTTTAAGGAATGGGAGAAAATATTTATAAACCACATATCTGATATGAGATTAGTATCCAGAATAAACAGAGAAATCTAAAAGCTAAGTATCAAGAAACAAGCAACCTGACTCAAAAATGGGCATTTATACTCAAATTGACTTCAAAGATAACACAAATTCTCTAGGAAAGGCAAATCAGAGCCACCAGGAGGTGGGAAATGCCACTTGGTACAGAGATTCATGCTCAAGTCCCAGCATCACAAAGAACAAAAGAGCCAGATGCTCTAGTGACTGCACTTCTAGCTGCAGACTAAGATACCAACTGCAGGGTCTTATGGAGCTATTTGTCACTCATGTTCACAGCGCCATTTTTTGTGATGGCAGAAGTGATGAGTGAAACATGACACAAACACGACAGAGTGTACTCATACAATGGAGCCTTAAGCAACAATGAAGGAAGATCTAGGACCCGCGGAGGGTCAGGAACCCTCAGATGACAGGAGCAGTACCTCGGTCTCTCTGGCCTCCCTGATACAGGTAGGACTTTTCTATCTATTACTTAGTCTTTATAACCTAATGGCTTTGCTTTTGCAAGTGAGTTAAGTTTACTCTATGTTAGCACTGTGAGGAATATGTGTTCCTACAGGTTATTGGACACATAAAAACGAGTGTAAAATTGTTACTTAAAAAAAAAAAAAAAAAAAAAAAAGCAATGAAGGACCAACACACACTGAAACACAGGTGAACCTTCCGGGCTAAGGACACTCTATACTCATGAAATACCCAGGATAGCCAAACGCACGGAAACATGAAGAACAATGATGGCTTCCAGGGGCTGGGGTGGGAAAGGTATAGTTTCAGTTTGGGAAAATGAACAGGTTCTGTGGATGGGTAGTGGGGACGGCTGCAGAACACTGTGAATGTACTGAATGCCACTCAACTGTACACTAAAAATGACTAACTTTACGCAATATGAATTTTCCAACAATTATTTTAAATTGAAAAAGAGAGATTTAGCCTCAATGTGCAGGCCTATCTCTGGACTCTCGGTTCTATTTGGTGGCTGATACATGTTACCTGCCAGCAGGACCCAGACCAGGTCACTGCAGCTCTATAGTAAGTTGCGAAGTGTGGGTCCCCCAAGTGGTTACTTTTATAGACTGTTTCAACTGCTCTTAACCCCATGGGGATCTACCCAGACAGGCGGATCATTTTGTTAGACTCTGAAGAAACTGGGAATCTGAAGAAGACTGAACTGAATCTACAGACCAGTGTGCAGAACTCTGCATCTTAACAATACTGAGTCTGCCAAGCCGTTAACAGGAATGTCTCTTCCATTTTTAAGCCTTCCTCAGTTTCTTTTAACTTCCTTTCAGAGTACATACGCTGCACGGGGAGTGGCATTCTTTGCTACATTTTCACCTATTTTATTCTTCCTTATAAGCAGAACTGCCATCTCTGTCTCAATTTGGATGTTAATCTGCAAACGTAAGATATAGATGGTTTCTGCAATCGATCCTGTATTCTGAAAACTGATGGCACTCTTTTGCCAGCTCTAGTATTTCTTTATGGATTTCTTTTGTTGTTTTTCGAGACAAGATTTCTCTGTGTAGCCCTCACTGTCTTTATGGATTTCTTATGATTTTCTAGTTCGTGTCATCTGTAAGTAGATGGTTTTACCTCCTTCTAATCTGGATGCCGTTTATTTCCAGTTCTTACCTAACTACCTGGCCAGAACCTACTACTGGAGGACACTGAGACATTATGAGCAGGATGCTGTTAATACAGGCAGGTTAAACCCCAAGATGGGAGACACAGTCAGGAAGATGACAGAGACTCTGCATGGTAAATCTATTTCCACCAAGTAAATCACAAAACGGAGAAACAAACTAAAAAGAGATACAAATAAACTAAGGGAAATTTAGGAGCTGTATCAATTTCAAACATTCTGTTTTAGAAGTTCTAAGGCAATTTAGGGCTGGAAAGATAGGTAGGTCAGCAGTTAGCTGCTTTTCCAGAGGAAACATGTTCAATTTCCAACACCCACATGGTGGCTCACAGAACTCTAGTTCTGGGCGATCTGATGCCCTCTTCTGGTCTTGAAGGGCACTGCATGGTGCACTCACATTAAAAAAAACACAAATTAAAAAAAGAAGAAATTTTAAGGCAATTTATATGGTCAGCATCACTGGGTGAGTGTATCTGAGAGTTCCCATATTCTAGAGATCATATTGAAGCCCCGAGTTAAAGCTGTTAATACGCACTGAAATTTTTCTATAGTGCAAATTGACTGCCAGTGCACTGTTGATAGGTTCACAAGGAAAAAAACTGCTTCTTTTGACGTTCTCGTTGTGAGAGCAAGCAGTTCCCCAAACGTTATGGCATGTCATACCTTGAGCAACTGATGAAGTAATAGGCTCAATAAAGACTATCAGGGGAGGTCTAGTTAAAAGAACTGGGTCACCTCGGAGAAGGCACTCTAGAAGAGTGTGCCTGCCCCTAACCCCCACCTTTGATTCCTGAGGGGAGTCTCCTATGCCTGGCTCAGGCCCAGTGAAACTGGCAGCTAAAATGAACCTTTTTTCTTTAATTGATTTCTCTCAAGTATTTTGTCATAGCAATATAATGGTGATTAACACAGCCTTAGAGAAGGAGAGACATGGGTCTCCAGCAAGGCTTGCACCCATCAGGCCCCCAAACGCCTCCTACCTATGCTCTAAACAAAGCAGGTGGGATGCTGCAGTGTGGGTGGATAAACATTTTTGTATATCCATGCCAGCAGGGGAAAGAGACGGCAGGGTTTCACTACAGAACTCCCCCATCAGAAACCAGTGTTCCAGGGAAGAGAGGAGAAGAAAAAGATAGGCTGGGGAGACAAACATTGCTCTGTGGAGGCTACAAATGACTTGTGCAGGAATTACCCCAAAGAGAATGGCGCGATAAGGAGCCTGTAGGAAGGGTTGGCTTCTTTGGATGAGAGGAGGGCCCTTCCACACCTCTACAGTACACTGAGTTCAGGAGGATGTCTTGAGATGGGGGAGTGAAACCAAATGGATCATGACATATGCAAAAACACCTTTCTAGAAACTTCCAAACCACAGCATCACCACTCAATTCAGTCGTCCCATAATAATTCCATTTATTATCTCCCCTTGCAATCCTAAATACTCCCCTGAGGAGGAGGCATGCTGCCCACCAGCAAAGTCCTTTCTGGTGGGGTAGCACACACCAGGGCACAGGTGTCCATTCCCAGAGGACACAAGTCCTAATATCAGTGATCACTCTGCAGGGGACAGATTAAACATACCTGATAAGTGGCTTCATCACATGCAGTCTGAAGGCCCAGGTTCACCATGGTGTTCTGCAGCGTGCGGCCCATGTAGAATTCCAGGGAAAGGTAATAAATTCGCTGAAGAAGTAAAGGAAAGAAACTTAGGTTTCCCACTCTGTCGCACACGGAGGAGGCACAGCAGGGAAGGAGTCATAAAGCACCTCGGCAGACTTTCCTGTGAACCCAATGCTGATGCCTTATTTGCAGGGTAGCTCTACCCTCCTGAATCTTTAGTGCACAGAAGTGACTTCCTATGACAGGGGGTCAGGTTGTCTTAGAACCTGGGAACAGGCTTTCATGGCTGGAAGACCCCACAGTGAGCTAGGCTGGCCTCTTCCCAGCTGTGTGCCCTGAGACAGGCCGCTTTTACAGCTCTGACGTAGGATAAAACAGCCTACAGAGGAGGAAATGTAATATGCTGGCCATGGTGTGCTCTGTTGCTCCGTCTACTTGAGAGACTAAGGCAGAGGGATGACTTAAACTCAGAAGTGTGAAGCCAACCTAGGTGAGCTGGTGAAACCCCATGTTCAAAAGGATGGTTTCTTGAGCCCACAGGCGTGCACAATAACCAGGAATGAGGATGCTGGCAGCCTCCTGAAGATGTTCCCTCAAGGCAAAGTCTGGTTTTTACCGGCTATGTGGTAGGTTTGCTTGGTGTGGGGGTGGGGTGTAAAGTGTGTGCAAGACTTAATGAGGTGTTTTAACTTGGACTGTGGCCACAAACAGTGCTACCAGACCGGACAGGTTCTAGGAGCTTCTGTCAAGACTCAGAAACCAATGCCCCACCAACAGGTGTTGACATGCAGAGACATCTTGGAAGCCATTTCAGAACCACACATCCCTAGACAGGGATGGCTCTTAGCCAAATTCCCTTGTCTACCTGAGGAAAGTCCCCAAAGGAAACATGATGCTTCCATCTTCTTGACATGCTGTTAGCCGCAAAGCACCAACTCTTCACAGACAAAGACTGGCACTGACTGTCATGTACAGGGCAAGTCTTCTGTTACACCCTGTCCTCCCCCACAGGCCCACGAAGTACTGCAGAGAACCCTAATCCCCCAAACTGTTGCTGAGTCTGTGGGGCATGCCATACTGTGAAGGATTCTCTTAAACATTGGCTTTTCCAGAGTTCTCTAACAAATCGTTTGTTATCCCTCTGACAATTGCCACACCCACACTTCCTCCTGCCCTGTGCACAGGTATTTAAGCTGTAACCATCTGCCATCACTTCTGACTTTAGCATGTGCTATCAAAAGTCGGGTCTGACTGGGCCTGGTGGTAGATGCCTGTCACCCGACTACTAGGGAGGCTGAGAAAGGAGAAGGATGATCACACTTTCAAAGCCTGTATGGGTAAATTGGTGAGTCGATATCTTAAAACAAAAAGTTAAGGTGGCACTTGCTTTAATCCCAGGACTTGGGAGGCAGAGGGCAGCAGATCTCTGAGTTCGAAGCCAGCCTGGTCTACAGTGCAAGTTCCAGGACAGCCAGGGCTACACAGAGAAACCCTGTCTCACCCCCCCCCCAATCCCAACAAATAAATAATAAAGTTAAAACGCTGGGGGTAGGAGCTGGGGATGGCTCGGCAGTTGAGAGCACTTGCTTCTTTTCTAGGGGACCTGGGTTCAATTCCTAGTAACTACACCATGGCTCATAGCTGGCTGTAACTCCAATCTATTTTCTGGCCCATGCATACAGCAGGCACATTCTGAATATCCTTACATACAACATTCATACACACATTAAATTAAAAAAAAAAACTTAGGATATAGCTCAATTCTTGATTTAAAAAAAAAAAAGACTGAGGAGTCCGGGGAGGGCTACCCAGACTGTCAGATATCAATGGCTATGAGGACAGTGTTTGGTGGGTGACAACTAAAAGGAGTGCTTATCAGTGTGATGAATACAATGTCTTTGACTGTGTTGCCAGAATGCACAGCCTGTGAATATTCCTCCCTCACTTGCCTCCTCCCCACCCCCCCTTACCTTCTCCCACTTTTGCAGATCAAACCCAAGGCCTCCCATGTGCTAGGCAGATTCCCCAAAAAGCCATTTCCCCAGCCCAATTTGCACATTTAAAATGGTAAATTATATAACTGTTTGAATTTTATTTCAATATAGCCCTTACCAAGAGAAGATGGAACAGTGTTAAAAATCCAAGTTAAAATAAATTTGACAGTATTTTCACATTTATTTATTGTGTGTATGCACACCCTATGTCACACATGTGGAGGTCAGAGGACAGCTTTAATCAATCAGATTTCCCCTCCCATCATGTAGGGCTTGAACTCATGTTCAAGGCTTGGCAATATGTGCCTTCATCCACTGAGTTACCTTGTCAGCGGTTCTACAACAGCCGAGGCAACAGGGTAAGACCTTACATTTCAAAACAAAAACCTACCAATGAATGGATGGTAGAATAAAAATATCCCTGCTCACACATCCCTCAAAACTCAATGGCTATAAGAAAAGAGATGCAGTGTGGTAAGGTGGCACTTGTCTTGAATCCCAGCACTCAGGAGGTAGAGGTAGAGGCAGGTGGATCACTGTAAGTTAGAGGCCAGCTTGGTCTACAGAGCCCAGTTCCCGGAGAGTAGAGGCCAGAGTTTCATGCTGAGACTTTGTCTCAAAAAAAAAAAAAAAAAAAAAAAAAAAAAAAAAAAAGTTTGGGGGGGGGGTAGGACAGAGTACTGAAAGAGACTACTAGAAAGGATGGGGAACATTTCCCAGTCAGGTAAAAACCTGGTGCAAGGGAATCTCCCAGGAATCTACAAGGATGGCCCCAGCTAAGACTCTTAGGAATATTGGATACATAGACCAAACTGGCTACTATCTCCTGTGAACAAGCAAGACTTCAAGTGGAGAGAGTGGGAAACCAAGCCAGTCACAAAACCTTCAACCTATAGTCTGTCCTGCCTGTGGGATGTGCTGGGGTAATGGTGGCCTAGAGATTGAGGGAGTGGCTAACCAATGACTGGTCTAGCCTAAAACCATGCCAGGCTGGAGCACCAGGACCCACAGGCTGGACAGCCCAGAGACCTAGGATAGAAAGAACTAAACATGACTGGAGGAAAAAATGTCAGTGTAATGATGCCTGACGTTATTCTGCTATACTCATAGATTGGTGACTAGGTTGATTGTCATCAGAGAGGCTTCATTCAGCAATTGATGGAAACAGATGCAGTGACCCACAGCCAAACATTAGGTGGCATTCAGGGAAGTCTGCAGAAGAAGAGAAGGGATTGTAGGAGCCAGAGGGGTAGGAAAACTCACAGAATCAACAAACCTGGGCTCATAGGGGTTCAGAGATGGAAGACAACCAGGAAGCCTGTATGGGACTGACCTAGGCCCTCTGCATCTGTGTTACAGTTGTGTAGGTTGGTCCTCTTGTGGGTCTCCTAACAGTGGGAGCAGGGGCTGTCACTGACTCTTTTACTGACTTTTGGGACCCAACTCTTCATAGTAGGTCACCGTGCCCAGCCTTATTACAAAGAGAAGTGTTTAGTCTTATTACAACTTGATATGCCATGTTTTGTTGATATTCATGGGAGACCTGCTCTTCCCTAAACAGAAATGGAGGAGGAACAGAGGTACACTCCTGTCATTCTGGACTCCGGGGAAACAGATAGAAGGATAACAAGTTCAAGGCCAACCTGGGCTAATGTCAAAAAAAAAAAAAAAAAAAAAAAAGGAAGAAAACAGAAAACAAACAAATAGAATAAGAGACACAAGAGAACAAGTAACTTATGGGACTTAGATGTATCTATGTATTGAAACATGGCATGGTCAAAACAACAGAAACTCACCCCTCAAAGGTGAGTTACCATGGAATGTAAGGAAGAGCAAAGCCAGGAACAAAAATATGGCTGAGTAACACTGGACAAAATGAGAGGAGAAAATAATTGGTGGGAAAAACAGACATTGGTGAGAAAGAACAACACAGGCAGAGTTAGTGTCCCTGCTGAAAAGGAAATAAAACGTCAAAAGAGAAGACAACTCCAGAACACTAAAGCTAACCATTGAAAGAATATACTAAAAGTCACAAAGTAAGTTTGCTCTCTGCCCCACCCCATTCTTCATTTAATTATGTGAATTAATGCTGACTTCCTATGCAAACTCTGCTGTCCTTTAAATGACAGAAACACATTGTAGGGTAACCAGCAAGTCCTTGGACAGCTGCAATTGCACCTGCTGTTACTACTGGCTCACAGTCCATTGCCTTTTGCTTTTTAATCACCGTATGCTTTATTTGCACTACACTTGAACCAACTTATTATTTTATAGCGTTTCCATAGTGCAAAAGAAGCTGCAAGTCCTGTCTGGACAAGGTTTATTTACAAGTACGGAAACATACAGAGTCCGGCTAGATCCCAGGTGTCTGGGAAAACACTGAGTGCTCAAGGTCCACACATACAAATTCCTCTTACTATGAACAGTATCCCCAAGCTTTATCTCCTCCAAAACTCTCAACAAATGTCTAAAAGTAAACTACACAGTTGAGCATCTCTCATCTGATATTTTTTGGATGAGATGTACTAGAATGGTCAGGTCTATGAAAATACTCCAAACTCCAAAATCAAAAAACACTTTTGGCTCTATGCATTTGTGCTAAGAGACTGTCAACCAATATGCATCATGTTTCCCCATATATGTATGTATATATATGAGATTATTTTATAAATTAATAGCAATAATGAAAAGGAAATATTATTTTGATATTTGATATAATAAGGAATACACTCTAATGAAGTTATGTGATTGTGGCACATAACCTCAAAAAATATCTTACTCTGCAACAGATATTAGCAACCCCAGCATATTCTTTTCTTTCCTTGGGTCAAGAACTTTCATTTGTTTGTGTAAAGGAAGCTCTTTTTGTTGTTATTGTTGTTTGTTTGTTTGTTTGTTTTTCAAGACAGAGTTTCTCTGTGTAGCTTTGAAGCCTGTCCTGGAACTTGCTCTGTAGACTAGGCTATAAAGGAAGCTCTTTATAGCTTCTATTCAACATGAAAATTGCCAGGATTGTCCCTGTGCTTTGGGGCCAGCCAATAAAGTACATCATTTGAATACAACACTATGATACTGCAATAGTCCTCATGACAACTACAAGCACCACAAAGTGACTAATGACAAGCAGAATATACTGGATAAAGGAATGACTCACAACTCAGGCATTGCAGTGCTCTCAACACTGTGCAAATCAAAGCTTATGGTGTTGTCAGTACTGGGAATGGGTTACCTCTCTTTGAGTTCTTAGTCAGAGTGGTCTCACAGACCTGCTTCCCAAACAGTACAGGCCATAGCTCTTTGTTACCCGGAGAACCTGATGAATAATACCAATTGCTGAAGATACCATATACTTCTATTATAGGGCACGGAGAAATAAGCTAATATCAACCTGGAAGCTTCATGCCTACTGGCTAGTTCTGGATGGTTCTATTTAAGCTATTAGGGGAGAAATAATATTCAACAGTCTTATCCAACTATGAACCAAGAGCTACAAATATTGGCCTAGCGAGATGTGCCCACTAGTGCAATAGTGGGCATGAATGTTATAGAAGTAATCAACTACTTTCTGCTTGGATTTAATGCCTGCTCCACAGGACAGAATTCAGACCTGTTAACAGGGCCAAAAGCTCATGACTGGCTAGGCCCTGAGGGGAAAACCTAATCCTATTATTTTGCTAAATGACATAGCAATAAACTGCCCCCTAAGTTATCTTTATGCCCATAGTTTAATGCAGCTCTCGCAGTAGTCATCAGAGAAGCTTCCTTTTACAGCATGTAGTAACTAATATAGAGATCCATAACAGATCCATTTATAGACAATAAAAGAGTATGGGGGTTCTCAGCTCTCATTAGGACAATCTATATCACATCCACTCCCCTTAAGGTTCAGGGATCATCACAGAACAGGGAGCAGAATGACCAAGTGCCAGAGGTCTGCAGTGAAACATTATTTCCGGACATGATAAGGCTCTGCACGTATGAACTCAAAGCAGCTGTTTCTGCAAGCAGGAGACTTGCACAAGATCAAACCAGCTAAAAGCCTAACACAAACATGGGGGAGGACTAACTGAGAAGCTATCGACAACTGATGGCTGGCTGCTAGGGGTGGGAGAAGGTTTTTCTCCTTGATGTGACCTCTGAAAGGCTACCCATGTTAAAATAGATGGTCCTACACCTGTGCACATATAGATAGCACTAAGTAGACTCTGTTTTTAAAAATAAATAAAAAAAAACATTTAAAAAAGGGACATGCAGTTGGGAGGGAAAGGTGGTAATGGGGGGATGGGGAGGATGGAGTGCTAATTGATTTGATCAAAATACATTATATAAGAAGTTAGCAGCAAGCAGAAAAACTTTATGGGGTTTATGTCTGGAATTCTCCATTTAATATCTTAAGATTGCAGTTGACTACAGATAGCAGACTTTGAAGCACAGGTAAAGCATACAATGAGGTGTACTGTATATACAGGCCTATATGCTCCCACTAATCTACTGTTGAATACTCCCTAAGAAGAGACTTACTAAAAGCTGACCAGTCGGGAGTATGATCCTTTTGGAATGTTCTATTTTGCCTTTCCTTAAAAAAAATACGTATATGTGGTATATATGTATGACATGTGTTCAAGGGTGGGCATGTGTGTTCCATGTGTATGGGGAGGTCAAATGGCATCTTGTCAGAATCAGTTCTGACCTCCACCTTGTGGAGACAGCCTCCCATTGTTTCTGCTGCTGCCACCACAGGTTTGTTTCAGTCAAGCTTGCTGGTGATTCCCCTGTCTCCGCCTCCCCTCTCACTACAGGAGTATTAGGATTACAGATGCATACCAGATCCAGACTTTACAGCAATTCCGGATCTGAACTCAGGCCATCACATTTGTACAGTAAGCATTTTTACCCATTGAACCATCTCCCTGGCACAAAATCTTAAAAAGGAAGGGAGGGAGGGAAGGAGGCAGAGAAGAAAGGAGGAAGGAAAGGTAGGTATGTAGGAAGGAAGGAAGGAAGGAAGTGAAAGACCTAAAAAGTAATGTTAATGATGGACTGACCTGGAAACCATTATCTGTTCCTTGGAATTTGCTAACTTTCTCTCATAAGGCCCTGAGATAAGAAGAATTCACACTGCCCCTCCTTTTCTGTGAGTCAACAGGTGGTAAATAGGGTCCTTAGGAAACAAAGAGATAGCTGCAACTCTGGTTTGCCCAGACAAGATTAATTAGCACACCCTGAGGCCCTAAGGTCTGCTGATCCTAATAGCAGACCATCCGGCCTCCAAGGGTCACGTACTCAATGGACAGAGGGTCCCACCCCCTTCCTAAGCTTGTGGGTTTGCCTTTAAAAACACCTGGGCCCAGGGGAGGGGGCTTCTCTCTAGCCTGCGTGCTTGAGGAGCCCGTTTGCGCAAACGTTTCCTGTTCATTAAAGCCTCTTGCATTTTGCAGCAACTGGACTGGACATTGAGTTCTTGGGGTATCGACCAAACCTGGAAGACTCATCATTCTGAGGGTCTTACGGAAGGAAAGAAGGAAGGAAGACATGGGTCTCACTGTGTAGCCCTAGCTGTTCTGGAAATCTCTCTGTAGAGCAGGCCAGCATTGAACTCACAGAGGTACTCTGACCCCTGCCTCCCAAGTACTGGAATAAAAGATGTATACCACCGTGCTCAGCCCCAAATATATGTATTTTTATATTTATTTTATGTGCATTGGTGTTATGCCTGCATATATGTTGGTGTGAGAATATGAGATCTTGGGAGTTACAGACAGTTGTGAGGTGCCATATGGGTGCAGGGATTTGACCCGGGTCCTCTGGAAGAGTAGTCAGTGCTCTTTAACTAGTGAGCCATCTCCCCAGTTCCCAAAATCTATATTTTTTCCAAATCTATATTTTTCAAGTTGTTATAGTTTGTCCTTTCTGTACCTTCACCTAGCACTTCAAAAAGGAAATGTAACTGTTGATCGACGAAGACTACACAGAAGCAACCAACACATGCTGGGCCTACACTTTAAACCTCTCTGATTTCTTTTTCCCTCCAAGTTGGTCATCATCACCAGGCAGCTACCTCTACATAAGCAGAGAAGTCACAGCCAGAAGCACTGGTGAAGTAATGGCAGCCGTGGTCCTGACGGTTGGGAGATGCTTGTTGTTTAGGGTTTCTGCAACCTGTTTAAAAAGTTCTTGCAGGGTAGTGGTGGCGCACACCTTTAATCCCAGCACTTGGGAGGCAGAGGCAGGCAGTTTGAGGCCAGTCTGGTCTATAAATTGAGTTTCAGGACAGCCAGGGCTGTTGCACAGAGAAGCCCTATCTCAGAAAAAGGAAAAAAACAAAACAAAACAAAACAAACAAAAAAAAAAAAAAAACAAAAAAACCAAGAATGTTCTTATTTCCTGATCTGTGTTGATCTAGTTTTCCCATTTCCTTAGGATGGTTGAGTGAAGCCCTCCAACTGAAAGACGATTGCTGGAGGAGTCAGCCAAGAAAATGGACAGACCTGATAGTGTGGATGGAGTCCCAGTTCAGGCTGCCCTGCCTTGGCCAGCTGGGTGCTGAGCATAAGGCACACACCCTCTGAACACACAAAGCCACCCTGGGGTTTCCACCTGGTCAGGCCGGGCTCAAACAGCATACCATGTTTTATCACACCATGCTTTAAAGAGATATTGCAGCTGTTAGCAAGGGGCAACTGTGGAGAACAGCTGTGAAGACATCTGTCTAAGCCCCAGCCAGCAAGCCACTCTTTAATGCTCAGCCTCAGCACTCAGTCCTACCTACGCTCCAGGGCATTGGTGGGCTTCCCAGATCAGGGAGAGAATCCCTTACCTAATCCAGCTAGAGAACAGCAGGATCCTCAAACCCTTGCACTGTGGGCTGTTGACTTTCCTCTGGGATCTGTCCCTGACAATAAGTGTTAAGTGGCCCAGTGTAAGCCTTTGTTTGGAGGGTTTTTTTTTTTTTTTTTTTTTAGTGCTAAGAATGGAATTCCAGTGCTTTGCTCATGATACACAAGTGCTCTGCCAGTGAGCCACAATTCGCCTTTTAAAGTTAGGATTATTTATCATATGCAAAGCCTACCCTACTAGGAGAATTACAGAAAAGCACTAAGAAGCTCCCCAGCCAGAGAAGTAGGAATTCAAACACAAATATCACACAACACAGTGCGCTTCCAATGGCATCTTAGAAGGCTTACAGAAGTGGAGTTTAATACCAATAGCCTTCACAGAGCTACATCTTTTGCATTGTTTTCTCTTGGGGTTGTGAGACAGGACTTAGCTGGGTATCTCTGGCTGGTCTTGAACTTGAGATTCTCCTGCCTCACTAAAATTACAGACATGTGCTGTTGCCATCACACCTTGCCTGATGCCCTTTACAAAACCAAGGCTCAGAACCGGGCCTTTTAGATTCCTTTTAGTTTGTCTGCAACAAACTCCTTTTCCCTCCTCTCAAAAAAATTCTTAATCAAGAAGACTCTTCCATTTGCAGAAGTGTCTGGCACCCTGCTGGAAAAGGAAAGAGAATTTTCCAAAATTCTGGGCACAAAACAAAGACGTGGGCAACTGCTTTCATCAGGATCTATAGTCCTGTTCCCAGGATCACGTGGCAACATTCCCCTTGTCTATTTGGTTCTGTTCATTCACCAGTGACCACGGGCATAGAATAGCTCTCATCAACAGACTACATCTGCCTGTCTCACGGCACTAACATGACACAGGCACACGATTACAGACCAGTGAGCACAGTATACCACAGGTCCTGGGAAGGCTCCTTACCCCTTTAGACACAGAGGGCCATGCCGGGGACTGGGCCTTTGCCTTCCTGCTTCCTTCCTGTAAGATGAACAAGACCCAGACCCTTCCCAGCATAAGCTGAGGTCTAATGGGAGGAGAAACAATCTGGCAGGATCCTCCCACCTGCCAGACAAGACCTGCTCCCAGCTTCTCACCATAGCACAGCGTCCACACTGGCATCTCGCTCCTGTGTGTGTGTGTGTGTGTGTACGCACGTGTGTGCGTGCATCACTTCTAGATCAGTCTTATGCATCAAGCATGACATTTGCCATAGGATATGTAGCCTGCCTGCCACAATCCTAAAACTTCCCACTTCATCTAGTGAGTATCCTGGGGCTTGAGAATGCTCCCTTTTCTGATGGTGGGTGCAGTCATAAAGCAGGTCACTGGCAGCTTCCCAGCTCTGAGACTGGCAGGAATCAGGCCCAGCACCTCTTGCTTATCTGCAACTCTAGCTCTAAGCACAGCTCATTCTGAAAATGGACAGTAATGACTTTGTCTTGTTTTGTTAGGCTTTATTTTTAAATGTTATTTATGTATATGCGTGTTTTACCTGCATGTACATCTGTACATTCTTGTCCAGAAGAGGGTATTTGGATCCCCTGAGACTGGAGAGAGATATGGATGGCTGTGAGCCATCATGGGGGTCCTCTGGAAAAGCATCCAGGACTTCTAACTGCTGAGCCATCTCTCCAGCCCAGTAGTAAATTTTTTACAGAACTACCCTCATCCTCACTTCATTTTCACTTTAAACTGCTTTTAAAAGCTGAGAAAACAGTCAGGACATTGGTGGCACACGCGTTTAGTCCCAGCACTCGGAAGGCAGAGGCAGGCACATCTCTGTGAGTTCAAGGCCAGCCTGGTCTACAGAGCTAGTTCAAGGACAGGCTCCCAAGCAATACAGAGAAACCCTGTCTCGAAAAAAACAAACAAACAAACAAACAAAAAAAGCTGAGGAAAACTACTGAGCTACAGCTAAAATGATATATCACACTTCCTTAGCAAAATCCTGTTGTAGATACTAAATGCTTGTGTCTAAATGCCTTTCCAAGTTTCTGGGCTCACAGAACTTCCCTTTACTATATCCTAGGAACCCTATTCTGCTGGCAGAGGAAAAGCCATTCCTATGTTGTGCTGGTTATTTGGTTCATGACTGTTTTGTTTTTAGTGTGTCCTGTCCCCTACAATCTCATAAGCTCATGAGTGTTTGAAGTCATTGTCTCCCCCCCCCCCCCCAGGAACACTGCCATGGCAAGGTACAAACGTTTGGACATGGGCTTGGCTAGAGGAAGTGGCCCCAATTGGCCTCTCTCTGTTTCTGAACCACCAAGATACAACAGGTCATACTGCAAGCTTGTACTGTATGCCTCCCCACTGTGGAACCATGAACTGAATGAAATTACTTAAGTTCTCTCCATCAAGTATTTTGTCCCAGTGACAAGAAAAGTAGTATAATGTCTTATAATGTATCAGGGGTTATTTAGTTTTCTTGTCTGTTTTGTTTTAGACATTAAGACAAGGGTCTTTCTATGTGGCCCAGGTTAGACTTGAACTTAAGGCAATCTTCCTGCCTCAGGCTCCTGAGTGTTGGTATTACAGCTATGTGCCACCACACTCAGCTTTTTTTTTTTTTTTTTTTTTCCCTTGAGATAAGTTGTTTTGCAGTCTAGGTTGGCCTTGAACTCCTAGATGCAAATGATCTTCCTAGTTCAAACTCCTAAGTAGTTGAGTTAGGTGGAGCCATCACATCGAGACTTACAGCCTTGCTCTTTTTTGTGAGAGGAAAAAAATAGATAAATCTGGTTTACAAAGTTCCATTTTCTTATTTTTATTTTTTATAACTGTCTCATTGCATTTTCCAGTGTGTGTGTTACACGGATTGAACCTAAGGCAAACACTCATCACTGGGTCACCTTATCAGGCCATTTGTTTTTGAGCCACAGTCTCACTCTGTAGCCCAGGCTAACCTCAAACTCTCAGTAATCCTTCTGCCTTAGTCTCCTGTGTGACAGAGGCTCACTGCACCAAGCTCATGACACCTTATTGCATTATTTAGTGGTGAGACAGCTGGTGGAGCTGAGCAAGCATTAGGAGCTGAAGCAGTGTGCATGTGGCTCTGTGGGGAGCCCGAGTCTTGCAAGGGTACCCTGATACTAATGGACAGCAAAGAGGCGCCAAGGCTACAACTAACGTTCAGATAATTCAGAGAAGAAAACTGAGCTCACAGACAAAAAGACCTGCCAATTATGTTAAATTGATCAACATTTGGTGAACTCTGTGTGTGAGCCATGCAAATTTTATTTTGTTTTGAGACAAGGTCTCACTATGTAGATCAGGCTGGTCTGCCTCTGCCTCCCAAGTGCTGGGACTAAAGATGTGCACCACATACTCAGCATCTTGCAAATGTTAAGTCTATAATCATGTAAAATAAAGTTGTGAAAGTCATATAAAGGGCAGGGGTTTTGTTCAAGGGTAGAATGTTTGCTACCCTTGGTCAAGGCCTTGAGTTCAATCCCAGCACCAAATACATATATATTGTGTGAGTGTGTGTGTGTGTGTGTGTGTGTGTGTGTGCGCGCGTGCTGCTATGCATGAAAAGGGGGAGCTGTACACATCTATGTGTGCATTTAGAGGTCAAAGGAAGGCACCATGTGTCCTCTGTCTCATCTCTCTCCTCTTTATCCTTTGAGGAGGGGGTCTCAAACCTGGAGCCTGTGTTGCATGGTGGTTCAGCTAAGGTAGCAACCAGCAAGCCCTAGCAATCCTCCTGCTTCCTCCCACTTCAATGCTAGAGTTACACGTGTGGAAAGGACCACACCTAGCTTTTACATGGGTGCTGTGATCTGACCTCCAGCTGAGCCATCTCTCTGGGACCTCCAAATTACTTGGACTTAATTTTATTATTTTAAGTTATGTGTATGTATGTGTGTCTGTGTGTAGGTGTGTGCACGTGAATGCCAGTGCCTGCAGAGGTCACAGATGTCAGATTGCCTTAGGGCTATAGTTACCTGACTGAAGTTGGGAGCCATCCATCCAATGTGAGTGCTAGGATGTACTTGGGTTTTTTGTTTGTTTGTTTGTTGTGGTTGTTTTTCTCTGTGTAGCTTTGTAGCCTGTCCTTGAACTCACTTTATAGACCAGGCTGGCCTCGAATTCACAGAAATCTGCCTGTTCATCCCAAGTGCTGGATTAAAGATGGGCACCACCACTGCCTGGCTGTATTCAGGTCTTTTGCAAAAGAAGTATGTGCTTTTAACTGCTGAGCCATCTCTCCAGCACCACCACCTATATTTTTTTAAGTGGAAAAAAATTAAAAATACTTGAGGTACAGGGGTGAGGCCGGTTACAATATTTCATAAAGATACAATGGCCCTTACAGCCATTTACAGGCCCTACATGGTAGGAAATCTCCAGACCAAACTCTGCAGGATTCCATAGGGCAGACCAGGCTGGCAGAACTGCAAAGCCAGTCCATAAGCAACCGGTTAGCAGAATTCATTCTATGAGACGTTCAGATCCTTGAAGAATATATACATTTGGTCTTCGTGGCCAGCCTGCCTAAACCCTTGTTTTGTTTCTATCATTTTCCTAAGGGGTAAGAGTAGTAAATGTAAAATGAACATTGCTGGGGACATTGTGGCACAGATCTATAATCCCAGCAGAGAAGCAGAGATAGAAGAATCTGAAAGTGAAAGGCAGCCTGGAGTTATAGTGACCCCTTGTCTCAAACAATAACAAAAAGCAAAGCAAAACAAATGGTAAGGTGTATCTCTTGTAATCGAGTCTCATCTGACTTTGTGTTCATGAAGTAACCTCAAGCAAGCCACAAGAATGGACTGGCTGCCAGGCAAAATCACATAGGTGATTCAGGTGATTAGGGGTTGGACAGTGCAGGCTCAGTCTGCCTTTGACCTTGCTAGGTAGATGAGGATGACCCTGAATCTGATTTTCCTGCCTCCACTAGACTGCTGGGATCACAGGTGTATGGCACCACACCCTATTTATGCAATGCCTGGATCTAGTCCAGGTCTTTGGGCTGGCAAGCATTCGGACAACCGAAACGCATCCCCTCCCCCTCTTTTTAATTTTAATAAACTTCCTGGCTTTACCTCATTCTGAAATTCTGTTTTATAGCAGCCAAGGATTCAGATTTACCGAATGAGGTCTGTGGTGGTTTGCACAGGATTGATCCCCATAGGATTCATATATTTAAATGCTCGGTCACCAGGGAGTGGCACTTTTAGGAGGTGTGGCCTTGTCAGAGGAAGCGTGTCACTGGGGGTGGACTCTGAGGTTCAACATAGGCTCTGTGCCCCTCTCTCTCTTCCAGCTGCCTGCAGATCCAGATGTAGAACTTTCAAGCTACTCTTCCATGTCTGCCTGCATGTTGCTGTGCTTCCCAACATGACGGCAACAGACTAAACCTCTGAACTGTAGGCAAGCCCCAATTAAATACTTTCTCCTATAAGAGTTGCTGTTGGCCATAGTGTCTCTTCACAGCAACAGAGCACTGACAAAGCCAGTAGCAAATAAAATTTTAATTAAATTAAAACAAAGCAGAGTGGTATGTACCAGAGTGGTATAATCCCGGCCAGGAGAAGGAGACTGTGGGTAGGAAGATCACAAGATCAAAGCAACTGGGCTACACAGGGAGACTTTGTCTCAAAATAAATAAAATGCAAAGACAAATCCACTGATTTAAATGTTAATCTCATCCCCCAAATCACCTTCCTATAAATCAGGATAATGTTGTCTGTCTAGGCACTGTGTCCCAGCCAAGTTTACACATACAATTAGCCATCATAGCCTGTAAGAGCAGAGGCCAAAGGTGCATGCTCACTGACAGGAGTCTTCATCTGGTCAACACTAAACAGCTGCCTACCATCAGTTTCAGGCCAAAGACCTTCGTTATCTGCTGTTGGGGAAGCCTGCTGCAGGGAAAGGTCACCTTCATACACACAATTGGGAACACATCAGGAGACTAGTAATGCCTAGAGGATTCTGCATTTGCTCCCAGTGCTGACAAATTCTACCAAAGCCCCAGATGTGGGGCTCACAGAGGGGCCTGGCTGCTGGATTACCTCCTTAGAAGCTGGTCCAGCCAGACTGTAAATTCATTGTGATTATCTTCTCGGAAGAACTGCTTCTCGTCAACCTACTGCTACCATCAGGCCTAATATTTATGGGACCAAACCATAGTCCAGGGGTCCCCAGAGTGAAGGTCACTATCCATAGGACACTCAACTGGCTTTTCAAAGGCCTCTTTGAGACCAAGTGCCTGCACACAACACACATGACAGCAAGACTCTGGTGTCTACTGTAAATGGATTTAATCTGCCATTTGCTTTGGTGGCCAGAGATGAGGCCGTGAGTTTAGTTCCTGACGTCATATCCAAATTTAACCCACCCTTTGCACTTATTAGCCACAAAGTGGCTTTAGGAGCAGACTTATCAATCAATGTACATTCAAGGTACCTTTTATTTTCAACAGAAGTTTTATAACACCAGAGGCACTCCAGACCATCACTTTAATCTTTCTTCTTTCTTTTTTCTTTCTTTCTTTCTTTTTTTTAGAGGTGAGTCTCCAACTTTAATATTTTAAATGTGTGTTCCTTGACCTTGAAATGAGTATACTTGGGAGTCTGCTAATAACTGCTGTGGGAGAGCATTGCTTTGGAAATAACTCCATACTCTCCTTGCTTGCTGCAGGTCATAAGTCTTTTTCTACCATGTCTTGGCTGTGCTTATTTTGGCTTATGACTCACCACAGTTCAGACTCAGTGGGTTTGGCTACACCATGATGTCTTACCCGAACTTCACTGAGACCACCTATACTAATTTGAACCCTTTATGTTACATCTTGCTTAACCATCCTCAAATCTTCCTGCATAGAGAGGTTTTTGGTTTTTAGTCCTTTTTCTTCTAGACAGGGTTTCACTGTGCAGACCTGGATAGTCTAGAACTCACTATGTAGACCAGGCCTTGAACCAAGAAACCAGCTTGCCTGTGCCTCAAAGGCATATGCCAGCACACCCAGTATGATTTTGGGTTTTTGACAGGGTCTTTTGCATGCTTATCTCAAACTTGCTATGTAACAAAAGACAGCCTTGAATTCTTCTGGCTCGGGAAATTTCTGGATAGAGGGAATGTCAACATGAAATGGAAACATTTTACAAGCAAGCACAAAGCCTTAACCTGCCATAATGACAAAAACCTCAAAAACAGATTTCCTGGCTCAACTCTCCTCATTTTAAAGATGAAAAATAAATAAATAAATAAAAATAAAGATGAGAGGCTAAGAAAGGCTTAGGGAAAAAAAAAAAAAAAAAAAAAAAAGACCACTATGCTTAGCTAGCTGGTGTGTGGTGATACTCAAGTCCATTCTGGGATACAGAGAGGGATGCCCCCTAAAAGGGATAGGGGTGTCAATCCAAACAGATAGTAGCACATCATAGGTAAAGTAGAAGAATGGAAAAATCAGTATGGAAAGGAGTTTGAGGTTGAAAGTGTGTCTCAGTAATAGTGTTTACCCAGAATTCTTCAGGCCCTAGGTTTGATCTCCAGCACCAATAAGTAAAACACAAGTGTAAAAGGGGTTAGACTCAGGTCCAGTCCTCCTTTGCTACCAAGGTTTTCTAGTCCCTAAACTGAGTGGCCTCCAAGGAGTTATTTCAGGATGGACTTCAAGACTGTCAGAAATTAAGAGAATCCATGCTATGTCTGTAATTACTGTGTTTAATAACCATGATGCTAGGGCTGGAGAGATGGCTCAGTATTTAAGAGACTGGTTGCTCTTCCAGAGAGCCTGGGTTGTGACCTACATGGCAGGTCACAACTGTCTGTAACTCAGGTCCCAAGAGATCCATCACCCTCTTCTGGCCTCCATAGGCACCAGACACAAAACTAATATATAGAAATAAACAGAGGCAAAACATTCATTTTTACACTCATTTATATAATAAAATATATTTACTTTGAAAAAAAAAAAAAAACGAAAACACAATGCCTCTAAGTGAAAGAAAAAATCAAGAGCCACTGGATGGGTCTAAGAAAGTCTTTGGGGCTATGCATTCTCAAAACTGAAAAAATGGAAGACTTTAAAAAGTAAAAGGTGCCAAGAGGCTCAGTGGGTGACCCTGAGAATCTGAGTTCAATTCCCGGGACCCACATGTTAAAGGAGAGAACTGACTCCTACAAGTTTTCTGGCCTGCACATAGATTCTGGTATGGTATACACCTGCCTCATACACATACACAAAATAAATGTTTAAATATAATTAAAAAATTAAAAAAAGAAAAGCCCCAAGTGCTTCTACCAGTATAGAAGAAAAACGTAGAAAACAAAATGCATGACAGCTCCAATGTGAACACCATGTGGTGAAACTACAGTTAACTGACAGGAGATGTCATTCTGTAAGTATGTCTACTACTACTCACTGCATAGCTTTAAAAAAAAAAAAACAATAATTTTTGTTTGTTTGTTTTTTGAGACAGGGTTTCTCAGTAGCTATGGAAGCCAGTCCTGGAACTCACTCTATAGACCAGGCCAGCCTCAAACTCACTGAGATCCACCTGCCTCTGCTTCCTGAGATCTGGGATTAAAGGCGTGTGCCACCACTGCCCAGCAGAAAAAAAATAATAATTAAAAAAATAAATTATTTTAAAATAATTTTTTAAGTTTTTGATAAAGTACTGCTTTATCAAATATGCCATCATGCTTCCACAGTCTGAGACATGTAGGTTCACATCCCTAAGGTGTTGCCAGAGCCTGGGATGGCTCTGAGGTATTCTGTTGGCAGTCCACTCCTACCCCTCACTTGACCTGCAATAAAATCATTGTGCAGAGAGGTGACTGGCTGACTGTCATCACCAGTTACCCAGACAAGTATCGAAAACCAGGGCATCGCACACTCAAATCTGGGCGCTACCACTGTGCTACACCTCTTCTGTCTCTTGTATAAGACAGGGGATTTCGCCCAGACTACCTCAGACTCTGGAGTAGCTGAGTCTACAGGAACACACCACCATACTTGGATCCACTTTCCACTTCTAATTTATTTATACTTGTATGATGAGTGTGAGCACAGGCACACATAGGCCACAGGACAACTCCAGAGTTCAGAGCATAGCTGGCAGGTCTGGTTCTTTCCCTCTACCGGGGCAGTTCTAGGGATACATTTCAGGCTCGTGTGGCAAGGGCCTTTACCACCATCTCACCAGCCCTCAACTTTCCAATTTTATATACTTTCCTATGGGATCTGACAAACAACAGCCTTCCATTCACAAACTGGGCAGGTTACTTTTTGGCTTTTGAGATGGGGTCTCAAACATGAGAACCCTGCCACAGCATGCTGTATGGTGAGATTATCTGTGTAAACCACCAAAACATACCCGTCCACACTAAATTAATTAATATATGGGTATGTGTATGTGTATGTGTATGTGTATGTGTATGGGTATGTGTATGTGAGGTGTGGGGAGAAAGGTTTCCATCTATAGTGAGGACAGTGGACAACACACCTGAGGACCAGGAAACCTGCTGGGACCCTTCATAATAGGAGTCCTACAATATCCTCTACCTCCTGGGAAATGACCTTGAACATGCAGGCAAAGCTGTATCCCTTGTCATCCCCTGCTTGGACAACAGCAGAGAATCTGAGCAACATAGCTCTCCTACTAACAGGGCATTCTGGGGGAGCCACTGCTCCTGGACACTTTCCCTGGCAGTTATCCCAAGCCCTTGTTGTAATAACCTGTTTTAGCCATTTGGGGCCACTTCTTTAGAAGCTGACTTGCATACTAAATATAAAGAGGCCCAACCAGTAATCTAACAGCTTGTCCTTACCATCTTTATTTTAGGAAGGGGAAAAGCCTCAGGATGTTTGGAAAGCAATTAATTTTTACTCTTAGCAATTATCAAATATACTTTAATGCCTACAAAAATTACTCTAAAGTTCTGTCAGTAAGGTGCCCAGGTTTCTACTGCAATAAAATCATTACTAACTGGTCTTTCCTCGCTAGTTTGCACTCTATCTTAATACAGGGTAGGCAGAATTCTCCATATCAAGTGTGAAGGAAGGGAGGAAGGAAGGAAAGAAGGTAGGAAGGAAGGAAGGAAGGAAGGAAGAAAGGAAGACAGGAAGGAAAGAAGGAAGGAAGGAAGGAAGGAAAGAAGGAAGGAAGGAAGGAAGGAAAATCTGGCAACAGGGCTGTGAAAAATACGAAACAACCATAAATTGAAAGGCACCAGCATGAGTTATTGACCCGGAACCCTGTTTACCAGTGAAGCCACAAGATGGTTTGGGGTGAAACAAAAGCCACAAAATTGTGCAACACACAAATATACGTACCTGTGTATTTGGGAACAGAAATTACCTGGAAGCACAAATGGCAAAGAATAAATAGAACTGTCGGGCTTGGTGGGGCTGCTTGTGCCTTGAATTCCAGAACTCGAAGACAGAGGCAGTGGATCTCAGTGAGTTTGAGGCCAGTTTAATTGTATATAGCTACAGGCCAGACAGGGCTGAATAGTTGGGGGCGGGGTGGGGGGCGCTGGCGAGGGGGGGGACTGTCACAGACTTTCTCAATTACTTTGTTTTCCTACTGGGAACAAACGTTTGCAAAATAGAGAAAGTTAATAACTTCTAAAGCAATCTCCAGACAAGTTTTATTAAGGTGGAAATCTCAAAGACAGCCTTCGGATCTCTCCTGTTTTAGGCAGGCATTACAATTATTTTCTTCTCATCGGTGTGTGTGGGGGGGGAGTGGGGTGCACAATTCCCTGCAGAAGATGACTGATCTCACCCCTTTCCAGCTCATAAAACTACTGGGCCTGGTTCCAGTCCCCTGTGCTTCACTTGGGGCGGCAGAAAAACAAAGGGGGTGGGGGTAGAAGAAGCTCACAGCTGGAAACCATCCGGAAAATCCGGCTGGATTTGGGGCCTGGCAGCTGGCGGAAAAGCAGAGACCCCTAAGGCACTTCTTGAGGACCTGCGACTCCGCTGAGTGCAGCGGCCTGGCTCCGCACAACCAGATTACGGACGACACACCCTAGGGGACTGACTGCAACGCAAGACCAGGGCCACTCAAAGCCATCCTCAGGGACTGAAGGCTAGGGACAGGAGAGTCAGGGAATGGCTCTCAATCACAACGAAACTCGCAAGAGCAGCGTAAGCACGCATCCTTCTAAAGAGGAGGTTCTACTGTCACTTCACTGGTCACTGGTGACCGAGGTGCAACAGTGACCGGGACCCACGGGCGACACTGGGGGGCGGGGCCCGCCCTTCCCAGGGCCCGGTCTCCCTCCCGGGAATGGCGGACCGCTCACCTTGGGGTCCCGCTCGTAGTAGTGCTGCTGTGTGCGGATCCAGCGGCCCACTAGGTGGTCGCGAACCGTGTGTGCTAGAGCGAAGAAGTAGTCGCGGGGAGTGGCCACATTGCGGTCCTTGACCAGCGTGAAGTGCAGGTGCCTGTTGAAGCTCTTCCGCACCTCGGCCACGTCGCCTAGCCCCGCGAGGCCACGCACACTGATCTGCTTCTGCCTCTCGCTGTCCGTCAACGGCTTCGCCATGGCGCCAGAAGAGGCAGGGGACGAGGGATGGCCCTGGAGCGAGCTGAGATGACTCTAATGCTTAGGATGCTGCGGCGACTCTGGCGCCAAGGACTGCGGCGGAGGCTGGCTGATACGGACTGCGCTTGCGCATTTCGAGAAGGCAGGGCCGCGCCGAGGGGCAGGGCCTGAGTTGGAGGCGGGATCGCGGGGAGAAAAGACCGCGGATCAGGAGAACATTTTAGCCAGTAAGACAATATAGACGCTTGAACGTTGGGAAGTGGTTTATCCGTGTGTCTGAAGCTGGGGAGACCGGCCTACAACTTCACCATACCCGAGATCTATCCCCTTTATGGGACAAAAGTAGAAACAAAACCAGTGGCTGCGCCTGCCACACCGGAGGGCGAACCCTTGCTATCCAGTTCTGGGGCTGCAGGCTCTGGCTCTGCACAGAATCACCAGATGTCCCCTGTAGGATTGCCTAGGGTGCTAAAGTGCTGCAGAGTCCTGTGAAATGTTAGGAGTGCATGCTTGATAGGCAGCCTCCAACGCCTGCTGGGCCCTGTCGCTGAGCTAACAGATGGTTCTGAAAAATACACTTAAGAAAATAAAAGGTTGTTTATACAAAAACTGCAAATTCAGAATTCCCCACGACACTTCACTTCAGCTCTGGGGAACAAATTGCATGGAAAACCTCAAAATACAAATTGCTAGTCTAGGCTGCAGTGATAGATCAAGCTACCAAAATACTGATACATATATATGTGTGTGTGCACATACATACATGTGTGCAGAATATATACATATATGTGTATATGCACACACATATGAATATATCACATATATGAATATATATCAGATATATGTATATATATACATATATATGTGTATATATATATATATGTATATAAAATTTTCTTATCGCTCAGAATGACTCCCTAAATCACACACAGTACCTTTTGACCTGAATCAGGAAGAAGGAACACCCTATGCCTGGAGAAGCTCAGTCTCTCTGACAGAGACACATCCCCTCCAGCACTATTTCCCAGGTGGCAGATGAGACCCACTGGTCCTTGGTACACATGGGCGCCTCCTGTAAACTCCCATGGCCCCAGAAGAACTCTACCTTTCCTTTGCTCTGGAGAAGCTCCCCTCACATAATGAGGCCTTCATTTGCTCCTTTAGGTGGGCTGATGGGGATGAAGAAGTTCCTGGTTTTGGAGGTAAAGGTTGCCACAGTGGCTACCATAACAGTCCAGGGGTGGAGGAGGTGTGTCACTGGGGATGGACTTCAAGATTTCAAAAGCTTACCCTCTTTTTCTCCCTTTGCTTCCAGCTTGCAGATAAGATGTGAGCTCTCAGCTACTGTTCTAGAACCATGCTTGCCTGCCTGATGCTAAGGTTTCTGCCATAGACTCTAACCCTCTAGAGCTGTAAGGAAGCCTCCAATAAATTCACACACACACACACACACACACACACACACACACACACACACACACACACATATATAAAAGTTCAGGTGTAGGGTTGGAGGTGTAGCTCAGTAATTGTGTAGCTTGCATAGTGGATCCCATCCCCAGCTCTGGAAACAGTAAAAACAAAAATCCAGTATAGTTGTTTTCTTGGTTTGTTGACTCCAGAGTTAATTTACCTCAACCTCTTCATTTACAGACTTCTCAGGAGACAACACACTGGAAAACCTCCAGTCTGCTCTGGAATTCACTCCAGCACTTTATCTTTGTGACTGTGAAGCCAGTAAGATCAAATTTCAACCACTGATGACTGGGCCTGTGGGATTCCTGGTGGACTGGAGGCTGGGGACTCTGCCTAATGCTATCTCTCAGAGAGTGACTTTGCAGTTCTGAAGTCTTAACAGTGTGTGTGCCCCTACAACCCCACTTGCACAGTCCTGGGGGAAAAAATTGCAAGCTTCAAAAGACAAAACTATTAGAACTGGCCATGCCTGTAATCCCAACACTAGTTGAGGCCAGCCTCACAGGCAGACCTGTTTCAAAACAAATAGCTGTTCAAAGACAGGGTTTCTGGTGTGATTAATTATGCCTAATGTCTGGGAAAGGTTCAGCCACTTACCTTGTCAGGGAATAGGGACCCTATTGCTCTTACGATTCAGTTAACTCAGAGGTGTGGAAGACTGGAGCTCCCTGGGTTCCAGGCAGTCCTGCTGGCTTCTCTATGCTGGTCAATCAAGTGTTAAATAACCACAGACCAGACTTTTCAATACATGGAGGCAAATGGCAAATGTGTTACTTTTGCTGGACTTGGGTAAATGGAGACAACCGACCCCCAGCCCCTCACCACCCCCAGTCCCGCCACCAGCTGGAGTGATTTGGTGACATGGAAGCCCTCCCTCTATGTTCTGCTTAGTTTTTTTGTCAACCTAGTAAAACCTAGTCATCTGGGAAGAAGGAACCTCAACTGAGAGACGGACACCATCAGATTAGTCTATAAAACAAAGTGTGTGTGTGGGGGGGGCATTTCCCTATTTGTGTAAGTGACATTTTTTCCATGACTCCTTATATAAGTGTCACACAATACCGCCTTTTCTGACTCTTCACTTGAGCCTGCTCCTGTCTGATGGGTGCTTGTCTTTTTTTGTTGTTGCTGTTTTCTGCCCTGGCCAGCAGGGTCAGTCGACGAGGACCCTGAGGGAGGGAGTGAAAATTAAGACACAAGAGATGTGAGAGATGGAGACAAGACAGTATTCTGATCAAGTCTCTTTTAATGAATATAATAACAGGGTTTAAGTAGTGGAGAAATGAGGGAATGGGCCAGAGGGAGGATGTGAGGGAGGCAGAATGTCCTTCCAAGCAGAATGCAGGTGTCCTGCCATAAGATAACTTGTTATACAATAAGACTTCAGCTGGGACTCTTTCGGGGTCAGGCTGCATCATGTTTAACAAGAGAACAGTCATAGGGGAATGGAAAATACCAGCATATTAGTATTTAAGAGAGTAGCAGGAAGGACGGCTGTTAAGATGCTAACTTTGCTCTTGAGTTCTCCAGTTTTCTTTTGAAAAATAGTCTCACCAGGCTCACTATGTAGCCCAAGACCATCTGGAACTGGTAACTGCAACAGTATCCTGCTGGTAATACCTCCAGTATGAGTGATGACTCATGACAGCTGGAAACCCGGAACACACTTTACAACCTGCGGGCAGCCCAACAGATTCCAGGGTGTCTCTTCCAGGCAACTTAATTGATCTGAGCCTCTTCCAGGTGCCTTGACTGGTCTGTTTCTCCCAGGCAGTTTGGACTCTCTGGGAGTATCTCTTGCAGTACTTATGGCTTATGTAAGCTTGGGGAGGAAGCCCAGTGAGTTTCAAGGACTTCTGAAGCTATGGAGTTGCTTACTTCCTGAGATTTTGTTTGTTTGTTTGTTTTTGAGAAAGAGTCTTACTGTATAGATCACTCTGGCCTTTCTCACAGATACTGATCTCACAGATACTGACCCGAGTGCTGGAATTAAAGGCTGCCTACTTCCTGAGTTTTAACCATCTTCTCTCCAAGTCTGAGATCTTTATTTGCAATGTTTTTTGTTCTTTGAAATTCCCACACAATGCATTTTGATCATATTCTACCCCCTTTCCAAATTCTCCCCAGATCTATCACCTCTCCCTACCTATTGAACTTTGTGTCTTTAAAAAAAAAAATCCATGAAATCCAATTTGTACTGCCTATATATACTCTTTTTCCTTCCACTACAGTATCACCAACCCACCACAACCTTAAAGAAAAGTGCTTTTCTCAGAAGCTATCAATTGCCTCTCAGCTAGGGGTGAGACCTCATGCCCATCTTCCCTCTCCATGCTGGGACTTTGTCTGGCTTCAGCTTTTGTGTGCTGTCACAACTACTGTGAGTTTGTGTGTGCATCTTTTCTGCTGTGTCCAAAAAACAGTGTCCTCACACCCACCAGCTCTTCCACGATGACTCCTAAGCCTTGTAGGGAGGGCTGACACAAACTGGTATCATAAAGAAGCTAGAAATGTAGCTCATGCTCAATCTCTAGAACCCAAAATAGATGTGTGCCATAATGAAAATCAGACACTGATTCCCAGAACACTGAGTGAAACTCTCTGGGGTGATAGACATGTTTGTATGTTTTAGGAAGGGCAAGCACTTCACAGAATCACTTAAGTAGCAGTTTTAAGATCTGTGCATTTTACTATATGATAATGATATCTAACCAAGAAAAATCAGCTGGACTGGTAAAGGCTAGAAACAGCCTCTACAAAGCAGGCAGCCATGGCCACTAGCAAGCCCTCAGAACAGCCTCAAGTTCCCTCTGAGTGTCATTTCACACAGAGTAAAGTCAGCGGAGACTGAGCCAAACATGGAGCTGTCTAAGTCAGGAAGGCAGGGAAGACTGCTTGCCAAAAGTCTATTTGCCTTGCTTTGCTGCTGCACCCTGTCTGTTTGATTTGGGTGGAGCTCTGCCAGTGAGCACCCACTGACAAGACAGAAGAGCAGAGGACCCTACAAGGAAATGCCTGGCAGGGCGAGGAGAGGCCCACATGATCCATCAGGGATTTCAAGCTTCTTCATTCTTCTGTGCAGACTTTTCTCAATTGAGTGACCTCCCCAAGGATCACCAGCCAGCTAGCTGGTCCTGCTCTTCTCTCAAGGGTTAGTGAGACTGCAGGTCTGAAAAAGGCTTAGCGGTTGAAATAACAAGAGTGTCTGTTAGGAACAAAAGGACATACGTGGTCAGGCTTGACTAACTAGACCTGCCTGGAGAGACACATGTTGTTTATATGATTTCTTTGGCAGTGCTGTACCAGTAATACAGGACCTCAAAGATACTGTGGGAGACCCTGAACTTCATCCCCAAATTCATGCTTCCCTTTTCCAAACTGCTTTACTGAGATATAGTTTACATATGCTAAGCTACCCGTGTAAAGAGCACAATTCAAGGGTGTGTGTGTGTGTGTGAGTGATTAGAGTTGTGCTACTATTGTAATTTAAGTGTAAATAACCTTTTCATTGCCCCCCCAAATCCTACATCTGTACCAGTCTGTAGTTCCTATCAATTCCTCCATATCTGCTCTGGGAAACTACCACCTTGATTCTGTCTTTACTTGGGATGTTTTATGTAAGTTAAAATCATACAATATGTAGTCCTTTATGTCTACTCCCTTTCTCTTTCCATCACTAGCTAAGAATTAAACCTAGGGCCTTTCTGTACATGCTAACAGCTTTACCCCATGGATTTAACTACAGCCCCAGAACTTCATTCCTTTTAAAGGCCAAATAACATTCCAACGTGCTCCTTTTATTTTATGGGTGTTTTGCCTGTATGCATGTCTGTGCATCACATGCATGCCTGGTGTTCAGAGGCCAGAAGAGGGTGTCAGATGCCCTGGAACTGGAGTTACAGATAGTTCTGAACTGCCAAGTGAGTGTGGGACTCAAACCAGGGTCCTAGAAGAACAGTCAGTGCTCTTGACCAGTGAGCCATCTCTCAAGCCCTAAAGTACTCATTAAAAAAATAGAATGTCCTTTGAAAGTCTTGGATTATGGCTTAGTGGTAGAATGTTTGTCTAGTATATGTCCCCAGACCTTAGAAAAAAATATTCTTTGAAATTTCCTACTCCCCAGAAATATCTCTCGCCTTAAAACAAGTCCTGGCAGGCCTCTGAGCTTTGGCACTTTGGTTGCAAAGCTGTTTGGACCTGAGCTGTCCTCCCTGGGTGGGTTCCAATCCTGAAGTTGAGTTTTCAGAGAACCCACAGCATAGCAGGCATGCCACTGCCTGGCTCTGTACCAGTGGACCTCATCAGGAGCTGGGGTAGCTCAGTGGAAGAACACATACGCTCATGCTAGGCACTCTTCCAACCTTTCTGGAGACAGCCTTATAGGGGGATATCTGCCTGGGAAGTCTGTAAATCATGCAGCTGACACTAGGATTTACAAGGCAGCACTGACCTCCCATAGAAACCTTTATCTACAACCAACAACACAGAAAGTGACTAAAGGTTGTTGGATGGTAAAGGGGTGGCTAGGCCTAGAGCTGTTGTTTCTCATTGTCTATTTTCCTAAACATTGCAGAACACATTACAACTATGACTTACTCTTCAGGGCCCAGCCTGTGGGTTTGGCCTGCGGTGACCAGATACACTATGGCGTTACTTCCCCTACAATGAATGAGATAGCACATTGGCTTAGAGTAAGAAGAGAAGCCTCTGGGCTTGTGTCTCACTCACTAGGCCCTAGAGAATCCTTTTGAGTTTCTTAAGGCCTAGCTTGCCAGTGGCAATGAGAGAGCTAGTTGTATGGCTAGTGACCCTAGTGATCTCACAAGATGTAGTTAACATGATGCCTGGCACAGTGGCCACTCAATAAACCAAAGCCACTGCTATTCTAACTTAATTGAAGGAGAAGAGATGTAGTATGCTCCCTGGTGTTATAACTTGAAAGAGTCCCCCATGCACCACATTGGAAACGTCATTTCTGATGCATCAGTATGAAGAGATGGAGATCCAATAAAAGGTGACTGGTCCACTTGTGAGCAAATTGAGTTGACTATCAGGAGAGTGGAAGATGGGTATGACTCTGTGGATGAAGCGCTTGTTATCAAGCATGAAGACTTGAGTTCAAATCCCCTCACACCCAGGCAAAAAGCCAAGCATGGTGGTAGGTACATGCCTATAATTCCAGGACTGGGCACAGGGTTGGGATGGTCATGGTGGAGACAGGTGATTCCCAGGAATCCCAGCTCTCTCGCTGAATAGCAAGCTTTTGGTTCAGTAAGATAGGGAGAGACACTTGAAGTAAAACTCTCTCACTTCATGTGCATGCACAGATGAACATACCCACATGTGTGTACACATGCATACACATGTACACACCATATACACCACAAAGTGTTGAATTGGATCCCTTTGTTCTTTTCTATCACCTTCTCTTGCCATTCTGCTTTTTACTGTAGAGAAAGCATGAAGGTCCCACCATAGGCCTGTACCATAGTCTTGAACTTTCTAACTTCTAGAACTGTGAGCCAAAGGCATTTCTCCTCAGTATAAATTACCCAGGTTGTAGTATTCTGTTACACTAACTGAAAACAGACTAAGACATATGTCTATGATTTTAAGGCAAATCTAAGAGTCTTGAGTATGAAGACATTGGAAGTCCCAATTCTTTTTGTTATTATTGTTGTTTTTGGAGACCGGGTTTCTCTGTATCTTTGGTTGTCCTAGAACTTGCTCTGTTGACTGGGCTAGCCTTGTACTCACTGAGATCCACTTGCCTCTGACTCCCAAGTGCTGGGATTAAAGGCGTGTGCTGCCACCTCTGCAACCATTGAGGCTACCATCACCACCTGGTTGGAAGTCTTGATTCCAACTCTGTATCCTCTGCAGAATCCCTGGATGCTCACAGGAGGCATTAGTTCTCATGAGGAAGAATGTCTTTTTATTATTTATTTATTTGATTTTATGGGTATGACTATTTTTGGTTGCATATATGCTTTCCTTAGTGCCCACAGAGGTCAGAAGGGGGTGTTAGATCTCCTGGAACTAGAGTTAAAAAAGGCTTTGAGCTGTCATGTGGGTGGTGGAAACTGAACCCAGGTCCTCTGCAAGAACAACACATGCTCTTAATCACTTAGTAAAGTCTCCAGCCCCAGGAAAAACATATTTTGTTCTTATTTCAATACCTGAAAGCAGCATTCTTGTGACCCTCCGCCCTGAACTATTTCAAAACCTGGGCCCTGGAAAGGTACAAGCCATCAGGTAATGCTGGACACCTGTTATCTTCCGCCCAACCCAAAGCTTTTCACAGTTACCTCCAAATGTTTCAAGAATTCCTCACATTACAGTATCTCCAATAAAGTCCCATGCACATGACATTACTGGAACCCTCACACCAAGTCTGTTCCAAGTTCCTGCCTGGGGAGATGGCTGCTGACACCTCTGTGACTGCCATGCTTTGTAAATGCCATCCTGGAGTTATCTCTGTCATTACCCTAGCCAGTATTGTTACAGTCACCCTTCCAGGACTCTGACATGGTTTTAAAAATGAGTAGATCACAAACAATGATTTCTTGCTTTTCAAAGTATTCAAAAGCTTTGGGCTCTTAATGAATGGAAAAACTAAAACCATAAAAAGTCCATTTGGTTAGTTTGTAGTGCTGTGAGTTGAGCTCAGGGTCTTGTGCATGCCAGGCAAGCACCATGATGCCTCTGTGCCACACCCCAATTCCAGAACTTTAAAACTGTGTAAGTGAGGAATTATAACACAAAATCTGGAAGCCACACAATACATTTGTAGATTTGATCAGTTTAAATAAAAGGTTTCAATATATATTAAAAAGCTACCATAAAGTGAAAAGGGAGCCAGGCAGTGGTGGCGCATGCCTTTAGTCCCAGCACTTGGGAGGCAGAGGCAGGCAGATCCCTGTGAGTTCCAGGCCAGCCTGGTCTACAGAGTGAATGCTAGGACAGGATCCAAAGCTACACAGAGAAACCCTGTCTCAAAAAACAAACAACGAACACAACAAATAAAAC
Organism: Phodopus roborovskii; assembly: GCF_943737965.1. Taxonomy (NCBI): domain Eukaryota; kingdom Metazoa; phylum Chordata; class Mammalia; order Rodentia; family Cricetidae; genus Phodopus; species Phodopus roborovskii. Next base: position 4,486,615 of record NW_026125264.1, read on the forward strand.
CAAAAAAACCAAAATAAAGTCAAAAGGGGGTGGAGGAGAAATAAAATTGACTTGATTATCTTATCACAATGGGCTAATCTCCTTAATAAAGGTCCTAAAATCTGGGGAAAAAAATGACCAGTGGTCATGAAAAATGATAGATATTAACAGCTACTCCACTTAGATATAAAGATAAGTTCGAGGAATCATCAGTCCCATTTTACCATCTGCCAGAATGGCAAACACCAAACCATGGGCAGTCACCACACAGGTGAGGGACGCGAGCACCAGTTACAGCAGGGTAAAGGAACTGGCAGTGTCCACTCCAATTTAAAATGTAATGTCCTTGACCAGACCGTGTCAGGATAGCTCACATATATGGCATGCAAGTTGAAGGACAGTTTGAGTTGTCGTCTAGATGTGGGAGTATGACCACCCACGACAGCATGCAGCCAGGGTCTCTGCCATTCACGTAGGAGCGGTGTAGGGTAGGGGACATAGCAGATATCTGGGGTGTGTCAGGTGGGCCCAGTGAGGCACACAGGTGTACAGGCCAGAGTGATGCAGCTATTTTAAAAAACAAAACAAAGTAATAAAGTCCTCTTTATTGTCACAAAGGATGCCAAGTGTGGAGTGACTTGCATATTTTGCCAGGCCTAAGAATATCCCAGTTTATTAGTGTTCTTTTGGGAAGTATCCAGCTGTTTACTTTTTCATGAGTGAGATCACTAACCTTTACCTGCATTGAGTCCACTTCCGTATTTCTGTCCTGTGAATTTGATGCTTCACCTCTGGAGGTCTTTCAATATTCAGGCCATTAGCTGGAGAAGAAAGGGGCAGTGGGAACTCTGCCAAGGAGTGCTGCAGTGTGGGAAAGGACAGGGTTTTCCACACCCTCCTCAGCAAAAACCCCTGGGCTCTGGCCCCAGGTGACTTTAATCTGGGAAGACACCTTCCTGTCTTCTTTTTTGGAGATGTTATACACTGGTCACAAGTCCCTCCAAGGTTTCATTTTAAGGAGATTACAAGGCTTACTTTGCTCTGGTTCTGGGGTCTCCCTACTGCTTTGGAACTGAAGTCCCACTGACCACCCTTTCCCCCCCCCCCGCCCCCCCACCCCCCCCCCCCGCCCCAGGGATGTCAGGTCTTACCCAGGCTTCCCTCCTACCCCTGTCACCTGTGAAGCTACTTCTTCTGTAATGAGAAGCCACCCAAGATGCCAGCTACAGGCCTGCAGTGCAGGTTCCACTGTGCAGGGACCCAGCTTCTTCAGGGTCATGTGACTACTTGAGTAGTATGGACAAGGTATCAGAAGTTAAGAGCTGGCTCCTTGGAGCCTTCCCTTTGCCTACAGAACTCTGTTCCTCCGCACTGGCCGGTCCAAGTGGCATTCTTGGTTTAAGGTGGTGGGGGCGGTGAGTGGGTTTCGAGGTGTTTCTCAGGGCCAGATCTTGTAAACCACCATAGGCTTGGGGGCTGTGAGCATTTGGGGTATATATAAGTGGACCCTGGCATGTGACCCCTTTGGGACTATGCCAAAATCAAACTTGATCATTGTTGAGCAGAGGGACCTACTGGTGACGTACCCAGAACTGTCCCTAACCAAACTGTCAGTCATGTCTCAGGAGAGAGAGGAGCTCAACAGAGAGCTGGGACAGGGCTCCCCTGGACCCTGAAACCGTCCAGGTCTCTGGGTGGCCCACTGCTGCTGCTGGTTACTGCTACTGCTGTCCCAGTTGGGCAGGTTTTAAATGCAGGCAAAGGAGAGAAACCCTTGTAAACCTTTATTCGGAGTAGAACAACATGGCTCAGCTTATTCTATAGACTGTACATTCACTGAGGGGACCACAGAGAGCCAGCTGCAGCCCAGTGAGGAGGGTGGGGTAGAGGGCCGTATGGTTCAGGGCTGAGTTTTCTGATCTGCCCCACTGGTGCAAGTGGCTCATAGCAGTAATACATTCACTGGGACATTGTTGTGTCCAGAAAGGGGGCTCAGTTTTAACATAAAGCACTCACAGTTCACAAGGTAGTGCTTGAGCACACAGCCTTGACTATCCTTATAGCCCTGCTCATAGCCATATGCTCTGCAAAGCTGGAACACTGGGTTTGGAAAGAGGCATTGTCCCACCTTCTTCCTACTCAGTGTCCTCACATCAGTTAACGCAGTACCATCCAAAGATGGAACAGCAGACCTCCAGGTAGCGCCACGACTATCCTGAGGAAGAGATGTATGCACTGAAGACACGCTCCCCTGGAAACTGCACTGGGCCAGCCTACTCCATCTCCCACAACTCAGGGAAGGCAGACAGAGGCCTAGCTCACGAGGGAACAGGGGCTGGGAGACAAAATAAGACCCACACAGAAACACATAAAAGCAGCCACAATTCTGCAGATGGACAGGATAAGAACAGGGCAGCATCTCAGTCTGTGCCCTGGGCCCCGCCTGGCTCCCTGCCCACTTGGAGGCAAGACAGGGAGATGGCCTCAGGCCAGGAAGCATTCCTACCCTGGTCCTGCCCCAGCTAGTGTGGTATAGTGGGGCTGGTACATGGGCCATGTCCCAGGCAAGTCGGCAGCAGATGACACTTCTGGCACAGAGGAGGGCCTCAGCCAGGTGCAGGCTCCTCAAAGATGGTGTCACTTCCAGGACAGAGTTGGGAGCCGTGGAATTCTGGCTAGGCTTGGGACTAGGGATTGGCTGCTACAAGGCAGGAGTCTTCTGTCTCTTCAGGGAGTCGATGTAATGGAAAATAGCCCCCAGAGCCCAGCTGGTTTCAACGTTGTCAATTTTCCGAGCCAGCTTGAAAAGACAAAGAAAAGGAGAACAGAACATCATAGGCCCGAGTTGGGTAGCATCTGTGGGGGAAGGCGGTGGCTGAGGAGGGTACACACAGTTTTGGGCTGTTTCTTAAAAGCAAGGATAGGAGTGGGAGACAAAAATCCAAACAGTGGGGTCAACAGAATGTGGAACCCAAGATGCAATGTTTACCTTTAGCACCTTGTCCCTGGGAAAACCAAACTCGTGGAGCAGCCGGCTGATGTAGGTGAGGTCCATGCAGGCAAAGGGGCTGCTGGGTGGCTGAGTCTCCAGGGTGCGGCACACTGGAAGAGATGCCAATTGCTAGTCATGTTCTAGACCAGTGGTTCTTAACCCTTTAATACGTTCCTCATGATGTGCTGACTCCCAACCATAACACTATTTTTATTGCTACTTCATAACTGTAATTTTGCTACTTTGTTATTGTTGTTTCCAGACAGGGTTTCTCTGTGTAGCTTTGGGGACTGTCCAGGAACTTGCTCTGTCGAACAGGCTGGCCTTGAACTCACAGAGACCCACCTGCCTTTGCCTCCCAAGTGCTAGGATTAAAGGCACGTGCCACCACTGCCCAGCTAATTTTGCTCTTGTTATGGATTGTAATTAAATATTTTTTGGAGATGGAAGTTTGTAAAAGGGGTTAAGACCCACAGGTTGAGAACCATTGTTCTAAACAATCTGGGGGTGGGGAGGAAGCAACCCTGACCCCACCTGTTGTGTTACCCATCTTCCTCTTCAATTCAGATTCACTGTCAAATTGCAGTGTGGTCAACCTAATGTCAGGCCAGGAGGCCAGTCTCAACCTCCACTAGACCTGGATGCCAGGACCAAGAGACACTTGAATGTCTTAATGTGGGGCAACAGGGGAAACGCCCTTTCCCGCAGCTACATCTCTGTCTGAGACCCTTGACACTTCCTAGATGTCAACATATTCTAGAATCCATCCTTTCTAAAGCATGATATTGACACTAAGGCTGATTCCAAATCTATTCTTGTGTGTGTGTGTGTGTGTGTGTGTGTGTGTGTGTGTGCACGCGTGCATGCGCATCCTTGTGTGGGCACAGAGAACAGAGGAAAACATATGGTATCCTTGAGACAAGGTCCCTCATTTGAACCTAGAGCTTGGCTGGTGACCAACAAGCCTCAATGATCCTTCTGTCCTTTCCCCACAGCCTGGACTTGGCAGGCACAGGCAACCACACCTTTATTTTACGTGGATTCTGGGGATTTGAATTCAGGTCCTCATGCTTGTACAGCAAACATTCAAACCATTTTTACAGCACACATTCAAACCATTTTACACCATTTAGAGGGTGATAGAGGGGCAAATCCATCTAGATACCAATGTTCAGGGAAAAGCCAAGAAGTAACAGAGAGCACAAAAATGCCTTTTTTTTTTTTTTTTTTTTTTTTTTTTTTTTTTTTTTCCTAATGGGAGGGTAGGAGAGGGAGAAGAAGGAAACTCCCTATGGAGAAAGAAATATACTAAGCTTAATTGCTCTGAACTGCAAACTGGGAACAGCAACCAGAAGAGCTGAATGTGGACATGACATTCAGTCTTGGGTGCCAGAGTGCTGTGACCCAGAATGGCTGCAGAAAGGACACAGGAGGAGAGGAAAGGCAACTCGGTGAGACACTCAGGATGCTCCCATAGCAGGCTCTATTGCCCTGGAACACAACTTCCTCAGGGTCATTTGATCATCATGAAGTGGCTGTGACCATCCCAGAGAAGATTCTCTTGGGGTTACTTTGGTAGCAAGGAAAAGTGTCAGAGATTTGAGATGAGGGAACTGGCACCTCAGAGCCCTGTGGTGGCACCGGAACTTTGGCCTTTCACATTTGGGGATACTTTCCACCGGGAGGTTGTATCTGGGGTTCAAGTCCTATGTGATCCTAGTACACTTTGAACTCTGCCCTTAGACATCTCTCAGCACCAGCTAACAGACAGAATTAGGTACTAACCCAGCAGTGCTGGGCCTTGTGCCCATCACAAGCACCCAGGGTTTCTGCTCCCATACCCCTACGACCTGTCACCCTGACAAGTGCAATACTACTCACCATACTTGGCTGCTGTCTCAAAGTCTCCAACCACAAGGCTGCCTCCTTTCTCTGCATCTGTTGGATGAGATAGTCACTGTCAGCCTCACTTCAGTGACTGACTGCTTACCCTGCCCTGGATCCCTAGGCCAAAGCGAACCCTCATTGCACATCTAGCCTCTTTCTCAGAAAAATAGCATGTGGCTGCCCATCCCAAGAGGCTCCTGAGCTGAGGCTACAGGGCCAGGCCAGGTAGTAAACCACAGAGAGTGAGTGTAGAGCAAGCCCTACTTTCTAGCAGGATCTGTATCCACAGCAGATAATTGCTCTTTTACTAAGTGGGAACTAGCTTACCTACGAAAAGGGACTTATAACTTCCTGCCTCTCTATCACATTGCCCCCTAAACCCACTCACTTCACTCAGACCAACAAAGCTACCACTGGCTAGCATTGCCCCCCCCCCCCGCCACCCAGACCACCCTGGCCCTTACCTATAAGGCCAAAGCCCGCTGCAAGGTCATAGTAGTAGGAAAAAGCATAGAAGTCCACATGCTGGACCTCTTCTGTCTTGTGTACTTTATTTCTGAGGATCTCTGACACCCTGCTGGCACACAGTTCATAGAGGCCCACTGCAAATGGCAAGAGAAAGCACACAGCCAAAGTTAGCAAGCCCAAGGCACACAGGTCACACAGCTCCCACCCATGTGAACAACTGACAGTTCAACCAGGCTGACCACACACCAAAGGCGGACATGCCGCATGTCTTTGTCCAGCCTGGGAACAATAGCCCAGTTTTTCTCCTAGAAGAAATTCAGAGGACCCAGAATAACAAGACCAGGGTGAGAGCCAGTGATAGGGTGGTGGAGGCTGTGTGTCCTGGGCTGTTGGCAGGAAGCAGTGTTCATTTCTCTCTGTACAGAACTGGCCAGAGCAGAGTTTCTGGGCCAGAAGCCTAAATGTGGTCATCTGTCTCAGGCCCCAAGGCAGCCAGTTCCTTTCTCACTGGAGGTTTGTTGGGAAACTGGGCTATTTGGATAGAAGTGCTTGGTGACAGACAAGGAGACTTTGTGCAGACCCTGAAGAGGGAGGTAGGCAGAGGAGGCCCAGCTCTTGACAAAAGCCTTCGTAGTCCTGCCATAGTTCTTTGCTGCCTGCTCTAGGGGAAGGTGCAGTCTTGTCTGTGTTGGTGCCTACTTTTTAGAGCTATCTGGAAAAAGAACAGGGAAGATGACTACCTTTGACTCTCATGATCCTCAACAGCAATGCCACCTACCTGCCTTCTGTCCTGAAATTTTATAGGTGACCTCAGCATGCTCCCACTCTCCTCTGAACCGGGGAGACAGACAGGGGCTGACCAATTCCTTGTCATCCTCAGCTGAAATAGAGAGATGACCACGAAAGTAAGAAGGAAACAGTGATGAGTCCATCAGACAGAGCTTAGAGGACTGGGTGGGGCCCAACAGAGAATGCTACAGGCTGTAACAGGATGTTGGGGGGCAATGGGGCCTGCCTCCCAGGACAGTCCAGGTCAGCTGGAGAGAACCCCTGTTCTGTCACAGGGGTGGCAGCCAATCCTATTTGTCCAGAAACATGGCTGTGGCCCTGGCAAAATGCAGCAGCGCATGTCCCCTGGGCATCTGGGGTTCCCGACATTGGGCCAAGTGCTGTTTTATCAGTTATCATAATGATCCTATTTGGAGCAGACTGTCACAAACCAATTTTACAGATGGCCAAGGCTGGCAGTAACTGACAAGTTGGTAGGAAGGCAAGGACAGGTGCCACCAGGTGTTCCCATGCTACAGAGTGAATCTGTGCTTCCCATCATGAACTAGGCCCAGAAGCTACATGACGAGGCTCATGTCCAGCCTTTAGCACTATTAAGATGGAGCGAAACCTTTGGTAGGTGAAGCCTAGGGGAGGAAGTTAGGCTACCAGGGCATTTTCTTGAAGGAATACTGAAGCCTGACCATTTTCCTCCTTTGCCTCCTGCTGCCAGCAGGTGGACAGCGTCCTCTGCCACCATGATGTCCTGCTTCGCCACAGGCTCAAAGGCAACATATTAAGTGATCACAAACTTAAGCCTCCAAAACCATAAGACAAACTCTACTCTTCTTTCTTAGTCATCTGTCTCACTATCAGTGACAGAGACCTGACATATGAGGTAATTCTAAGTGTAGGTGACACAGTTCAAAATTTATTTCTCTACTATCTCTCTCCTTTTTTAATTAAAAAAATCCCTTTATTTTTATTTTATGTACATGGGTGTTTTGCCTGCATGCTGTTGTTGTAACACACATATGCAGTATCTGTGCAGGCTGGTAGAGGGTGTCAGATCCCTTGGGTCTGGAGTTACAAATAGTTGTGAGCTGCTATGTGGGTGCTGGAAATCAAACATGGGTCCTTCAGAAGGGCAGCCAGTGCTCTTAACTGCAGAGCCATCTCACTAGCAACCCCCTAGAATGTCTTTTAAGAATGATAATTTAGAAGACTGGATGAAGGTAAACATGTCACCCCATATTCTATCTTATCTGTGATAGGATCTGGACCCATCCCACCCAGGCTGACTCGGTGGGCAGTGGCTGATATGCTGCTGTGCAGCAGAGGGGGAGGAGAGGTACCGGAAGTGGGGACAGAGCCTAGAGCAAGTGTTCTACTCACCAGGCTTCCCCTCCACACCACCCAGAATGGCCAGTCGTGCCGACATCAGTCCCAGCCCCAGGTAGCTGTGGAGACAAATCCTGGTGAGGCTGGGCCACTCATGCATCTGCCTGGGCTCAATGGGAGTAGGAAAGGTGTCCCTGCTTCTTTTCTGAGCCTTACACCAAGGCTGAAACATTAAGTAATTAACTGAGAGCCTATCATGAGCTCTTACAGCAGCTGTGCACATGGCAGCGGGGGCAGAGCCCGTCTCTTTTTATGGGGTTCTGCAAGTGCCATGTGGCCAGCAGGCAGCCAGCTCCTCACCTAAGTCTTCTCTAAGCCTCCCCCAAAGTAGGACAGAACACACACAATAGAAGAATGTGATTATACAGGAAATTTAAAAACGAAGCATGCAGGGGGAGAAGCAGGGGAGGCAGGACAAGAAGGGCCCAGGCAGTCTCTTGGCACAAGGGACTCTGGGATCTGGCCTCTACATGGGGAAAGGGCCCCATCATAAGGCATCAGTGGGAGGTAGCCCAGGAGTGGGCAAACCCACCTGTATGAATACAGCTTGTACGTCCTGTTAAACATCTGCAGTGCGGTCAGGTGCCCGGGCGGGGAGGCCTGCAGGGTACCCTGGGGAGGAAGATGAAGCTACTGTTGCCCCCGGTCTTTCCAGAAGACCGTGCCCTCCTTTCTGAACCATCTGGATGAATGGGGACATCTAATGAGCTTTCCATTAAGTCTTTGGCTATGAAACAATGAAGAGCAGGAGGTAAAAAAAATCAAACCATCCAGAGTGATGCTTTTCCCTCTAGGAGATGCTTTTTTTGTTTTTCTTTCCATATTAGGGGCCAAACCAGGGCTTCTAGGTACTCAGCCAGTGAGCAACATCCTCAGCATTTATTACTATTATTGATTGATTGATTATTGTTATTTTGAGACCATGTCCTGCTACCTTTGAACTCCTAGCCCTCCAATCTCAGCTTCCATAGTGCTGGGATTACAGATGGACAGCACTGAACCAGCTGCATCTTGCACCTTCTGACACACGTAGTCCAATCAGACCAGATAAGAATCTTTCTCTAATAACCTGACTAGGACCATAGCTTCAGTTACTAAGTGTGTACAGGTGCATTTATTCACACACTCTATAACATAGGTATTTCCTGTGATTGTTAATAAACAGTGTGGGTGACAAGAAAGGTATTTAAAATAGCAGATGCCACTAGACCCAAGTGTTTTTTTTTTTTTTTTTTTTATCTCTTTAGAACATTTATCTTGAAGAAGGCTGGTTCCACCACCCCCAATCTATGATCCATACTGTCCACTCTTGCTCCTGGAACTTCATGGGGGATGAAGGTGTCTAAGTCTCTAGCCCAAGGTGTTCTTGCCATCATTTGATTTCTCCTCACTGAAGAGCAGGTTTCTATTTTGGCTTTTAATCTGTACAGTTTGAATCTGAGAAGCTATCTGTGAGAGAACTGAGATGGGTGGAGCATCTTCCAGTGGCCAAGGGGCCTTCTCTGAGGGGCCTCCTCTGGATGGCTGCAGCTCCCTGACTGTGATGCACACACCTGGTGAGGCAGGCAGGGCTGGTTACCTCGACACGGGGGAGGAAGGTGATCTGAGTGGATCCTCCGCCCAAATCCAGCATGCCCACACTGCTGCTTCCTGGGGTTTTCAGACTGCCTAGATGACAGTGAATAAAGACACAGTGCTGCGGGTTAGGAAGGATACCAGCACACCAGGAAGATCAAAGAAGATCAGAAGCTGCCCTTGTGTGTGTATGGTGGGGGGGGGGGGGGAAGGATCAGGGAAGCTGCTGCAACTACTTGAAACATTTTAACTTAAGAGTTTCCAAGAGCTGTGGCTCTGCCAGCTGTGGCTCTGCCAGCTGTGGCTTTGATGTGAACAGACCATCAAGGGAAATGCTCACCTCCCCGGGGAAGATGCCTCCCAGGGAACACAGACTTCTTTGCTGTTTTGACACAGAGCACCCTCTTTGACTAGCCCCATCTCAGACTAGTATCCCAAAGCATCAGAGCTAGGGATCCCCAACCTGCCCACCAGTGTCTTTCTGTCCTCAAAGTGGTGAGACCTTCCAGGAAAACACTTTCTTCTTTCTACACAGACACACTGTCCTGCACCAGTACAGGGCCACACCTGTGTCTCTTCACAACCCGTTTCCAAGGCAGATGCCTCTGGCAGGAGTGACCGGCACTCACATCATATCCTGACTAGGTTTAATTGGATGCTTTTCTCAGAAACAAACTACAGGTCAAAGTCCCTGTACCAGTACATGCTGGGTGGGGACTGTGCTGAGAAAGGTAAGGCAGTGAGAAGCTATGAACACACGCAGCACATATGGGCTCACATTGCCTGACCTGTCTGGATGCGCCTCTACCCCCATCTGCCTCCAAGCCAGGAACACTGAATCTGGCTGTTATGGTAACAGGGCCTCAGCAGGTGCTTCAGGAAGCCCGGCAGGCACTCCTTTCCTAGGGATGGTGAGCCATTAGCCTTTCCCATCCAGTAGACACGCACCTGTCAGGAAGTTGACAGTGATCCATGCTGAAACACCTGTAAAGAATGGCAGACATTTCGATTCTTTTAAAAAAAAAATTAGTGTATGGGTATGCTGCTTGCATGTGTGTCTGTGGACTTTGTGTGTGCCTAGACCCATGGAGGCCAGAAAAGAGTGGTTGGAGCCCCTGGAACTAGAGTTATGGATGGTTGTAAGCCACCATATGGATGCTGGGAACTGAATTTGGGTCTTTTGTAAGAGTAGCAAGTGATCTTAACAGCTTAACACAAAACTGCTATCTATTTCCAGATTTCAGGGACATTGTGGGCACTGCTTGCATTTTCAGCCTTGAGAGGGGAGCAGTATTCACTCTAGAACCCAGCTGCTTCGGCTACACACTGAAAACCTAGAACACATTACCAAATGCTAGTCTCCTCCAGGACTTTGTCACCAGCTTCCATTTTTGAAGGAGGCAGGCAGAGAATCCAGTGTTCCCTCTGCCCTCCAGACAAGCTTAAGGTCATACTTAAAATCACTGGCCTAGAAGGAACCTCAACTGTCTGTTACAGAACGAGCTACAAAACCACAATATTCCCAGCATGGCACCAAGTGGCATTCTCTAAATGTCCTTAAAACCCAAAGCATGGTGTTTTCAGAGGCTTCATCATTACCAGGCTTGGAGCTGGTCAAGAACCTGTCTCTAATAAACTGAACAGGACCATGACAGGCCAGCCAGCTACAGTGCCCTTAGGCCTGGAGTCCATGCAGTGGCAGCAGCAGCAGCACCAAGTCACTTGTCTGACTGGGACATGCACTGATGAGATACTCATTTGTCCACTCTACCTTCATCTGTGCCATTCATGATGGAGACACAGTCGTCCCCTACAAGGAAAGGTGATGCCTTGAATACCTCCTTCACCTAAATGCAAACAGAAACATTTCTTAGGCTGGCATAAAGCTATACACTTGTACAGAACTTGGGAAGCGGAGGCTGGAGATCTGGAATTTGAGGTCAGTTTGGTCTACACAGGGGGTATCTCACTCTCCACCCCAGCCAGGGCAGGGGGGGATGTGCTCATTCTTCAGAAGCAAGATCAGAGCTAGCAAGGGAACTGTGTGTTCATCTGGCTCTGACAGAACACTGAGGGTTCTATGGTATTCTGAGAGGCAAAGATGAAACTGTTTCAAGCTTCTGCAATCTTCTGTAGGAGTGTCCTTGGCTGATATCCCTAGGATAGCTAAGAGACATGCTACTCCAGGTGTCTCATCTTGAACTGCTGGGGATAGGCGAGTTCTGAGAGCAAAGATGGCCTAGACAGAGTTGTTGTGCACTGAGCCTGTAGGGTCCCCAAACATTCTCTGGCTTTGAGTTCAGAGACGAAGGGCAAGAAGGCCTATGAGTCAGGGGACCTGGGGATCACACATATGGCCTGTGTATAAATGAGACAGGGACATGGGCCATCAGAGCCTGACAGAGGGAGGTGAAGGTGTGAACAATTGGGTATGTTTCTTTCTCCATTTTCTAAGAAGTCTCAGGACACAGAAACTTCAGTGCCCCTAGTCACCCTAACTCCCTCGTGTCCTTAGAGGGTGTATTATGCCACCATCTTGCAGGTAAACAGTGTAAGAACAGTCTAGAAGTTGAGAGAGACTATATCTTTCCAAACTTGGTCGATGGAAAGAAAGTTAGAAATGCGTTCTGGGGTCAAGGATGTAGCCCCAGTATAGAGTGCAAAGTGGTTGTCTGGGGACACCATGTCCTCCAAGAAGCCCTGAGGCTGGGGAAGAGGCTGAGGGTCTCTTGGACAGTCACATCAGAGCTTGGACTAAGATGCCAGCTCAGCTCACTCACCTGAGGGTGCCCTTCAGGACCACAGCACAATCTTAAAACAAAGTTGTTTTCTTAAATGTCACATAGGCGGATCCTAACTGTGACACTGTGAACATTTCAAAGTTTTTTTCTTGAGGACACTTCTATGTCCTGTCTGCTTGACTTGCGAGGTTAGTGGCTATTTTGTTTTGAGACAGTGTCTCTCACTCTGTAACTCAGACTGGCCTCTGGTTTGAAATTGTCTTGCTTGGCCACTCGGGTGCTGGAGTGTACCATCACCCCCAGCAGGGTTAGCATTTTTAGTGACCCTTACCCACCCTCCAGTGGGGGGAATGGCTTAGTTTACCTTTTGCAGCAACTTCTGAGCCTTTTCTCCTGGCAGCAGGCGCAAACCAGCTGTGGCCTTGAGGACCAGAGGAGTGGCCTTCCAGAAGTCATACGGAATGTGTTGCTTAGCAACATTCAGAAGCTCCTGGATCCCCTGAGCACTCTGTGGATATAGTGAAAACAAAGCAGGGCTATTATATACACTACCCAGTTACAACTACCCTTTAAAATGTAAATTGGGGGGAGGCATGTACATGCACCAGCATTTCACATATAGGAAGATAACTTCCATGAATCAGTTCTTACCTTCTTTCTCGTGTGGGCAGGGTCTCTCTTGCTTCTGCTGCTGCAGACTTACTATAGGCTAGCTGACTCACCACACTGAGCTTTGTGTGTGTGTGTGTGTGTGTGTGTGTGTGTGTGTTTATGGTGGGGGGGGGCGGTTCTGGGACTCAAACTCAGGTCACCAGGCAGCTGAAGCTAGTGCTTTTTGCCCATCATCCCACCTCCTGGCCCTTTGCTCTACCTATCAAAATCAGCAGGAGCATTGCATCGAGTAGCACTGGCCATTTGTGAGAACACTCAGGGTCAGGGCAGTGGACTAGGGCAGGGTCTGGGGGATGCTGAAATAGGCTGAAGATGTGGCTCAGTGGTGGGCACTTGCCTAACAAATGAGGAAAGGCCCTGGGTGTCATACCCAGCATTTAAAACAAACAAACATACAAACGAATGACAGGGAAGTCACAGGGAAGAAACTTAGGAGTCCTTGGTTCACATCTGCTAGTGCACTAAAACATTAAGACATCAGAAGTCTAAATGCTACACACTTACAGAAATCCTATTTCACTTCAATAAAATTTACTTTACATTTATTTGGTTTGTGGCTTACATTTCTCTGCTAGCCCAAGCACAACAGTTTTTAACATTAATATTTGGTTTTAGTAAATTTTATGCTTTCAAGCAGAGGAATTGCAATGAAAAATTAAAATTACAAAATCACTATGGGGAGTCAGTATCAGAGGTCTAGCCTTGGGAAGCCCCGAGCTCCATCCCTAGCTTCCTGCATCACAAAGTACTATGCAAAACTTACATTACTAATACAAATATTTTAAAGTCCAAATGCAAAATACAACCCCCCCCCCCCCTATTTTACTGTTATATGAGTGTTTTGCCTGTCTGCAGTCTGTGCACATGTATGCAGTGCCTACAGAGGTCAGAAGGTGGCACTGGATTCCCTGGGACTGGAGTTACAGGGGGTAGTAAGCTGCTATTAAGTGCTGGAAAGTGAACCTGAGTCCTCTGGAAGAGCAGCCAGTTCTCTTGACCACTGAGCCATCTCTCCAGTCCCTTAATAACACTTCTGTACGTTTGTGGGTGTGAGCTTCTGAACTGTATTTAGGTTTAATAAGGATCAGGAGAAACAAATAGGCCGAACAGGTGTTTATTCTGGGAGAAATAACTTACAACATAGACAGACAAACACCAGCAGGTTCCTGGTCCCAAGGATGACTCTGGATGTTCTCCTGTCCCTGTGCTGCAAGCAAGAGAGCTCCTTCCTTAGACTTAGTTCCCCCAGGTAACATCCACCCCTGTCCCCACCCCCAATGGGTATGGTCTGTGCCACAGGTGTGGACAAAGTGAATATCTCACTACAATTCCCCTTTTAGTCTAAAGAAAAGATTTAGCCTTGACACAAAACTATATAGAACACAGTGAATAACAAGTGTGCTCTAAGAAAAGGAAAATCAAGGACTACAAACTTAAGATCTACATATCTAGTCCTAGGGTGAAGGCAAAACAGGGTTTATAATAGAGTTGTCCTAGGCTGGAAAGCTTAAGTCTAGTACCTAATATGTCTAACTAGGAAAAGAGAATAATAGTTGTGATAGTTTAATCTTTAACCTCATCAAAGACCTGAGAAGGAAAATAACAATACTAGGGTAGACAGGAAGTACAGATGGGTAACTTCTACATGGTGCAGTAAGGACAGAAACAGCAGGCTACCTGGACAGTCACCCAAGGTCTCATTGTAGCATTGGTACAGCCAGTTTTGGCTAAGGCCAAGAGTACCAGACAGACCACAACAAAAGCAGGGAGGTAGAAAGGCTGTCTTACTCTGACTTGGCAGGGTTTAGCAGTCTTCTAAATCTGTCTCCTGTAAGCACACAGGACAGCACATCCAAATCAGTGGTCGAGGTGTGGGCAGTTCTTTGACCAAGAGGCCATTAGCTGAAGCAAGGATGAACTCCAGAAGGAGCGACAACAGTGTCTAGCATATTTTCGGGAAAGTGCACAGTGCTGTCAGGAGCAACAGTGTCTCATGTCAATGGAGTACTAATATTAAAACATTTAAATGTCATGTTTTGCAGGGCTATGAAGTGTTTGAAGATTAAGCATCTATGTCTGACTAATCTCATAGGTATAGGAAACATGGGTGAAGACAATCTGTAATACTTAGGAACCTTGTTATAAGATTGATTGAAACTTCCCTGAGTAAAGCAGGGACAAACATCTAAGCAATATAACTATGTGCATATATATACATGTAAATCCCTAAAACAGAGGTAGAGTAGAAATGTCTAGACCAGAAGTAGAACTATAAAGGGCAGCATGATGAAAATACCCTAAATTGTATCATAATACAAAATGGCCTGAACATAATTAAAAGTATACATACATAAATTATGGTAAGGATAATGTGCATAAAACATCATAAGTGGAAGGATTTTACACAATATTACAAAATGTACAATTTTTTCTGGGAAGGGAATATAAACTTAAATTTACATAGGTTACCATATAAGAATCTATAACAATGTAAGCTATATAATACTAGTATCTCACTATTACTAAAATAATTCACAAGAAGATAGGCTAATCTACCTATATCCCATTTAAACCATACCTTTCCCAACCATACTCTATCCCTGTCTATAAGAGATACCCAAGTCTAAGCATCACCTTCCATACCCAACCGTAAATAACTAAAACCAACCATAAGAAGATAAAAATTATCCCTTAAATGCCAGGAGTAGGGAAAAGGGGCATCATTATCTTAAGATTACTTCCTGCTGAAATGGGATGGTGATTGCTCCATGGGATCCTGTAGGAAGAAAATTTTTAGCAACTAAAGTACAATTGGATCTCTCAACTATTGCTTGTCCTGTAGGATTGTGTGGTATACCCGTTATGTGCTTTATGTTATAATACTCAAAAATACTCAATTTGTTGAAATATGCTGGAACATTGTCAGTTTTTATTTGTGCAGGTATGCCCATAATGGCCATTACCTCTAATAGGTGTGTGATAACAGAATCCGCTTTTTCAGAGCTTAGAGCAGTGGCCCACTGGAACCCTGAAAATGTATCTATAGGGTGGTGCATGTATTTTAATTTTCCAAATTCTGCAAAATGAAACACATCCATTTGCCATATTTTATTCCTATTTATACCTTTAGGGTTACTGCCTGGTGGTAAAGGAGTTTGGTTATAGAATGAGCAAGTAGGACATTTCCTTACTATTTCCTTAGCTAACTGCCAAGCGATAGAAAAATCCTTCTTTAAACCTTTGCTGTTCATGTGGTGTTTCTTATGAAACTCAAAGGCTCCTAGCACATTTCCTATTAATAACCAATCAATCTTATTATTGTCTTGTGCTAGAGGACCTGGCAGACCCGTATGGGATCTGATATGTAATATATATATATATATGATGAGTCCTATTCCTGATAGTATCTTGTAACTGTATAAACAATGAAGTTAATTCTGTATCGTTGGCAATAAATTCTGTAGTCTCAATGTGTAAGACGACTCTCTCTGCATACTGAGAGTCAGTAATTATATTAAGGGGTTCTGTAAAATCCATAAGTACCATGAGAATGGTATACAATTCTGCCTTTTGTACAGAATTGTAAGGGCTTTGAACCACTTTACTAATTTTTCCTGATTTATATCCTGTCTTACCAGATTTGTTTGCATCAGTATAGAATGTAGGAACTCCAGAGATAGGTGACTTTTTACAATGTGTGGAAGGATCCAAATCATTTTCTTTATGAATTTGATTCTTACACTTTTGGGATAACTGTTGCTAATCATTGGTGCAGACAAAGTGAATATCTTACTACAGAACTGTGTAAGGGTCAGGGACTCATGATGTCAACACACTGGTGGGTGAGACCTGCACTTCTCCCCATCTCTCTATCTTCTCCAGGCAGTACCAGTATTGAGGTCAGCCTTCTCTCAGAAGATGGCCAACTGATCCAGTTCAGAAGGGGCTGGCTGGGAAGTCAATTAGAGGACATGGAAGGACATACAGACACAAGATGGTGGTTACCTTTTCAACATCATCAGCATAAGCAGAAAGCCCAGGCTTCAGTGCCTTGAAGGTCTCATGGGTCAAGGTGGGAGTTTCTAAAGGGAGACGTTTTTAAAAGATGTTATTATGAGTATACACAAGGAATATAAATATATACAGCAGAGACTAGCTGATTGTAAGAGCAGAGGCCTGACCACAGAGGCCAATTAAGAGGGATTATTTTTGTTTAAATTCTGCCATCTAGGTCAGCTGAGTAAAGGACCAAAAGTTTGCTTTCCTTTGTTAAGTATGTATTGCGTGAGCATGCGTGCACACACACACACACACACACACACACACACACACACACACACACACACACGGGCGGGGGTGAGTGTGATTGCCTAGCATGTTAGAGGCCCTGGAATTGATTCTAGCACTGCAAAAAAAAAAAAAGAAAGAAAGAAAGAAAAAGAAATGAACAACTGGAACCTCAGCTTTACCGAGGAAAACTTACTTAAATTTTAAGATAATCCTTGCTGATTTAACAAGATAAATGATCTTAAACTATAAAATAAAAATGTCATTTGTAACTCTGAGATATTATCCTTATACAGGCTCATGCTCATGAAGGCTTGCTTTTCTTAAGAAGTCGAGTGTTTGATGTCAGGAGGAAAGTGTCCAGAGGCACCCTGTGGCCAAAGACAACAGTCTAAAATCGGATTATGTGACTATGAAGATGAGAAAGACAAAAACAGGACCAACAAAGGGAACAAAACTTTTTCACAAAAGTTGTTCTCTTTAAGGGCAAACTCTAGATTATAGTATTACTGCCTTAAACTTATATTTCTTTTTTTAAATTTGGTGATAGAAATCTACTGGGGCCTAAAACATGCTAGAACAGTATTCCACCACTGAGCAAACCATTCTAACTACATCTGTTACAATTGGTTTCAAAACCAATATTGGCGGTACATAAGTAGATCTGGTATTTAATGTTTAACTACTGCAATAAATATAAAAGTATCAGTGCACAAGTGAATGAACTAACAAAAGGCTAGAGTATCATTTCTGCTGTTGAGTCAGCAAGAATTAACTGTTAAATTATAATTGTTGTTGTTTATCGAGACAGGGTTTCTCTGTGTAGCCCTGGCTGTCCTAGAACTCATTACATAGACAAGGCTGGCCTTGAACTCACAGAGATTCATCTGCCTCTGCCTCTCAAGTACTACAATTAAAGGCATGCATCACCCTGCACTCAGATTAACTGTTAAAATTTAACACCTTAAATGGATACAAACTTTTTTCAAAAAAAGAAATCTAAATTATCCTCGTTAATGTTTACCCCCCTTTTCTTATAAAGCAAAGTTCTAGCCCAAACACATAAAAATAAATATTAACTAAATCAGAAGCAAGTAAACCAGACTACTGTAGCTTTGGAAAGAGGTGTCAGGGTCTCATGCTGACAGAGCAATTAACGCCAGGATAGTGTCTGGTTACTAGACACCTGGATATGGAACTGGGCCAAGCAGAGGGCTAGAAAGCTGGTTGACTGAGGGTCAGATGCACAAAGAGGGCAGTTTAGGGAAACAGGTGGGAGAGCTGAGTAAAGAGCCATGCAGCGGGGTCATAGAGAGAAGTCCCCATCCCTGGGAAGCAAAGCTTCCCTTCTCAGTGCCATGCTAGGCTCTCAGGGCCCATAGTAGCAGTTCCTGCAAGCCTCAGTCCCAGGGTTCTGCTACTGTTCTAATTTGCCTGGGCTTCTGGCTCCCGTGAGCCTGAGTCAGCATTGTTTCCCGCCTTGAGATCTCCCAACATCAATGTGACATGGCCCAAATCGCAGGCTCAGCCACAAGGCCTGCTGTGGACACAGGGAGGGCACAAGCCACTAAATGCCCCCGAGGGTCTTAGCTGCCCATCAATGGTAATCACTGGTAGTCTCAAAGTGTAAGGACAGTCTTGGGCTCCTGGGGGATTTAGGTGCATGAGCTTTGCATCCACTGAGTAAGTATCTCTTAGTACTGCATCCTCCTGCCCCCAAGTGGTCTGGTGCTCACACCCAGGACCTCGCATATGTTCTATCTATATGAACTTTGCCTTAATAACTTCATGTTAACAGGCTTCTGGGTTAGTCTAGGGCAGGGGCTCAAGCCCACCATCTTCTGAAGTAAGTTAACAGCCTTGCCCTGAGAGAGGAGAAAGCAGACCTTGTGTCTGAGCCCCTAATGACTCATGGTCAGATACATACCTCCAGGTGGCCGGGCAAACTGGAAGACGTGGATGCGGGTGCCGGTGCTCCCAGCGTCAAACATGATCCCATAGAAGACCTCGTGACTACGAGTAGCTGAGTCTGGGGAGCTGAAGGCCTGCTGGGTCCACCGTGCCCCTGAGGCAGCTCCAGCAATGGTGAAGAAGGCCTGGGCAGCAGAGGCCCGGTGCCACTTGATATAGGCAACATAGATGAACAGGCCCACACACAGCCCGAGGGGGTATGCCACCTTCGTCATCCGCATAGTCCCATGGTTTGGTATTTTTCTCATTTCTCGGTCTGCTGGGGACTATGCAGCTGATGCCGGCTGAAGGGAGGAGAATTAGGTAAATCACATTAGGCTGTAGCCTACAGCATGTGTCAGAAGTTCCCAGGTCTGGGGACAAAGTATGCAACTCAAAACTGGTCTGCAATCCCTTCCCCAGGACTCAGAGGTGTCTTTTGATTTTCTTGATGAGTCTAGAAGGGCTGGTCCAGAACTGAGGGTTCTGGACACTGGATAATTTCCCAACAAACCATACTGGGGTGTTGCTGCTTGTATCAAAGAGCCCAGTGTCCACACATCACTCCAGGTAAACAGATCCACATGCCCCACCCGGTCTTGCCATCTTTACTCACATTTTCATTCATAGATTGTACTGTCAGTGATTTACTTTGCCAGGGCCACTCGAACAACTACAGTGAACCCAAAACAGGTGTGAAACAGTGAACTTTTTCTGGATGTTTAATGGATGCTGCTTTTCATTTATTAAAAAAAAAATTCCTGTTGAGGAATGATGTCTGGTACTTTCAAGGCCTATAACATTCTATACAAATAAATTAAATTGATGCCATCAGTTTTGGTCCAATATACTCCAAACAAAACCATTTATTCATTTTTTAAAATTTAATTTTTAGTTTTTTTTGGAAGGGTTTTTGAGACAGGTTCCTGCTATATAGTCCAGGCTGGCCTCAAATCTCAATCCTCCTGCCTCAGACTCTTCAATGATGGGAGTCTGGGTGAGTATCCCTGGATGTTCAGTTTTTCTTTTTCAGTAGCTCCTAGTCTTAAAAGGATGAGAAGTGAGGGGCCTGCATCTCAAGGGATGTCTGTTGGTCTTGTTACTCCTCACTCTTGTCAATTATGGAAATACAGCAGCTAATCCTACAAAAGCAGGGCACTTGGTGGTATGGGCTACAAGAAGGACTAGGGTCCTGCTGGCAGCAGTGTGTTACTAGGGCAGCCTAGTTCCTCCAAAGGTCTCCTCTGCAACGTGGCTGCTCATGGAGGACTATCACAGGAATTACAATGGAACTTGGAAATTGAATGTGTTCAAGAACAGCCAGCAAGAACATAAACTGAAGACACAAGCTCTGTAGAGAGGCAGAGGACACATCACCTGGAAACCAGGCTTAACGGTGGGCAGAAGGACCCTGTGGCTGCCCTGCCTGGGGAGAGTAATGGCAGTCCTGGCAGGCCTGTGTGAGCATCCTAAGATGGACTAGGTGAAACAGAAGTGGAAAGACCCTGTACACAGAGCAGGCTTTCCTGGGTTCCACCTCTGGTCACGGTCAAATACTCTCAGGCGAACAGCTCAGGTCACATAAACACTCTTTCTGTGCCCTAGGCCCAGGGAAGAGGCCCAAACTGGGGTAAGAAAAGAACAGAAATCACCTTCCCTAGTTCCTGCCCCATGTAGGGCTCAGAAAGCTTCTCTTGGCACGTGCTAAGGATCAAGCCTTCCTGGCCAGCCCCCAGCTCCTGCCTTACTTTGGATCTCACTTGATCCCATTGCACTTAAGAGCTTCTCATTTCTTTCAAGATCACATCTCATCACCTGCTGAGGCCTGGCCCTTGCAACTTATTCCATACCTTTTTCCTGGCCCATGCATTCCAAGAACACAGTGCTTTCTTTTGCCTTGAAAACTCAGCTCCCTGTCCCAGGCCCTTTATGCATACTATTACCCATTTCCAGAATGCTCAGCCATCAACTGGGCCAATTATGTCCAACTGTCCAAATTCTACTGCCTTCTCCAGCCTGTCTTCACCATGTGCTGAGTACCCTACACCCAACTTGGAAATACAAGATTCTACTTTAGACAGCCTGACAACACATGAGTTCACAGACCTACAATCATGGCATTTACACATCAGCAAGTTCAGGATGATATTAACAATCCAAACTGAACACTATACCCAGGGGGCACAGGACCAGGACCAGAAAGACGGGTCTGTCCATAGGCATCTCCATGTCTCAGAGGCCCAACCTCAAACACATCAGCTTTATTTTGTTGTTGAAGTGTTTGTCCATAGCTAAGGCACTTGCAGGAAGGACCAATTACTTTTCTGTAGCCATGTGGAACACCAATGGTGGCATATTGATCAGACTCCCAAAAGGCTTGCTGAGGAAAACAACTCAACCTTAGTTACAGAACTTAAAAAACAAACAAACAAACAAAAAAATCAAGCAGCAGGCAGAGGTAAAGCCAGGTGGGGAATGAACAGAACAGAAAGCAGCATGCAGAGGCAAACAGAGGTGGCTTGGAGAGGTTCACTTCCTGTCAGGTAGAGACTGGAGTCAGAGAATGTAGGCGTGTGGAGGAGGGGAGGCTGGATCTCAGAACTATGCTCCATCTGATTTGAACTGGCAGCAGCCAGATTTTTCCAGGTTTGCATCAGCCAGATTTTTCCAGGTTTGCATTAAAGTACAGGAACCAAGCCATGTCTACAAGTGACTGCTGCACACACTAAGTATGTGTCCAAAAATAAAGGTCACTGGCCTTTATTTCTTCTGGTAGTTGTAGAAAATCTTTTCTTGGAGGAAAGAATAAATCCTATACATGAACAGCCCTGTGAAGACAACTTCCTGATGTCTTGTGTAGGCTGCCATGCCTCTGTGGGCAGATACCTACCTCAGACCTAAATATACAGAGAGTTGTGTGCCTTTCAGGTTCTATGAGCCTCCAGGAGGGGCTCATATACCATATTAGCTTACACTCCTCCCTGGGATAGAAGGAGAGGGACAAAAAGACCCTCAATTTTTAGAGTTACCATTATGCTTGCTGCATTTTTCAAGGGCTACATTGTTAATTCGCTGGTAACAGGTATATAGAAACCTCCTCTCTATGCTATTCAGCCCCCTCCAAGGTTCTGCAGTGCCACATTCATCTACCTCTCCCTGGGGAATCTCCTAGGCGGGTGTCTGAGATTTTCCTACTGTGGCTATGAAGAAAGACTTCGCTATAGTCCCTGTGATGTAGGATGTATGGCTCATCACACATGACCATGGGGTACAAGTGCCTGCAGAGACATAAAAGGCCCAGGTATTTTCAGGCGACTGATTCCTTTGGACACTCAGTGTGTGTAGGGCTGTGTCTGCTGTAACCTACTCAGCAGTGTAGCCTCAAAACCACCCAATTACTTCCCGCTGCTCTTAAAATAAAAACCTGTTCCCTCGGATGGATTCTCCATCCTTGTGCATTCTGGGTGTCACATCAGGACCTCTCCCTCCTTTAGCCTGAAGCACCTGTGGCCACACATCAACTTAGGCAGAACCACCCTGACCCCTGGCAGGCTTTTCTGGGCCACCATCAGTCCCACCTTCTGTACTATCAGGATTTCCCCAGTTTCCTGAGCCCCCTAGCTAGACTGTGCAGTGTAAGAGGGGTGGGGCCTGGGCCTAGCTCTGCTAGGGGCGGGTCAGCCAGGACACACCGGCCGAATGAATGGACGGATGGCGCAGGGCAGTGGGCTACACTCGGGCAGAGACCTCTGCTGCTTGGCCTATAGTGTAGCTCACAACACTGCCCACCGTGTAGGGCAAACGTGCGAGGGCTACGCAGCGGAACGGAAAGGCAGCAAGGGGAAAGGATCGGGAGCTCAGTGACCCTGAGATCTCACTCAGGTGCTGCCGCCTGGCTCAGGGAGGTGCCAGGCACTTGGACCCGCATCACCGGTTCCCTGTCAACCCACTGCACTCAGTCATCCCGACCAAGCACATCCCGCTTACCCTGCACGGCGCACCTAGCCCCTCGGCGGAGGCAGTGGCGTACCCGGAGACAGAGAGCGACCACCCACCAAGGGCTCAGCTTCCCAGCCCTGCTCCGCGTCAACACTGCCTTCACGCGTGGAACCTTCACGTAGCCGATCCCGAGAAGCTGTCCCCGCCTACGTACACTTTGCGTCACCAGGTGGGCTGGACGGCATCGATGCGCGTGCGCTGTGGCACTTGCAGTACGCAGGCGCAGTAGCCAGGTGCTCTTTCGGTGTGTTTTTCTTCTGCTGGTGGAGGACTCCAGAATCGAAATCTGGTTGCTTCTTGGATCCTTTTGATAAGTCCTCGAGCATGGCGGAACAGAATCTTATCTTGACTGGTGTACGAGTTACTTCAGTCTCATCCATCACCTTGTCCTTCTGTAGGCTTTCTCCCGGATCCCTCCACCTCCGAGTTGCTTCCTCCTTTACTTTCAAGAGAATAGAGACTGTTGTGCCATCAAACCTCCTTTATCTTGGCCATAGTTTTTCATGTTTTCTACAAGCCACAGGTTGCCAGCTCCTAACTGTAGCGAGACCCGAATATATGCCCCTAGTTCATCTGTTTGAATGTTCCCCAATTTGGTTGTCCTTTTTCCATCAGACCAGGAATCCTCGTCTGCCTGTCCACGTGATGGCATCTGTACATTGGGTACAGGGAAGTTGATCCTGGTCCTGAAGGAGTTCCCTGTGTCCCAGGAAAGCCCAGAAACAAGGATTTTTTTTTTTTTTTCAAGACAGGGTTTCTCTGTAGCTTTGAAGCCTGTCTTGGAACACACTCTGTAGACCAGGCTGGCCTGGAACTCAGAGAGATCTGCTTGCCTCCCTAGTGCTGTGCACAAAGATTTCTGATGGTTAAGACACTGCACTTGGAGTGAGAGGGTGAGTGTTAGCCACCGAATGCAGGGACACTGTGTGAAAGCAGGGTTGGCAACCGATAGTAGTCCCATGAAACCGTTGCAAATGACCACGCGAGCAGCTGATTGAACCTTGCCTTGTTTGGCTAATCAGATCGCTGAGATACGATTATAACAGTAGTCTTGGGTCTCTTATTTGATGGGTATTAAAAGTCACCCCTCCCAGGAGATTTATTGTAAACAACCCTACAGTATCCCAGTGACTATCTTGCTACAACTGTGCATGTACTGTAGGAGAGGCTTAGAAGTGGAGTTGGTTATGATAACTGATATGCCCTTTGAAAACAACTCCATAGATATGGCTGAATCTTCTCTTTAGTCATTGTACTAATTTACACTCTTCAAATGTGTGAAGCGTGGGTTTCCCACAGCTTCATCAGCCGGATCTTTCCAAACTTTTGGTTCTTTGCTAATCCAATAGTAGAAAAACTGCTATTGGCTTAATTTTCTAGTATTTTGAAGTTTGTTCGTGGACCTTTAATGACCCTACTTCTGTCTGCCTCCTTCACATCTTTTACCACCTCCTCCATTGTTACTATATTTTTCTCACATTCAATTTGTCTCAGTTTGTATATGCTATTATTGCCAGGAAAGCGATTCTATCAGGTGCTTCCTTTTGCAGATCTTTTCTCATTTTTAAGGTAACATAACGCCACCTTCTCAGACCGTTTCATTTACAGTGACCTCTCCTTGCTATTCTATATCATTCTTTGTGTTTTTCCTTCATAGTATTAAGTCATGCCCATCATTATTTGTTGGCTTGTTTATTGGTTCATTCTCTGTCTTACTACAGAAATGTAAGTTTCATGGGAGTAAAAGAGTCATCTGCCCTAAGCAGTAATGCTTGCTTATCATCTAGCATTTTAATTCATGGAACCTACCAACCAAAGCCTGGCTGTGATGCCATCACTGTAGTGTAGTAGAGTGCCCTTGATGGCTGCATTTCTTTGCTATCCTCTTTAGAGCTTGTGACAGCCTGGAAATGGAAGGAGATAAGTTTCGCTTTCCCAGAAGCAACACAGCCAAGTTCTCTGTGGTCTTAGAACAATTCTATCCCCCAGGAACACAACATCTTGAGAGAAGAGGGAGCTTGAGATAGGGTCTGAAGCAGTGTTTCCTTCAGTGCTTTAGCCCAGAACATTATGAGTGCTCTTAATAAAACAGTAAAATCCAGAGTGGTCTGCTTTTCAAGGCCCGAGGTACAAGCAGACAACAGGTACTGTTGAGACATCTTCTACCCTAGGCAGCCTTCCTGTACCTTAGTGGAGGAGGGAGGTGGGTAGCAATGTGTTTAGGAGGCTGTTGTCCCTGCCTGCCTATCTGCCAGGTATAAATACATTTTATGTAGATTGTTAAGCCTAAACGTGTTGTATGTTACTAGGCAGAGACAAGGTGGTAATCAGTGCATAGTAAACATGCTTCATAGCAGCTCTTAACTATTAAGGTTATTAACAATTATTAATTGCTAATCCCTTAACTACTCAGTCTGCCCTTCACAGAGGTGCAGTTTTGAGTCCACAGCAGGCATGAACCTTGGTTGCCCATAGTCATGGCTTCTCCTTCTTCCCAGGCTTCCTTCCCTCCTTTCTTAGAGACATTCCTGGGGAGCACCAGTCAGGCAACTTCTTATTACCTCTTATCTCAGACAGCACTCAGGGAAACCCAAGTTAAGACAGTATTGAAAAATGTCTGTTGGAGGAATAAATGGATTCATCAGGACGCTTCTAAAGTTTTCCCTTCTGAGCAGGAAGACACAGAGAAGCATCCACTCTGAGGCTAGAGGAGATGATGAAGCAGATAGCAGAAATGTGGGGAGGGCAGGAGTGTAAATGCATGCTCTGGCAACAGATATGACTGGCCTTGCTTTGTGGGCTGAGGAAGTGTTGGAGGAAGTAAATGAGTATGTAACCTACCTTAGCTTACTCAGGGACTAAGAGTGGGGAGAGTCACTGTGTTGCATGCTGTCTGCTCGGTTTGTTTGTGTGGTTACACCAGCTGTAAATCTGTGAAGTGGGGCAGGAGCAGGGCCTGGTGGTACTGGCCTGCCACCTTAGCTACTCAGGAGGGTGAAGCAGATAGATGGAAAGTTCAGAGCCAGCCTGGACAATTTCATGAGAGTCTATCTCTAAATATAAATGTCAAGAAGAGCTGAAGATGTGGTTCAGTCATAGACACTTGCCTAGCATGAGGGAGGCTGCTAGAGCAATCCCTAGTACTACAAAAGAACAAGACGGGGGGGGGGAGTATCTGCTGGGTCCTTGGCTTCAGAGGCTCTTGGTGCCCTCTCACATGACTCACCCCTCTACAGGAGCCCATGATTCTGGAGTTTTCTGTCAGTCAGAGAAATACCCAGTGACTGAAGTTCTGGGCAAATGATCTTGGGAGAAACCTTCAGCTTGATTGGGGTGTAGCACCTGGCTTCCTCCTAGGCTGGACAACTAGTCTCTGACCTGTGAACACTGGAATGTGTGGTAACAAAGTATGGTTTTCCATTCTTTCACACTTATTGGTATTTTCTAAGGTCACTGAGTGGGTGAGTGGGACTGATAGATGTCACTCACCAATTATAGGTCATTTGATAATAATACCAAACAAAATATCTAGTTGCCTCTGATTCTCTTTTGTTAGAAATAAAATGTGATGGTTCATTTCCAAAGATGCCTTGAGCCAGCTTAGGTGCAGCTACCAGAAGGCGCTACTAGACTCCTGCTAATGCCCTATGTTCTAGTTAGTCCCCTCCATCCAAACTCTGCCAAGTAACCTCCCCACTGCCCCCACCAAACAAACCAGCACTTCAGAGTAGAAAATTACTAATAACCAAGTTTGCCATCAAGGTCATGCATCTGATGAGCTTTAAAATAAACAGGAGGTAAAACACAGATAAACCCAGGTACCTTTGTTGAGAAAAGACAAATGTATGCAATTAGAGGGGAAGATAAGAGCTAGATCACACCCGGTTGTTCAAAAAAGGGAGGATGGGTCATGTGTTAGGGTCTATAAAGACTGTTCTTTGCTCCCAATATGCATGCCTGTAATTCTAGGCTGACACAGGTGCTTACAAGATCATAAAGTAACCTACCTGGATTTCATCATGCTGTGTTTCCAATGCTCTTATTATGAAGTAATTATTGTTCCTCACATCATTGTGCATCATTGTGTATTTTTATTATGAAGAGATTGTTGTTTCTTATATTAAAATTGTTACATCTTTTTATTTGTATGGGCATGTACACGCATATGCCATGGCACACGCAGAAGTCAGAAGATAACTCTGCGAAGTCAGCTCTCCTTTCCACCATGCGCATTCAAGTCATTTGACTTGGCAGCATGTGCCTTTGCCTGCTGACCCCTCTCCCTAGCCCACCTCTGTGACTTCTTCCTCAAATTATTCATATGCATTCTTCATAGCTCCTCCTAAAACTCAGGCCTTCTTTGTTCATGGCAAGCCTTGCATTTTACAAAGCTAGTACTGTATGTGGAAGAAACGGGGGCTTTACTCTTGTTCTTGGGAAGCTGGTTGTTTATCCTTCTCGCTTGCCACTCTCGTCATTCTGAGGTTTCTGTGGGCTTCCTGAGACATGGTGCCACAGAGACCACCTTGCAGTGCAGCAACAATCTGGCTGAGACAAGAAGTACAGCTGCAAAACAGGTCCTAATGACCTGAGTGGTTTATTAAGGATCTTGGTGAGCAGAGGCTGGCGGAATTGTCTTGTTGATACGCTGTTGTCTCCTCCCCAGGAAGACATTAACACTGTACCTGTGTGATGTGACTCATTGTAAGAGTAAGAAAAGAGCCTTTCCTTTTTAGTTCAGGAGTGTTCATTTGAAAAATTATTTATTATTGTTCTATTCCTTTTGTTGTTGTTTTGAGACAGGGTCTTACTATATAGGCTTGGCTGGACTGGAACTGGCTTAGATCAGGATGGTCTTCAGCTCACAGATATCTGCCTACCTCTTCCTCCAGAGTGCTGGGATTAAAGACGTAAACCACTATGTGGCTTTTAAAATGATTTACTTGTTTTTATTTTATGTGTATAAGTATTTGCCTGTGTGTATGTATAAGTGCACTGTGTGTGTGCCTTGTGCCCACAGGGGCCAGATGAGGGTTCTGGAGGCCCTATTACTGTAATTATGGACAACTGTGGATGCTGAGAACTGAACTGTTCCTCTGGAAGAACGGAACATGCTCTTAACCTCGAAGTCATCTCGCCTGGTAATTTATTTTTATTATTACTGTGGTCACATTCTAATTAGAGTCTAATTAATTATATTCTAACATTGAGCCATTTTACCTTCCCAATAAAAAGCATTTTAAAATGCATTACTGGATATGATTAGCCAAGACTGTATTTTTAAAATCTTTTCCATATACATGGTTTTAATTTTCTAGGCCTTGAATAGTTGCTAGAATACGCACATTTTTACATGAGATATTTGAAACCTCTGACCCATTTCTAAGGTCAAGTTTTACATTTCTTCTCCAGGGTATTTGCTTACCTTTATAGCAATTTCCCACTTCACTCACAGTTTTCATCTTTCTTGAAATAACATGTGTACACAGTTCCTTCTACTTACAATTTCCATTTTCCTCAGAACATTATTTATTTCTTCTCTCTGTCTCTCTTTGCTTTCTCTCTCTTTCATGCACTTGTGGGCACTCTACAGTTCCAGAAACTTGGACATTTTGTGATTTTTTTTCCTTTCAGTAAAAACTAAGCTTTGACACAGTTGAGTTTCATTTTATAGTATGAATTTAAAATTTTTTTTGTACATATTTTTTTGTGCATTTTTTTGTCTAATTTAAGACGAATATTTCCTCCTCCTCCTTCTTTTGGTGTTTTGAGACAGGGTTTCTCTGTATTGCTTTAGAGCCTATTCTGGCTGCCTTCAAACTCACAGAGGTCCACTTGCTTCTGCCTCCTGAGTGCTGGGATTAAGGATGTGCACCACCAACACCTGGCTCAGCCTGACTTCTAATAAATGCATTTAAAGCTTTACATTTTCTCATTTATTTATTTATTTATTCATTTAGAGAGAGAGAGTGTGTGTGTGTGTGTACGTGTGTGCGTGCGTGCATGTGTGTGTGTGTATGAGTTTATGTGTACCACATACATATAGGTGTCCGAGAGACCAGGAGAGGTTATCAGATTCCCTGGTGCTATCTGATGTGGGTGCTGGGAACTAATCCTCGATCCTCTGCAAGAACAGTAAGTACTCTTTACTGCTGAGCTCCAAAAGCTCTATATTTTTAAAGTACTATTATAATTCTATCACATCCCACAGACTTTAACATATAGTACTTTTTGTATTGTCACTTTGAAGCACTCCTCAAGTTCCATACTAATAGTTACTATGTGGGGCTATAGAGATGGTTCAGCAAATGAGTTCTTGCTGCTCTTCCAGAGAACTGCAGTCAGCCTCCCAGTTCCCATGGTGACTCACAGCTGCTTTTAACTCCAGCTCCAGGGGATCTGGTGCCCTCACGGGCTTCCACAGTCACTTGCATGCTGTGGACACACACATGCACAAACACATTTAATAAAAATAAATATTAATAGGTAATTATTATGTTTCTCTGTTCCATATGCTATGAAGAATTGTGTATTAAAGATCCTTAATTGATTTTTATTTTACCATTTTGTTGTTTTTAAAGTTTTGGAAAATGTCAAACATGTATACAACGAACTATGATTATATCTGCCTCTCTTTACCCTCCTCCAACCCTCCCCATGCGGGAGGCCACAAAAACAGTCATTCTCTTTCTCCCAGCAACTGGTCACTGTCAATAGCTACTCAGTGAGGGTAGGGTCTGGTGATCATCTGCTCTGCCTATGTCAGAATTTTTGCTGGCTTGCTCCTGAATAGGTCTTGTGTAGGTAACCACAGCTTCTGTGAGCTCATGATTGTGATAGCCATGTCATACCCAGACAACAGCATTTCACAACCTCCCGGACATCCTTCTGCCCTTAGCTTCTTTCCACCTCCTCTTCTGTTACATTCCCTGGGCCTAGGTGGTGGTGGGGTTAATTGTAGGGCTGAACACTAAGTCTCTTGTACTCAGTGCCTTGGCCATTCTTCATTGACTGCTACCCACTGCAAAAAGAAGCTATACTGATCAAGGTTGAGATCAGCTAAATTCTAAGGGCATAATCATAGATATTTAAAAGGCAATTTGACAGCATGACCACTTAGCAAAATAACTATAGTATATTCTTATCTTCTCTAAGTTGCTTTTGTCAGGTGTTTTGTTTTGTAGTTTGGTGCTTTTGAGACAGGATCTCACTATGTAGCTCTGGCTGACCTCAAACTCACTGAGCTCTACCTGCCTCTGCCTCTGGAGTCCTGGGATTAAAGATACACCTTTGTACCATGTTACAGTGTCCTTGGAGACCAGAAGAGAGTGTTGGATATTCTGGAACTGGAGTTGCAGACTGCTATCAGCTGCCATGTGGATGTTGGGAACAGAACCCGAGTCTTATGAAAAAGCAGCCAGTGATCTTAACCCAAGTCTTCTCTCCAGCCCCAGGTGCTTGTTTTTGTTCTTGTCAACTACTTGGATCAATGAATGAAGAAAAAATTGCCTTTTTTTTGTCATCCTACCCATAAAATCTAATAATCAGAGACTTATATTTAAAATTGTATCACTCCTTTCTGATTAGCAATACCCAATATGGTTCAACATTGAAAGACACGTAATGATATACCATACTGTTCCCCCTCTTTCTAGAGGTCTCTACTGCTACAGTTTAAATCGTTCTTCAGAGGTGTTTTCTGTATGCATGGTTTGTTGACTTTTGTGTATCCTCCTTGTTTCTTTTTTTTTTCTTTTTGGAGGGTCTTGTTACATTGTTTAAGCTTATCTGGAACTTGTTATGTAGTAGCCTGGTCTTTTTGAGCTTGTGATCCTCTAGCTTTAGCCTCCTATTTCTGTGCCACCAGGCTTGACTGAGACAATTTCCTTAGAAAGCATTAGGTGGCAGTATAAGACCACTAAAAGGATAGAGTCTGCTGCACCATGTCACAAATACATACATACATACATACATACTATGTACATACATACGTATGCATATATACACATAAGTAAATGAATGGGAAATTTAAATTAAATTTTAAGAACTGAGTTAAAAATCAGTTATAAAATGAGTTGTGGGGCTGACTTGGTGATTCATAAGTATTTACTTTATAAAAAAAAATATACTGCTAAGTTTTCTATACATAAATATGTTTTTAAATTGCCATTAAAAAGACGAAAGAAAACAGCAGATCTTTGCGAGTTGGAGGCCAGCTTGGTCTACAAAGTGAATGCCAGGGCTATTACACAGAGAAACTGTTTGCTGAAAAACCTCAGAGAGTTAGAAGGAGAAGGAGAGGAAGAGGGGAAGAATGAAATGATCAAGTAGTTCCCTGGACAGGTTCCCTAACTGTTCTCCCCAGGTCATGTGACTTTCATCAGCTTTATGCCTTTAAGCTGCTGGTATCTGATGATTTAAACCCATGCAGACAGGTGACCTGTAGTATCAAAGTACTAACGAAGGCTCTCTCACTTTACCCACATTTGTATTTCTTCTGGCTTTAAGGCATGAATTAGCCCATTCCTCTGTGCACTCCCCACCCAGTGCCTGTGACTGGTGCTCCGTTTTAAGTACTCCTCCCATCGTCTTCCAGTGAGGTTCCAGACACGGGTAAAAACAGTTGGTTTATTTTCTTTATGGAGCAGAGATCACTGTCCCTGGTCAAAGCTTGCATTGCATACACATCCCCTAAACACCTTTTTTTCATTTGCTGTCATACCCTGCAGAAAATTCCTTAAAATCTGAGAGCTCTTTTAAACTGAGTTATACTTCCCATGTGGTAAAGTACATAGATCTTAAGAGGCTCAATGGTTTTCACACAAGTTTACACCTGTGTCACCACCAACCTTTTGTGACATAGGAGGCATATGACTGACCTTGAGCCATTCTTGGCCATGACATCTCAAGTATCCACAATTGCCAGCCAAAAAGCTATTCATTTACTTAGGGTCTGGGTGATTTTCATTCCTTTACCTACTTTAGCTCTTCAGCCCCCTTTTTGTTCTTACCCATGAGAGATTTCTCAGCTTCACCCACTAGTGTGGATTGTGGATATATTCTAGGATGACCAGTGCCAACTCTCCTATATCTGTTATTCCCATTTGTGACCCAAAGTCTGTTGTGAAAACAAATTCATTTTCCAATATAGTAAACCTTCTGTTACAAATACAGGACACCCTTAGGGAGATAGCATCCGTCCAACAAATCATTAGGTAACAAAAGTGCATGTAATAATAGACTGTGTGGGCAGGCTATAATTGCTTAGGAGTTTAATAGCTGTAATTAGTCTTGTTGATCTCTGTCTAAGACATTCTCTTACACAGTTGCAGTGGCTCATTAAGATCAGAAAAGTATCTAGGTATGGTACCACTCTCTTACAGCATTGCTAGCTAGAGCAGAGGATTTCAAGTCCAGCCTCGACCACATAATCAGACTCTGTCCCTAAAAACAAACAAACAAACAAACAAACAAACAAACAGAAACTCAACACTCACCCAAAACCAACATCAAACTCACACTCCTCAGGTTTTACTAGCTTCACTAAGGGTATCTCTGGTGGTTTGGATAGGAATGGTCCCCAAAGGCTCATTCATATATTTGAATGCTTGGTAATTAGGGGTAGCACTACTTGAAAGGGATTAGGAGGTGTGGCCTTGTTGGAGGAAGTGTGTCACTGGGGGTGGGGTTTGGGGTTTTAGAAGCCCAAGCCAGATACCGTGGCTCTCTCTCTTCCTGCTGTCTGTGGATCCAGGTGTAAAACTTTCAACTTCTCCAGCACCTTGTCTGCCTGTGTGCTGCACTCTCTGCTATGACAATAATGTTTTAATTTCTATGCCTTAGTAATCAGGGCAGACAGCTCCTGAAATGCCGGAGGCTGTTGTTTATGGAAGATAGTAAGCCACATGTTTTTACTCCCCTAAACAAATTTGTTTGACCTATTTGTATCATATGTGCTTGATTACATGTGGGCGGGAGACTCACAGGCAGGAAATAAGTATGCTTGTCCCTGATTGGACTTGATGGGAAATACTTAACCAGTATTTAATTAAAGTTTGCTTCCAATTTAACTTTGAATTATGGCAGTGGTCTCATTTTCAATTGGTGGGATTAACACAGTGAGTTCATTCATTTTTTCCATCAATTAAAAAAAAAATATCAAAAGACAAAAAAAAAAAAAAAAAAAAAAAAAAAGCTGGAAAATCAAACAAGGCCAAAGGGTTTTTGTTTTTTTTTTTTTTAAAGAAAAATTGTTTTTAGAGTAAAAACAAAACAAACAAAACAAAACAAATAAACAGGGAAGGAATGCTGTATATCTCAGCAGCTGCCCCGAGGAGGGGACTGGAGGTGAGAAGGGAAAAAGCCATGATGTTTGAGTTAAACAGGCTGGAGACCAGACACTTGGTGGACAAGCAGCCACATGGTAAGGAGGGAGAGGGTTAGGGAAAGAATAAAAAAGCCCAAAGCACCAGAAAAAATATATTTAGGTTCTTGCCAGCACCAAAAAGAAAGAGATAAAAAAACAAAGACCAAACCAAACCAAACCAACCAACCAACCAAACAAACAGAAAAAGTGAACTATTTCCATCTGACAGACCCAGCCAAGCCTTGTGAGAGCTCTAGAGACTGGGCTAGGGAGTGGCGATCCTGGGAGGGAAAAGCACATTATCTCACTAAAGGGATAATTATCCCTCCTACCTCCTTAGCATGGAATAGGTGAGCTGGACTTCCTAGGGGGTGGTCTCATCTCCCTGAGGGATAGTTCCCTGGCTGTGTGAGTAACTTTGGTATGTTTTAGGTAGCTTGGGTGTTAGGTTGCTGTAGAATATTGTTTTAACTAGGCAAAGATGTGTAACATTTGTTTATGCCACACTTGTTTAATGTGTAAAGACATGTTGGGTCTGTTTCACCTTGCCCAACTAAGGCACCTGACTGGTCTAATAAAGAGCTGACTGACCAATAGCTAGGCAGAGAAAGGATAGGTGGGGCTGCTAGGCAGAGGGAATAAATAAGAGGAGAGATCTGGTCTTAAGAAGAACAAGGAGCAATGGGAGGAGGAGGGAGACACCAGGGGCAAGAAGCCAGGTAGACATAGAGAAGCCGTGAAAGTAAGGTACACATAAGTAAAAAATGTCCCAAGGCTAATTTAAAAGAGTTAGCCAGAAATGTGCCTCAGCTATGCCAAGTATTCAAAACTAATAACAAATCTCTGTATCATGATTGGAATCTGGTTGGAGGCTTTAAAGAAAAAGCCTGTTACATTAGGGCTCCATCTAGGCCTTTCATCTTCTTGACCAGAAAGAACTGCTTTTTCCTTGATGGACAGGCCTTGTCTGTTGCTGTATCAAAGTTACACCATAGCTCTCAACAGTTTCTATGAGTTAATTACTTAAAATATCTCTCAGTTTGGGTTCAACTAGCAATCATATAGGGCTAAATTCAGACTTTACCCTTTTGTTAAGAATACCCCAAACTGGGGAATGTACCTTCTCTACTTCTGGTTAGCAGGTAGGAGGTGTGGCTCCTCCCACAGTTGACTGGCTCATTTAATTGATTGGCTCATTCAGCAGTTAGGCAGCTTGGCTTTGCCCTTCCTCTGCTATGTTTCTACACTTCCTTTTGAAATCTGTAAGTACCTTGTGAGGGAACACTTTGTGAACAGTAAATACCCGCCTACTCCCCAAACTTCTACCCATTAACTTCAAATACTGATTGATGATTCTCTCTCTGTTTGTCTGTCTCTGTCTCTGTCTTTCTGTTGCTCTGTCCCTCTGTTTCTCTCTCTCTCTCTCTCTCTCTCTCTCTCTCTCTCTCTCTCTCTCATGTTCCCCCTCAAAGCACCTGTGTTATTTGGGATCATGTTCTTGGTTCTAAAAGCTCTCTAGCACAGGATGCCTCAGCCAGCGCTGAAGTGACCTGTTAGAAAGTTACATCTGTTTACAGAAAATCACACCTTGCACAATGGGCTTAAAACAGCAGTTTTGGTTTTGCAGTAATCCTCAGCCTTCTAGATATGGATAGATATACTAACAATTTGGTGATTTAAAGAAACAGAGTAATATTTTATAGGAGTCAAGAAAAATCTGGATCATTTCATTTATTGAAGTTTCCAATGTATTAAAATACAAATAACAAACAGGACTTTGAATATGACCAAGAAAAAAAAAAAAAAAAAAAAAAAAGAATAAAGCTGCCTATGGGCTGGGGCTGGGGTGTCTCTATGGAGAATCTATAAATTGTATCAACCTCCCTACATATTTGAATATTTAAAAAAATAAGATGTTGGAGAAACATGGGTCACTGCAAAGTTATAGCATATTAATTAACAGGTAAAAGCCTTTAATAGGCCAAAATACAATTCAATAAAGGTTTGCCATCCATCTATAAGATAATTATAGGCTATATTGATAACATGGTAGTGTCAAAGGTGTGTTGTAGTTATGGACATGGGGTTAGCAATTGATGAAACAGATTTTCATTTTTAAATTTTGTCATCTCAAAATTGTTCCACATTTTGTATCAACTTGAAATTTTATATAAACTTAGGAGATTTCATCAATTTGTTGAGATCATAAGATAGCATTGTTCTTGTCTCCCATGCACTTGGATGGTGGCATTCCTTATTTATGGCTCCCACTACATTTTACAGAGGAAAGCAATAATACGATGCAGTCTGTCTGCACAGCCCCACCCCTCCACCCCCTGATCTCTTGTCCACTCAAAGACCCTTCAGCTCCTTGTTGTGACTAAAACAAATCAGAAAGCTTTAACATTTGCTAAGCAGGAGGTGACAGGTCCTTCCCATCTCTTTCTATTCATGGCTTCAAATTAATAATTAGTCATTTGAAAAATGAGCCAATCTGTCTCCTGGAAGGGGAAAACCCTGAGCCAAGCCAATTAGCTTCTTGGTTCAGGCTGCCTTGGGAATTTAATGTAGTTTCATGGCCCATTTAAGGTATCAGAATATTGTTGTGTTCTGAAGAGGGAAGTCATGATTGTTAACTGAGGGGAGGGTCCTGGGGACCCATATGCTGAGGATGCTCCACTGGAGTGGCTGGTGAGGGCCCTGGGACCAGCAGCCTTTGTCCAGGCCACATGCCTGCTCTATTCTTTCCCCGGGACTTAGCAGCTGGCTCTGGGTAGGGCAGGCCTTAACCACCAGCAGAGGGAGTGGCCACTGCCCCAAATAGCTGTACACTTGAGCGGACCTTTTGTTTGTTCAGAAGACATTCAACTGCCCATTGCCAGTTGGCCTCCTCACAAAAGAGGGTAGTGGCCCTGAGCAGGGCGGTCTGTCTGGGCAACATATTGTTGAGGTTGAGTCTACACACCAACAGCTTGTCAGTTACCCCTTCCAAGGATGTGTGCAGGGAATGGATGCAAAGGGATGAGGGAGGGTGTGGGGAGCAGGACCCAACCAGACAATTTAATTAGGGAGACTTAAAGAACTATATGATTAAGATACTGGGACTCCAAGGGAAGCCTGAGGGATGATTTGGTCCTTTTTTCCCTCAGGAACTAC
Source organism: Phodopus roborovskii (assembly GCF_943737965.1). NCBI lineage: Eukaryota > Metazoa > Chordata > Mammalia > Rodentia > Cricetidae > Phodopus > Phodopus roborovskii. Next base: position 4,522,856 of record NW_026125264.1, read on the forward strand.
CCTGAGTTTATTTTATTTTATTTTGAGACATGGTCTCATGTAGTCCAGGTTAGCCTTCAGATCATTATGTAGTGAAGGATGGCCTTAAATTTCTGTTTCTCCTGCCTCCACCTCCCAAATAATGAGATTACAAACACATGTCAACACAATTGTACCTGACTCACAATTTTCTTTAAGTGAATTTCAAAGATTCCTGGATCTAACAACTCTTGCTGGGGAAAAAAATACTTTGAGTCTTTCTGACTTAAACATCTGCTTCTTGGGGATGGGAAACAAAAAACAAAAACAGACTAACAAACAAAACCAACAACAACACAAATGGAAAGGCAGTGGTGGTGTAGACCTTTAATCCCAGAGCTTGGGAGGCCAAGCCAGGCAGATCTCTGTGAGTTGGAGGCTGGCCTGGTTTACAGAGTGAATTCCAGGACAGTCAGAGCTACATAGAGAAATCCTGTCTTGAAAAACAACAACAAAAATCTGGTTGTTGGACTGGGAGATGTCTCAGTGTACCAAGTGTTTTCTGTGCAGGCGTGTAAACCTGATTTTCAATCCCAGCACCCATGTAAACAGCTGGGACTAATGCTGGGTCCCCGGGGCTTGCTGGCTTGCCAGCTACCTTTAGCTAATCAGTGGTCCCTGGGCCAGTAAGAGACCCAATCTCAAAAAACAGCTAAGGCTGATTTATGGCCTCCATACATATATACACATATACGCACCTGCACACACACAAATCTTTAAAAATATCTGCTTCTACTCCCACAAGAGGTTGCCAGAGACAGAAATTAAAAAAAAAAAAAATAGTTGGGAATGGGGACAAGAACAGCCTGGCTGGTGCTGTCTTTCAGATCCATTTCATTAACTGCTCACCTCCAACACGCACAAGAGCCCGGTCAGTGGACTTTACTGCCATTGTCACAAGAGTAAGGAAACAGAGGCTAGAGTAAGGTAACCAGCAGAGACTCCAGTCCAGCCTGGCTGCTCTCCACGTTGATTCGGGGCGCCATCCTTCTCCCCCCTTTCACAACTGTCACTCTTCCCTTCCTCTTAGGCTTTGGCTTTCATGCTTCCTCCCTACCTGTTGCAGCCATGGCTCTTGGGTGTCTTCTGCACTGAAGTAGGGATAATACCCATGCCATACGATAAAGTGCCAGGCTGGCTTTAGGTTTTGCTTTAATCACTGAGCCTCACAGCACCTAGCATGGGGCTGGCAACCTGGGTGCACAGTGAGCAGAGTTCTATGTCCCTTCAGCCAGCGAGCAGCTGTTAGACAAAACAAAACAATACAAAACGATACAGCACAGCACAGAGAGTCAGTGCCACAGAACCATTTTGAGATCCAGACAGAACTTGCAAAGAAAACTGCTCTCATGAAGTTGGAGATCAGAAAGGTCCGTGGGAAGTGACGTTCAGTAGGGGAGGGTGAGGACAGTGTACTGTGACTAGAATTATGGTGACATGCAGAAGTGAGGACAGAAGCCTATTCAGCAGAGCTTAGGCGTTCTGGTGGGCCCAGGTGGGCCTGCAAAGCTGACAGAGTAACATGTATGAAAACTGATTAGGGTATTAACTCAAAGTGGAGCCTGAGAAGGGGGCACACTTGACTGGTGTTCTAGGAGCAGCTGCCACTGGAATTCTGGAAGCATGAGTTTAGGAGGCTTAGGAAAAGTTAGCAAGGAGCTGAGCCCCCTACCCGGCACTCAAGGCCCTGCCCTTGTACTCTGACTTTGCTGGGTGGCCTCAGTTTTCAAGAGCTGAAGCTCTTGGTTGGCACCTGGCCTGGAAGGCATTCTGGCTAGTGCCAGACTTCTGACATCCACACACTGTTAGCCCTCTCAATTCCTTCCAGGAATTCACCAGAGTCACTTGACAAATAACCCAACTCCATGGTAATATTTTTTATTTAAATTTGAAACAAGCTTGTTTTACATGCCAATCCCTTTCCCTCCCTGCCTCCCTTTTCCCCTTCCAACCCCCATCCCATCCCCTTTCTGCTCCCCAGGGAGGGTGAGGCTTTCCATGGGGAGTCTTCAAAGTCTGTCATAACATTTGGACCAGGGACTAGGCCTTCCCCCATGTGTCTAGGCTGAGAGTATCCCTCCATGTGAAATGGGCTTCCAAATTTCATTCGTATACTAGGGATAAATACTGATTCACTACCAGAGGGCCCATAGACTGCCCAGTCCTCCCAACTAACACCACATTCAGGGAATCTGGGTCAGTCCTATGCTGGTTTCCCAGCTATCAGACTGGACTCCATAAGCTCCCCCTTGGTCAGGTCAGCAGTTTCTGTGGGTTTCTCTACCCTGGTCTTGACCCTTTTGCTCATCACTCCTCCCTCTCTGCACTGGATTCCAGGAGTTCCAGTAATTGTTTAGCTGCAGGTGTCTGCTTCTGCTTCCATTAGCTACTGGATGAAGGCTCTAGGATGGCATATAAGGTAGTCATCAATCTCATTATTGAGGAAGGACATTTAAGGTAGCCTCTCCACTATTGCTTAGATTGTTAGTTGGGTTCATCCTTGTAGATCTCTGGACACTTGCCTAGTGCCAGATTTCTCTTTAAATTTATAATGGCTCCCTCTATATTATGGTATCTTTTTCTTGCTCTCCTCTGTTCTTTCCCTGACTCATTTTTCCTGCTCCCTCCTCTCCCCTCCTCTTCTCCCCTTCTCTTTCTCCTAACTCCCTCTCCCCTCCCCCCATGCTCCTGATTGGCTCAGGAGATCCCCTTCTGTGGGGGGGAATCATGTATGTCTCTCTTAGGGTCCTCCTTGTTTCCTAGCTTTTCTGGCAGTGTGGATTGTAGGCTCTATGTCTAAAATCCACACATGAGTGAGTACATACCGTGTTCGTCTTTTTGTGGCTGACAAATAACCCAACTCTAGGGCCACAGCAGCTTCACGGATGGTGCCAGAGCAGGCTTGGGAGGCATGGGGGTGAGATGACAAAGAGAGTGAGCTGTGAAGTGGCCCAGGAAGAAAAGTTAGGGAAGCGCCAGGGCTTTCCTCTCCAGCTTTCCTAGGACATGGCTGATGTCCCTGAGGGGGTAAAGCTGAGACCCTATTGGAGGAATGCATGCTATGTATTGGTCAGCTTGACCTGCTTGTGACACACTACTCCTTTTATTTAGGTTTTCTATTGCTGTGATGAAACCATGACCAAAAAGCAAGTTGGGGAGGAAAGGGTTTATTTGGCTTTTACATTTCTGAATTGCTGTTCATCACTGAAGCAAGTCAGGAAAGGAACTTAAACGGAGCAGGATCCTGGAGGCAGGAGCTGATGCAGAGACCACGGACGGGAGCTGCTTACTGGCTTGCTTTCCATGGCTTGATTAGCCTGCTTTCTTATAGAACCCAGGGCCACCAGCCCAGGGATGACCCCACCCACAATGGCCTGGGTTTTCCACCATCAATCACTAAATAAGAAATGCCTTACAGCTGGATTTTATGGAGGTATTTTCTTTTTTTTATATTTATTTTTTTATTTTATTTAATTTTTTTATAACAAAGTCCAATTAAATGAAAACAAACATTTATACACAATATTTGGGAATTTGGGCGTCGTTCTTTCCAAGCTACTTCCTGCTGGTAAGGGGCGCTGTCTTGGGGGGATTCGAAGAAGATTCAGATATCCTGGCTGTAGTCTGTAGGGCTGTTTTGTCCAGCTGTTTTGAATGTAGGATTAGCTTGTACTCTGTTTCAGGTGGTCTGGCGTGATCAAACCTCATTAGTCTGGAAGGAATCCACATCTTTTCATTTTCTGTGGTATGGAGGTATTTTCTTAGTTAAGATTCTCTCCTATCCGATAACTCTAGTTTGTGTGTCAAATTGACATACGACTAGCAAGCACACACTCCAAGACATGGCACACCCACCTAAGAGTCTATCCAATCTTCTCTATGTTCTTGTATACTTGGGTTGCTACACTATAGTCCACATACACAAACACACACACACACACACACACACACACACACACACACACACACGTAAAGACAATTTTCCTTTGGGGGGAAATGTTAATCTGAAAGGTGAGAGGAAAAAGACTACTGACCCAAATCATCATGGCCAAATTAATTAAAGCAAGGTTCTTTATTGGTGTACATGGGCTATTTCTCCCTATAGGCAGGGTTCAAGAAATCAGCCTTGGATGTGAGGAAGACAAGGTTTTTATAGCTCAGGAGTAGGGGTTTTCCAAATGGGGGATTTGCTGGGCAAATAGGTGGGATAACAGGAGCAGACCATAAGCATAACACATTATACATAGCTACCTTCTGACACCAAAACATGATTGCAAGGTGATTTTTATGTATACAGCGTTCTGTCTGCATGTATGCCTGCAGGCCAGAAGAGGGCACCAGTCTCGTTACAGATGGTTGGAAGCCACCATGTGGCTGCTAGGAATTGAACTCAGGACCTCTGGAAGAGCAGCCAGTGCTATTACCTGCTGAGCCATCTCTCCAGCCCTCAAGGTGGTTTTTAATAAGGTAGTCATGACAACAAATAGTTATAACAACCTTTTGAATCAAAGGCAGGGTTGCAAGATGGTTTTAAAGCAAAGACACAGTTGCTGTTTCCTGGAACAGCCAGTACAGAAGCTAATCCTTGAAAATAGAGGTTTAATCATAAACAGAAGTAAACCTAGTTTGCCTTTACTATAAGATGACTTTTTTTAAAAAGATGACTTTTAAGCCCCAGATGGAAGCAGGCTGGTTCATCAAAAGTACAGCAAGCCATTAGGTGGTTTGAGGTCATAGGCATGGGGGTTCGGCATGAAAGGATGTGGACCTGGGGCAGGTGTGACCCAGGATATACAGAGGAGATGTGTGTGGAAAGACCTTTTCCTTCTTACATGTCTCCCTGCAGCTGTAGAGACAGAAAAGGTACTCAGAGTCCTTAGTGCCCCTGTGCATGGGTGTCAATTGGGGCAGAGGTCAGAAAGGTGACATTGGTAGCCAGTGGCACGCTAATATCCTGTGGCCACAAACATGCCTAGTGGGAGCCACTTGTGAGCCGACTTTCCTGAGATTTGAGAACCGGATCAGAATTAAATATGGACCTCGGCTCAGGTAGTGCTGGATTGGACCTTGGCTTATCCACTCTTTTGGTTTTGTTTCTCCCGAGCAGACTCAAGACTAGGATTTGAGTGCAAGAATAGTTGGCCCTCTGTATCTGCAAGATTGAAGCAGCTGAGAATCAAACTATTGGGGAAAAAACTGCATCTATACTGAACATCCTAAAGAATTTTTCTTGTTATTACATAAGCAATACATTTTTTAGAACTATTATATCCTGTTATCATTTGAAAATTTAGTGGCCCTTTCCAGGGTTCCTGTTAGAAGCTCTGTCCTAGCTTGGCATTGTTGGGAGGTATGGCCTAGAGGGAAGGCTTGGGTCACAGGAGATATGCCCTAGAAGGGGCTGTGGAACCCTGGTCTCTTTTGCTCCTTGGCCATGATGTATTGTCCCACCATAAGCCCAAAGCAATTGGGGCCAAATAATCACAGACTGAAAGTATCAAAACTGAGCCAAACAAGCCCTTCTCTCTCATAGCTGATTGTCTCCGGTGTTTGTCCTAGTGATAGAGAACAGACTCTCACAAGCACTTCCTTCTAGTTATGGGTATTACAGCTTTTGTGGTGATCTGGAGAAATGGGCAGTTGAAGGGAAATTATATATAGTCACAACACAATATAGTCACAACCACATTTTACATAAGGGGCCATGGATTTTAGTATTAGTGGGTTCCTGGAAGTAAACCCCCGAATTCACTGGGGTATAACTACAGTGTATTTGTGACAGAATCCTGGGCAACTCCAACAGGGGAGTGGGATGAGGGAGAAGGTACAGGGCAGGGTGTTAGATAACCAGTGTAGGCAGCCAGGGAAGAGGAAGACAGGCAGAGGGGTTGGGAAACTTGAAAATACAGATCACAGAAAACAAGCAAACAGAAAAATATCACAACCACCCAGAGGCTATCATTTATACATACATACATACATACATACATACATACATACGTACGTACGTACGTACATGTCCAGAACAATTAAAATGCCAATAAAAGAGGGTTGAGTGCTTGCTGTACAAACATGAGACCTGGAGTTGGGATCTTCAGAACCTGTGTGGATGCTGAGAAGGCATGACTGCCACCTCCAATTCTAGTCCTCAGATCCCCAGAGTCTAGCCACACCAGCAAGCTCTGGGTTCAACTGAGAGACCCCACCTTAATGACTAAGGTGGGGAGTGATCAGGGTCATCAACCTAAGTGTCTGAATAAACTCAAACAAGTGCGCATGTGCACTGCACACATACATGGGCACACACCTGTGAACGTGAATGTACACACACAAAACCTGTACTAAGTACACACGAAGAAAAACATCAAATGATGAAAGGTAAAGAAGGCTGTTAACAAATTGACCCTCCACTGTGATACCAAATTATAATCGTACACAGACTGGAAAGTATTAAAATGTAACATGCCATGCTGGGTGGTGGTGGCGTACACCTTTAATTCCTGCACTTGGAGGCAGAGGCAGGTGGATCTCTGTGAGTTTGAGGACAGCCAAGGCTATGTAGAGAGATCCTGTCTCAAAAACAAACAAAAAACCCCCAAAATCCACATATGTGTGTATGCTTATTCGTGTACACACACACACACACACACACACACACACACACACACGCACACGGAACATAATAAAAATGTTAACATGGCTTTCTTGCAGTAGACACAGAGACTTTTATAACCAGAAATGAGGAGCCACTTTAGGAAGTAATCATGGCTATTGTTAAAGTGAGATGCAGTGGGGAACCCATGTGGGATGGATGAGCCGCTTATTTTCTATCTGGTGACTGGGTGGCTGTGTTATGTTATTTTGAGCTCTGCCCCCTATAGAAAAAAATTCAAATCAGATTGTTATTCAATTCCCTGACATTAACATATGACATTTCAGGCATGTGGATGCCCTGTGGTCAGTTGATTGGCATGGGGATTATGCCATTGAGGGAATGAGTATGGAATTTGCTAGGTGCTTTGCTCTAGTAATCAGGACTTTATCTCTAAGCTAAGAGAGAGGATTGAGTTCCTTAACAACAATCAGAAAATGCTTTTAGGAAGATTCCTTTCCTAGATAACCATTTCTTAAGTTTTCAGTAAACATGTGGGTCACCCTGGCTAGGGGACACCTGGAAAGAGCTTGGTGACAAAAGCACCTTTGCCTTCAAAATCAACAAAAGAATGTTATGGGATCTAGAGAGAAAAATTACCTGAAAGAGGGGGAAATGATGAAGGAGTGAGGGCTGTTGCTCATGATTATGATGGCAAGGTTCTCTGGCCATCGTCCCTTTTGTTGGGACTATGATTTTCCTCGAGTACTATTTGGTGGCAAGACTCTCATCATCAGCCATCAGAGCATTCCTTAAGTGGTTTGAAGTGTAGGTCTTAAAACCAGATTCACAATGCTGGGTATATTGCAGCATTGTGGTTCAATTGTATATTCTGTTTCAAAGTGTGTGGTTGGTTGTTTGGATTAGAAGGAAGATGCTTCCTGTAGGCTTCCAGAGAGAAGGTGTCTTTGCCCTGATGTCCTTGCCCTGAGAGCCCAGGACACATCCCTGGCTTCTTAGTTACTTTCCTATCGCTGTGAAGAGACACCACAACCAAATGAATTTATAAAAAAAAACATTTAATTGGGGGCTTGCTTACAGTTTCCGATGGTGAGCCCATGACCATCATGGTAGGGAGCATGGCAGTTGGCAGGCATGGTTCTGGAGCAGTAGTTGAGAGCTCACATCTGATCCACAGGCACAAGACAGAGAGAAAGTGACTGGATGTGGTGTGGGGTTCTGAAACCTCAAAACCTGCCCCCAGTGACACACCAATAATCCTTCCCAAAACAGGTTTCCTAACTGAGGACCAAGCATTCAAACATATGAGTCTATGGGGGCCTGTTACCAGGAGTTTTCCCTCCAGCCTGGACCCACAGCCACAAATAACACACAGAGAGACTCTGTATTAGATATAAAGCTGTTGGCCTGTTACTAGCGTTTCTTATTGGCTAGCTCTGTTTTAAATATTAACCCATTTCTATTAACCTAAGTGTTTCCACATGGTCTTATCTTACCGGAGAAAGTGTCTGGATCTTCTTCTCAAGTCACTACATCTTGAATCTCCCCTACTACAACTCCCAGAATCCTCCTTGTCTCCTAGTCCCGCCTATCTTGCCTTCCTATTTGTCAACAGTGCTTTATTCATTAACCAATAAGAGAAACATATTTACAGAACTACATCTCCCATCAGGGGCCATTCTCATTTTAAACCACCACACCTGGTTTCATACCCCAGCACTTACACCTGTTGGAACTTGATAGTAGAATTGTCAATATCTGCAGTTACTTAGGAGCCCAATTTCTCAGGGACAAGGAAATGATTTCATCATTGTGTGGGGTTCAGAGGATCTCAGACTGAAGGTAGAAACATCCTCTTCATGACAAAAATTATGTGCATATATTGACAAAGATCAGAATCTAACACTTCATCACCACTAAATAAGTATTTGTCGACTAAACAGATCAGAAATGGAGTTTCTCTCAGTCAGTGCTATTTTATCCAGCAGATTATGTGGCCCCTAATTCATAGCATATTGTATATGTTTTACTTTTACCCTATTCTTTTTATTTTTATGATTTTTCCCCCATGTGTATCTGTGTGGGTGTGCACCATGTATGGGCGGGGTGCCCATGCAAGCCAGAAGGAGCTGTTGGATCCCCCAAAGCTGGAGTTATAAACAGTTGTGAGTTTCCTGACATGGATGCTAGGATGTTTCACATGACCTTTTATACACGATGTTTCTATTTAACAAAAACAATGAATCAGGAACTCTCTTTTCTGGATAAGGTTTGACTCTGAGTCTTCATCCTTCTGTCTCTTGTGAATTCTTTCAGATGTCTAGCTCTGGAGTTCCTGGATAAGCCTTTGTTTATTCGTTGCCTTGATCTGAGTGTTGGTGTCCTCCAATTCACATGCTGAACCCTAACACCCAGTGTGGAATTAAGAGGTGAAGCCTTTAGTAGACAGTGAGGTTGTGAGAGTTCTGAGCTGGCACATGGAATTAGGGAGTGTTCTTATTTCATGTCTCTTGCTGCAGTAAAACACAATGAAATCAATTTAGGAGCAAAGTAGTTTTATTCAGACTTACACTTCAAGGTTATAGTAGGTCAAACATTGTGGTAAGATCAAGCTAGGAACTTCAGTTAGTCATTTCACATCCATAATCGGGAACAGAGAGATATGAACCCATATATTCTTGCTTGCTGTGTGCAACCCGATTTTTCTGATTTACACAGTTCAAGACTTACTGCCTAGGGAATAGTGCTGTCTGTAGTGGGATAGATGTTGCCCTGTCAATTAATTTAATTAAGACAATCACCTACAGACATGCTTACATGCCTACCTAGTGTAGATAATCCCCTTGCTGAGACTTGATTCTAAATTGTGTCAAGCTGACAACTGAAACTAGCTATTGTAGAGAGGAAGGATTTTAGCCTCTTCTGCCACACAAGGACACAGAATCTGCCTCCCACTGACTTCTATCCTGCCAGGAGGCTTAGAAAGTACAATCTGTGAGTGAAGCACTTAGGTACCACCACAAGGGGCGAAAGCAGATAAACACTGGGACTCTAACCTGCTTCCCACTAAAAAATGCTGTAAGTCTAGGGAAATTTCTCACAGGTAGTGTAGCAAGTCTTTCTCTATACCACTAGCTCCCAAATAATGACACAGACACTTCTTATTAAATAGGAAAGCTCAGCCCTGAGCTTAGGCTTGTCTCAACTAGCTCTTTAACTTAAATTAACCAATTTTTATTAATTTACATTCTGCCGTGTGGTGTTTCCTCTCTTCCATCTTGCACCTCCTGTTTCCTCTCCATGTCTGGCTGCTGGCTCCCCCTTTCTTTCTCCCAGATTCTTTCTGCCCAGAAGTACCACCCATACCTCCTGCTATTGGTCGTTTGGCTTTTTATCAAACCAATGACAGCAACATATCTTTACATAATATAATCAAATTATGTTGCAATATTTCCATCTTTTGTCTAAATAAAAAGGAAAGGGTTTTAACTTTAACATAGTAAAACTATATACAATAAGAATAATTACCAGGTCAAAATTACATTCATAATATCCAGTTCATTTGTATTTGGCAAATTTGGAGGAAATACACCATCATTTATCCTATCCTGGTGAGTCCAAAGTTTTGTTCGTAATTCACTTTCTATTCTAACTTATATAACCAACCCCAAAATAATTTTTTAGACCTGAAAACATTTTCTTAGATAAACAATTTAAACGTTTATGTTTCTCAACCATATACACTTTACACCTTTTTTGTGAGTTTCTTTTCTGAATTTGGTAACAAGGAAAACTGTAACTATAACTATCTATTCTTCAACTCCATCAGAGATCCAAGAAGGATATATTATTACCCAAGTAAACAGAAAATGCAAAACAAACAACTTTCAAAACTAGAAATGATAGAAATAGCTGGCTGCCTGGATAGTCATTCATGGTTCTTCTGTAATATTGGAGCATCTATCTTCAGCCTACAGGCCTAGAATATCTGACAGACTTTTCTGTGAAACAGGAATTTTGAAGGACTGTCCCACTTTGTCTTGGAAAAGTTTGGTAGTAGCTTTATTTTGTGTCCTGCTTGTCAAATTTGGACAGCATATTGTCAGCAGTTGAGACAAGAGCAATTTCTTTCTCTGTGGCTAATTTTTGCCATAAAGAAAGCTAACTCCAATTTCTTCAATGCCCATCATCTTCTCTGAGGTAGAGTAGTACTGCCAGGAGCAGATGTGTTTCATTGTCATGAAAAGTTTTATATTTCTGCAACATCTTAAATGCCATATTCTGTAGGTCTCTGAAGTGTTTGAAGTCCACCTGTCTATCTAAACTATATCTGTTTGACCTTGAAAAAATACCTGACATGACTACAAGTTTGATTGTTATAGATGACTAACTACTAATCTACATTTCTTTATTATCCTAAGTAGTTTGTAATAATAACTTTCAAGGACTAGAAATTTACATTGCGTTGTTAAATGAGCTGCATATGTACAATACCTTAAACAAGAGTAGAAACATATGTACAGTATGTTCTAACAAAAATAACCTTAAATTTGTATCAATATACAAAAATACCCTAAATAAGAGTAGAAACATATATTCAGTATAACAAAAATAACCTTAAATTTGTGTCAAGATACAAAAATAATACCAATGTAAAATATTTAAGACTAGTAGTTGCTTTTTTAGTTTAAAGGTAGATTCAATAATCTACCCTTTTATCCTATCATTCCTATATCCCCCCTTTTTTTTCAGAGCAAGATCCCTGAATCTAATCTCCTTTGCTTAGTTTTTTCCCTGACTATAACCAATAACAACTTGCAATCAGTCCCCTACATGGTGATTAACATTCATAATCCACCAAACAAAACCACTCACTCCACCTTTTGGAAATACGGGCATTGTGTTCTTAAAATTACTTTCTGTTCTCTCTCTCTCTCTCTCTTTCTCTCTCTCTCTCTCTCTCTTTCTCTCTCTCCGTGTGTATGTGTGTGGTGTGTGTGGTGTGTGTGTGTGTGTGTGTGTGTGAGAGAGAGAGAGAGACAGAGAGAGAGAGAGACAGAGAGATAGTATCTTTAGGGGACTCCGAGAAAGTTGAGATAATGATCAAGTCCTGAGAGAGCTAACTAGCTGTATTTTTTTTTTTAATTTGGTCTCTGTGTGATGGAAAAATGTAGAGTTTATCTGAAATTTGGCTGGAGAAATCTGTGAGGCTAGATCACCTCAGCTAACATTTTTGAAGTTGTTTGGATGCAAAATTTTGAGGAAATGGCATTCTGAGAAGCTGGATCACCTGTGCTACTTGTCTTCATTGGTGTCTGGTCCTTTTGTTCTGAAAACACAAAAATTTAAAGGTAACATACATATCTGCGTTAATACAAGTATGGATTGTGCTATGTGTACAAATCCACTTAACATGCTTTTTTTTTTGTTTTATGTTTGGGCAGGTAAAAGGCACGTGTCAACATTTTAAGTTTGTTTGGACTGTATAACCAAACTTCTATCCAGGCTATATGAAAGGATGGCATCTAATATTAAGTCATGAGGATTCTGTAGCCAACAAAATTTGTCATGTCTCATCCAGTCTCAGAGTTGTCCCCATGTAAGGGGATCAGTATAGATGTCATCTGTCCTGTAGTTTTTCCAAGCTTCCTCCCTCATGTCTGTAACCAAGATCCTCAGGAAGTCTCCCCTCGTCAAACTGATCTTTATTAATTTTGAAAGAATTCATAGCTTTTTATTTCTTGTGGAAACAAAAGTACAAACTCTCCCTCAACACAACACATTCTGAAGCCAAGACATTTTTTTTTAAACATATAAGTTGGGTTAATTTAGCAGTTTCCATAATCCGATGTCTCTTAGCAGCTATTTTTTTTTTGTTAATTAACATCTTAAAAATTCAAAGTCAACAAAGCACCATATAGGATCCATACACCTTGTGTATTTCCCATCTTTATTTGGCTTATTCCTTTTATATTACTTTAGTTTCTCTTTAAAGACTTCACTATTATTTTCAATCTATTTGTTTACTTTTCTATGGCTGTCTATACTCATTTTTTTCTTTAGCACGTAAACACATTTTTAAGCATATTTTATCTGTTTAGAGGTTTTCTTAGTCTGGACCTGAGATAAACCTTAAACTGTTAGATGATAGCTACAGTTTGGCACTGGAGGCTGGCTCCACCCCCCTCAGTTTTGTGAGAGCCTAACTTCATGTTAATAAATACAGGCCCCGAGCCATATTTACCCACCCCAGATCTGGGAATTAGTATCTGCCTATGGCAGGTGTTTGTACCCAGTTCTGGTTGTTCAAGTGCTCAGGTGCCTCTTAAAAGATTCATGCCTCTGTATTCTGAGCCTAAGAGAGATAACAGTTGCCAAGAAGCTGGGTCAGGAATTTGCATCCTCTTATTTGGATGACATTTATAGCATGTCCTTCTCTGTACCACCAGCTCCCAAATAATGACATGGAGACTTCCAATTAATTATGAAAGCTCAACCTTTAGCTTAGGCTTGTCTCAAGTAGCTCTTATAACTTAAATTAGCCCATTTATAGTAATCTATGTTCTGCCAGATGGCATTATCTGTCTTCCATTTTGTACCTTCTATTTCCTCTCCCTGTCTGGCTGCTGACTCTCCCTTTCTTCTATCTAGAGCCCTCTCTGTTTGGAAGCCCTGCCTATACCTCCTGGCTAGCTATTGTCAGTTTAGCTTTTTGTTAAACCGATCACAGTGACATATCAAATATGTAATCAATAATAGTGTAATCAAATCTCTCACAACAGAGCAGTGCTTGCCATGCAAACATAAGGACCTGAGTTCAAAATCCCAGAACACATGTAAAAGTTGTAGTAAAAGTGGTAGTATACATGTCTTATAATCCTAGCTTTTCAGACAGGAGTTTAGGAGATGGAGACAGAAGAATCTGTGGAAGTTCGGGGACCAGCTATCTTGGTGTACACAGCAGTAAACAAAGAGAGCCTCTTTCAAACATGGTCGGAAGATGAGGACCCACACCCAAGACTGTCTTCTGACCTCCACACATGAAGCAAGGCACGTGCATGACTGTACACACACACACACACACACACACACACACACACACACAGATACAGAGACAGAGAGACACTTAAAAAAAGCATGGTTTCTATAGCTTTGTCATAAAACACCAGATTAAGCCACAAGGCCAGAATGTCTATAGATCAAGAGCCACTTATGACTAAACAAGCTAAAACTGTAGTGTCCGAGATGGCCACACAAATGGCAAAGATAAGGGGATTATTACCAAGGAAAAATGCCTTTGATAAGCTTCCAGAATCAATTCAAATGGCAGATAATCTGTCAGGGCAAAATAACAACATTTGTTCTTTATTAACTTAAAAATCTCAAATTTGGAGGATACACAGCTTCAACCATAGACTACAGCTCTGATGTATGAACTATAGCTATTCCCAGGGTAATTTGCAAAACAAACAAACAAACAAACAAACAAAAAAAAACAAACAAACCTCTTAAGTCCATTCTTGGTAAAAACACTGACTCCTCAGTGGTGCCTACAGGTATGTGATGGGTGACTAAAATGTGATAAAAGACTTGTCTTCCTGGTGTGTCTATCCCCTTTACTGTCTTAAACCAGGAGTTGGACTTCACTCACTTCTGCATGTAGAAATCCCCAAATATGAGACTGTAATACAGGATGGACTTAGCCTGTTGCCTTTTGGAGTAGACATAGCCCATGCACTATATCTATAGGTTAAGCACCCATAGTCCCTCAGCCTTGCCATGAGGCCAGGATGCTTATGCAAGATGACTATGCCAGTGGTGGGAGTAACTCAGCAAGTCACTGCTTTAGCTTGGCATCTTTGCATACGGAACGAAAGCATCTTTTGAAACTATGTCTTTGGCCAGTGGATAGGAAACAAACTTTAGCCCATCCCAGAAGATAAATAAAATGTCTGTCCCTTCATTTGCTCAAAGAGTGGCCAGATAAGTGCTAGCTGAGACCAGCTCTCTGGAGTTGATTGGTTTTAGTAAAGTTCCTGTGTTGTTGATAGTGTGGTGGTTGGTCTCAATTTAAACATTTTTGTGTCTGTGGTTCCAGCCTGTGATCATGAGAAACAAATCATAACAAATACTGAGTCTGTAAACACCTTGATCTTGGCATGCCTGGTTCTGGGAGTTTGAGCAACAATTTTCTGTTATTTTTAAGTTACTCAGCCTAATGCTTTTAGTTATAGCAATAAAAACAGACTAAGTATGCTATAAAGTAGAGCTGTAACCTGTGGCCTGTGAGGTACATGCACCCCAATATGGCTACAAATGTGTTCCAACACAATTTTATAAACTTACTTAAAATATTAATAGGGATTTTTTTTGGTAATACAATCATTAGATTGTTTGGAGGGAGACAGAGTCTTACTATGTAGCCTTGGCTAGCTGGGAACGTACTATGTAGACCAAGTTGGCTTTGAACTCACAGAGCTCAATCTGCCTCTGCCTCCTAAGTGCTGGGATTAAAGATGTGATGAGCCACCACACCTGGCTAATTAAAAGGTTCTTGAGCATGAACTTTGTAGATGATAATGTAATGGTGTAGTGTCAAAAGGTTGGGCACAAAAATGAGATTGATGACTACCTTAAATGCCATCATAGAACACTCATCTAGTAGCTGATGGAAACAGAAGCAGACACCCACAGATAAACCCTGAGCCAAACCCCTGGAATCTAGTTGCAGAGAGGAGGAGTGATGATCAGGGAGGGATGAGCAAAGGGGTCAAGACCAGGCTGGAGAAACCCACAGAAATAGCTGATCTGAACAAGAGGGAGCTCATGGACCCCAAACTGATGCTGGGATGTGGGGATTTGAGACTTAAGTCAGCCTGGCTCAGAGTATTGTCCTACCACTGCCAAGGTATTTGGCATCTTCCTAGGAACTTCCCATGTGTGGTGAGGATAAAGGAAGGCACCTGCCTCTGGCTTCTGGCCTTGCAATGGGCTCCTTCCAGCCAAGCATTCATGCCCTGGATACTGCTAGTCTCACTGTGGGCAGCAGCAGGAAGATGCAGACTGTGCCCTTCCTATAAGAGATGCCAAAAGCCATAACTGAGTTGTTGCATGCATATTCTGTGAGTCTCCTGTGGGACTGGGAGGAGAGGCAGGTAATTGAAATTCAAGTTCATGTATACACTGGGATGCGATGAAATCCCATCAAGGGCTTTCCACTTTACCTCTGTGATAGAGAAGAGCACATAGGGGTTAAACATTTTATCTAGATGGCTCTGCTTGTTCTGTAGAATTAATGGAAGATAAGCTAAAAGTTCATTTATAAGAGTATTAAAGGATAATTATTATGGAGTAAGTGCAGAGGGTCTAAAGGCATTATGATGCCCGACTTACATCAGAGAGCTGGAAAATAGGCTAAATGCATTCAATAATGCGTACCTGACAGTTACCCTGCAAATTCCACTATGTAGGAAAATCCTCCTCTTTTTTTTTCTGTTTTAATTTAGCTCTGCTTAGGTCATCTTTGAACTTATACATTGGACTCAGTAACTTAGGAGTTTGAGGCCAATCCAAATAGATGATCTTTTAATAGCAACAAAATAAAAAAAGATTTGTAGAAAATCTGCTTCAATCAGATTAGATGAAAAATGGGTAAAGCTGATTACAATCTTACTACAGACAGTGTTTGTGCAGTATTTGTTTAAACAATGACATTACTTCTCTTTTAACACATATTCTCTGGCGAAAATTCAGTAATTAATAAGAGGTCAATTTCAATTCCCTGTGTAGTTCTGACATGGTACAGGGTGTTATAAGTCATGTAGTAATGATTATAGTCTCTACAAGAGGATTATGCAGGTTATATGACACACTAAGCTACTTTATGTCAACTCCTTGAACATTAATGAATTTTTGTCATTTACTAGGTCCTGTGTTATTCCTATTGGTTTTTTGAGACAGGGTTTCTCTGTGTAGCCCTGGCTGTCCTGGAACTCACCCTGTAAACCAGGCTGGTCTCAAGATCAGAGATGCCCCTGCCTTTGCCTCCTAAGTGCTGGGATTGAAGGTGTGTGCCACCACCTCCAGGCCATTTACCAGGTCCTGGAATCAGGCTCCTTGAGTGCTGAGAGGCTGTGATATTTATATTAGGAGACTGGGAAGTCTACAAATATGTAGCTTCCTTCCTGTGTACAGTGAGCAGGATGAATCATCTCCTCTGCAGTGTCATGGAATGTACTCAGAGATGCCTGGAAGTGGACTTGCTGTTCAGCTGTGAGATGGTAGCTACAGGGCCTGGGGCTCTGTGTGTCTTAGCTGCAGATGCCACCATGTTCTTTCTTGAGCCACTTTGTCCAGTGATTTATTTAAGGCAGCCTTGGACCTGTGGATGGCATCATTCTATAGGCCGAGGGCTAGACAATTTAAAGGAGGAAGAGAGAGAATGCCTGTTGAGCAATGATGTTCTGCTCCCTAGCCAGTCATGGCACAAACTGTTCTGCTCTGGCATACTTTTTTCCCACATATGGGACAAAATGCTCCAAAACCATGAGCCCAAAGGAGACATCCTTCCTTTAAGTTGTCTGTGCCAGGTCATTTGGTCACAGTGATAGAGAAATTAATATAAATCTGGGCAGAATCCTCCTAACATGTGTATGTTGAAGACCTCATCCCCAATATGACTGTGTTTGAAGACAGGGTCTTTTACAAGGTTGTAGTAATTAAATTAGGTCATAAGAGTGGGACCTTAATCCAATGAGACTGGTGTCAAAAAAAAAAAAAAAAAAAGGAATAAGGGACAAAGGCACAGTGAGGTGACCTTCTGCTGATGTAAGAGAAGTCAGCAGAGGGACCTTAGGAGCCCATGGACTTCATCACCATCTTGATCATGGACTTTCCAGCCACCGAAATTGAAAAAAAATATGTTTATTTTTTAAGATTTATGTTTTTTTCTAATTATGTGCTGTGTGTGTTGTGAGGGCAGTACGAGCTCACAGGGCCCAGAAGAGCCATCACTCCAGTCCCAGAAAGTAAATTTCTATAGAAAAAAATCACCCTTTTCCACATCCCAGTCTTTCCTCCTTCCTGTCATAGGCATTTGACACAAACTAGAGCATTCTGGGAGGAAGGAACGTCAATTGAGGAATGGCTTCCATCAGAGTGGCCTGTAAACGTGTTTGTGGAGGTTTTCTTGCATATGATTGACATGGAAGGTTCCAGTCCTTTTGGGGCAGTGCCACTCCGGAGCAGTTAGTCCTAGGTTGTTTAAGAAAGCAAATTGAGCAAGCCATGAAAGCAAGCGTGTACACAGCCTTCCTCCATGGCTTCTGTTTCAGTTTCTGCTTCCAGGTTCCTTCCATGGCTTCTAAGGTGGACTGTAACCCGTGAGCCAAAGAAACCCTTCTCCAAGTCGCTTCTGGAGGAAGTGTTTTATCACAGCAACAGAAACCACCCACCTCCCAATCCTGCTGCTTTCTGCTTAAATTCTTCTATCCAGCCCCTATCCCAGGGTGTTCTGCGTCCAAAGAACTCCACCTGCCCACTGAAGTGGCTAGGCAAAGACCAGGAATAAGAGAGCAACCTATGCTTCTTTCTAACAACTGAGAGAAAGCAGTCTTTTATTTGCTGTCACTTTTGTTACAGACTTTCTGAAACACTGAGAATCATAAAATGAGCACTTACAGAAACACTTGCTGGACATTGGTGGCACATGCCTTTAATACCAGCACTCGGGAGGTAGAGGCAGGAGATCTCTGTGAGTTTGAGTTCGAGGCCAGCCTCCAAAGCAATACAGAGAAACCCTGTCTTGAAAAGCAAAAGCAAAAAAGAAAAGGAAGGAAGGAAGAAAGGAAGAAAAAGAAACACCCACTCGAATCCACCACTTGATCTCATCTGGCAACATTAGTGATCCTTCCATTTGAAGTATGTGGCAGACAGACATCTTGACATCTCACTGTTGAAGGATAGCAACAATCTACAGAACTCCAAAACCACCGTCTCATGGATACCACAATACCAGCTTGTATTCAGTCTGTATTAAAATTCCCTCCCTTATCACAAAAAAAAATGCCCTTTAATACAATTGGTTTGATTACAACAAAGATCATGGATTCTATTTAGTGGTGACATAATCTTTTGTTTTGTTTTGGAGAGAAGATTATTATAGATTCATAGTAAAAGCTTTAGAGGGAGGGAGAGAACATGCTGGTTTGAGTTAGGCATAGAGGTCAGCCATATAGTGAACCAGCAGCCACTGGGTAGGAAGGGGAGCTTTGGAAAAACAGTGTAAAGCCGGGGCATGATAATGCACACCTTTAATCCCAGCACTTAGAAGGCAGGCAGATGGATCTCTGTGAGTTCCATTACAGCGAGGGCCACCTAGAGAGACCCTGTCTCAAAACCAAACGAGACAAAACAAACAAACATTAACAAACAACAACAACAAAAACAAACCAAAAACTCAAAAAAAAAAAAAAAAAAACCCGATAAACAAAAAGAGTGAATGAGCCCCTAGTAAAGAAAACACCCAAAAGAAAGACAAAAGGGAAGAAAACGTTACTCAGCAGGGTGAGCAGACCCAAGTTCATGGTGGCCGTGGGGTGACTCTTGTGACATAGTTTTATGACATGTCATATATGCACTCCGTCACTGGATGAAATGATATGTGTGACTCCTGTGAGGGTGTGTACTCCATTTTTTTTTTTTTTTTTTTTTTGTTCATCCGCGCCAGTTGTTTCTATTTGGGTACTGTGAGTGAGCTAATGAACATGGAACACACACCTGAGATACCAACTTCATTCCCTTTGGAAACACCCAGATGTGAGACTGCTAGGTCATATAGGAATTTTTATTGTCGTCCTTCTTTCCTTCCTTCCTTCCTTCCCCCCTCTTCTATTTTCTTTTTGAGACAGGGTTTCTCTGTGTAGACCTGACTGTCCTGGATCTCACTCCATAGACCAGGTTGGCCTCAAACTCACAAAAGATCCACTTGCCTCTGCTAGTAACCTTTAAAATTGTGTTGCCCTTTATTGAAATCTCCGTTTCTTCATGAATCTTGCATCTTTCTGCCATGACTTGTGGGCATTTGTTACAGGCCAGGTCTAGTGCTAAGGAATTGCCTCAGCTTTGGTCTGTCAGCTGTAAGATTCTCAGTCGGCAGTATTCTTTTCATACTCAAAACACCCCGACTCATCTTCTTTTGACAAATCACTTTTCACGCGCTGATTTTAAGTTTTTTTTCTCTCTCTTTATCTTTCAATTTTTTTTTCTCTCTTCGTCTTTCAAAAGCTCCATCTAAGGTGTTGGAGAGATGGCTCAGTGGTTGAGAGCCCTGGTTCCCCTTGCACAGCACCTGGGCTCAGTTCCCAGCACCTACTGGATGGCTCACAGCTGTGCATGACTCTGGCTCCAAGGGATCTGGCCCCTGCACTTTTGGGGGCAGCATTGCTTTTGTTGCTTTTTCTTCTTTCCCGTTTTCTTTGTTTCTGAAATTTACTTTTTATTTTCTCTTTTTAACTTTGGTGAGAATAATGAAAACAAAAACTGTGGGTCAGGAGGCCACAATTAACTGAGCACTCACCAAATGGCGCCATCTTACCCAGTCCAGTGAAAGGATGGACACTGAAGGGCTTCTGAGGTATTTCAGTTTCTTTCGGTTGTGGCAATACCTGCCATTGAAGTAGTGACTTTGTTTAATTCTTCCTTTGGGATACGCAATGATGCCAACATCTGTAACATCCCCATGGTCGTTTCTTCCTTTGCATTTCTTGTTAGCGCAGCCTTCTCCATAGGATGTGTTCATGCAGGTTGTAATTCCCAGTGGGTGACACAGGTCTTCTTGTCCCTAGGTGTCGTCTAGGATGAGGGTAGGATAAAACAAGGCATGGTTGCTATGGACACAAAGCTCATGTCTGGAGAAGGCCCACGATTTTCAGGAAATGGGAGGTTTGTGGGTAACAGTACTACCATGGTTGCAGAAAGCAAGGGACAGTTTGTATAGACAGGGAGGGGCCCAGAGTGACATTTAATCACTGGACATTAACAGGGGACATCTGTCACTGCCTTTCAGTGAGGAAGCTAGGCCCACAGCCCTGGGATGACAATATGTTCCAGGCTTCCTAATCGCTCAGAAAATACCACTTCAGCAGAGAGTTCTTTCTGCGTTTGTTGCAAATCCTTCTATTTTATTACAGAAATCCCGGGGCAAATCCTTCAGTGAGTGGACTTTCTATTAGCACAAAGCTGCTAAGTGAGAAACAAAATGAACAACAAAAAACTTAAGCCAGATCCCAGATAATCACACATTGGCCCCAGGCCCACCAGCCATGAGAGACTTCAGCGCTCTGACAGAGGACATGGGGGCGGAGCTGTCACGATGGTCCCCATGTCCAGTAATTAAGAGCCTGTGCTGTTCTTGCAGCACACTTGAGTTCAATTCCCAGCATTTCATAAGGCAGCTCCGGACCGCCTATGGCTCCAGTTGCCCCAAGTGCTCTTCCGACCTCCATGGACACCATACACAGGTGGTACACACATATACATGCATTTGAAACATTCATAAATCATTTAAAAAGAGAATGAAGAAAGGCATGGCAAAAGCCCCCAGACCTGGCCGAGTGACCCTGGGTGCCCTTGTCCTTCCTGCTCTTCTCTGTAGCTAACTCCTTCTTTTTCTCCCTAACAGGAGACTTTAATGGCATACCCATCCTTCATCTGGAAGGCACTGAAAGTGAGGTGCTCCAGAGCTTAATTTCCCCTATGAGCTGCTGTAGGTCCATAGGCCATGAGGAAATTCTACATGTGTAGTATTTATTTAAGTGTGTGCATGTCTTTCTGAGGATATGTTGTATGTATGCAGATGACTACAGAGGTTGGGAGAGGGTGTAGCATTCCCTGAAGCTGGAATTACAGGAAGTTGTGATTGTCCAAACTGGGTCCTGGAAACTGAACTCAGGGTCTTTTGGAAGAACAGCAAATGCTCTTAAGTCCTGACTATCTCTCAGTCCACCAGAAAGAAACTCTAAGCTACAACCAAGTGAACAACCAGCTGAACAACATGAGGAGAGCATGTATATTAGGGCTAAGTTTCCAGCTTATCTATTATTATTTTCTTTCTTGGTGTTAGAGACAGGACCCTGTGTGAGTTAAGCACACATTCTACCACTTAAACGAAATCCCCAGCTCTCTATCTCACATATTTGTAAACGGCCATTTTTCCCCAACAGGAGAAATGTTATCACTGACTTTTGTGGAAAGAATATTGGAAATCTATAAAATATATTTAACATGGGGGGAGCTCTGGGAGTATAGGTCAGTTTTGGAGCATTGCTAGCGAGTGTGATGCTTCTGGTTCAATTTTCTAGTGCTGTCCATTACGAGTGACTTTTTTTTGGTTCTGTCACACAGGGGTGGGGGGAGTGGTGGGATGTTCCACAGTTAATGCTCTTAGCAGCGGCCATTAGCTTCACAGTGTGAGCCACGATCAACTTTTCACTCCCACCAGCAGAACATACGTTGAATCCCCGTGCAGGATAAACATCTTCCTAAGGCACAGAGTAGGGACCAATTTAGCGGGATTAGTTCCCTCGATTATCTGTGGAGATAAATCCACCAGATGTGTCACTGGACAGTCAGTCCTTATATGTACACATGCATGGGCATCTGCCTCTCTGTTCATCCAGCATGACGTTATTCACCAGGTGTTGCAAAGATGACACATAAAATTAGGAATAGATTGAATATATCAGGCTTTTTTCAGAACTGCCAGGGACTTTTCTAAAATGTGTTTTTTAAATTTTTACTTCAGTTTTGGCTCCCTGGTTTTCTTGCTTAAACAGTTTAATATCTCTAACAGATCTTAGATATGTTAATAAAGAAGGTCCATCTAAGTCGAAGGAAGGTAGGTGCACATGGGCCCAAGTAAAGTTTTTGGTGCTTGCTGCCCATTCTAAAAATGAACAATTATAAAACTGGTAAAGGCTCTAAAATCTGATTAAAGGCCAGCAAGATGGCTCAATGGGTAATGTCAGCAACCGAAGACATAAGTTCAACCCCCAGGACCCACATGGCAGAAGGAGAGAACCGACTCCTGCAACTTGTCTTCAGTCCTCCATATACACATGAATGCACACCCCCTCCCTAATCCATGGGAAATAAGATTCCAGGGCAGAATATTGGCTGATGGGTGTTTATTCCGGGAGAAATTGCTTACACCAGAAACAGATGACCGCTGCTGGTTCCTGTTCCAAGGATGCCTCTGGATGCTCTCTGTCTCTGACCAGGAAGTAAGAGAGTGAGCTGAGGTTTGGGACCCCAGACCTAGTCCCCACAGGTCACCCCCACACATGTCCCCACGCTCCAATGGGTGTGGTCAGTGCAACGGGTGTGGGCAGGGTGGATGTCTCACTACACCTCCCAGCACACAAAATGATAAATAAAATGGACTATTGATTTTTAGAAACTTACTAAGAACTTGCATTTCAAGTTTTCTTTTAACCTTTTTACTATTAGTGAATGGGGAACTTAGCATTTCTCTGTGAGCTCTAGTTGTCAAGCCTTAGGCCAGTGAAAGACTGACCCTATCTCAAAAAGCAAGGTTGACCTCTGGCTTCCATGTGCAAATGCACATGTACACATGTGTTCCCATGAACACACATGCACACAAAGACACAGCTATGTGAGTGAAGCTGTCTGAAAGAAGCTATATCCAGATGCATTTTCTTCGTTGATGTGAGATCTTAATATCTTGCACATGGAAAAAAAGGAAAAGACTAAAGGAGGTGGACAACTGTCAGGCTAGCAGTGCAGAGCATTTACCTGCTCGTGTGGACCTAGCTCTAAAGCTCTATTTCAAGGAGCTAGGTTCCCCCTAGGTCTTTCATTTCAGTCTCTCCATACTTTCTCTTAGTCCTGCTGCAGCCTGCTTGCAGGAGCCCCTCCTCCCACCCTGCCTTCATCCCCTGGAAACTCTGCCCCCGGTGCAGACCCAGGATCCCACAGACCCTTTCAGCTTTCCCTTCTAGTCCATCTCCATTGCTTTGTGTCACCCACCACTGACCTGCCCAAGCATTCTCTACCAGGAACCACACTTCAGATGCTGAGATCCCAGCACAAAAACACAAACATGAACAGATAAGACAATGATAACTCTTCCTGAAGCCAATAGCCATATTGCAATGGGCCCTTAAAAAAAAAGCAGTTCAGCAGAACCACAAGACAGAGACCTCAAAGTAGCAATTATGACTTTAAGAGGAGACGAACAAATGTCTTAAGGAAGATGGTAGAAACAGGAACAGTCGAATAAAATAATGAAAACATCTCAAGACATGAAAATACATGTCTTTAACAAAGAAATAGGATCAAAGAGATACATTTGCCCAATAAAAATGGGAGCATTAAATCTAATGGTTCTTTGAGTTTTAAATATACTTGTGACATATTGTTCAGCCAAACACTAATAATGATTGCTAAGATTCAACCCAGATAATATTTTTTGAGGCTGTATCTCTCATTGTAGCCTAGACTGGCTTAATGTCTCAACTTGTCTTAAATCTCAAATTTCTAAGTACTGGGACTGCAGGTGTGTGCCACCTCCCCTGGCTCCCCAGTGACATCTCAAAATGTGTTGAGTTTTTAAACATTTTTTTTTTAAAATCATGGTTACATTCAGGAGGTAGAGACAAGTATATCTCTGTGATTTCAAGGCCAGCCTGGTCTACATAGCAAGTTCTAGAACAACCAGAACTATATAATCGAGAGACCCTGTGGTGATTTGAATAGGAAAGGCTCCCATAGACTCATGTGTTTGAAAGCTTGATCACCAGGGACTGGTGATGTGAGATAATGCTATTATACACTGTAAAGATTGTATTGGTTTAATAAAAGGCTGATTGGCCAGTAGCCAGGCAGGAAGTATAGGGCTATCAGATGAAGAGAATTATGGCAAGAGGAAAGGCAGAGAGACACAGTTGCCAGCCAGGTGCAGAGAAAGCAAGATGGGAATGCCTTACTGAGAAAAGGTACCAAGCCACGTGGCTAGACATAGATAAGAATTATGGGTTAAGTTGCAAGAGTTCATTAGTAATAAGCCTGAACAATAGGCCAAACAGTTTATAATTAATATAAGCATCTGTGTGTTTATTTGGGACCAAATGGCTGCAGGACTGGACAGGGCAGAAGTTTCTGTCTACAGAGTGGCACTATTAGTAGATGTGTCTTTGCTGGAATAGATGTGTCTTTATTGGAGGAAGTGTGTCACTGGGGGGTGGGGGTGGGCTTTGAGGTCTTCGATGTTCAAGCCAGGGCCAGTGTGGCACTCTCTTCCTGCTGTCTGCTGATAGAGATGAAGAACTCACAGCTACCTCTCTGACACCATGTCTGCTGGCATTCTGCCATGCTTCTCACCCTGATGACAATTGGACTAAACCTCTGAACTATAACTCACTTTCCTTTATAAGAGTTGCTGAGGTCACAGCAATAGAAACCCCAAGACAGATCTTGCTTCAAATAGGTAGATAGATAGATAATCATGGTTATAGGAAAAATTTAAAGCAGAATTAATTTGAAAACTTTATTATTATTAATGTGTTGGGGGATACCATGGTGCATGTGTGGAAGTGAGATGACAACTTTGTGTAGTTGGTGCTCTCCATCCTCTACATGAGTTCCAGGGATCAAACATAGATCGTCAGGCTTGTGTAGCAAATGCCTTTACATGTTGAGCATTCTCTCTGGCCCTAAAACTTAAAATATTAGTGCTTTAGAAATATAAAACCATGCTCCATGAGAGACTGTCAAACACAAAGTGCATATAACACCAGGGTAGGTGTGGGGGCTGTGTTTAAAATATGAATTCAAGGAACAAAGGAAACTTTGGTAAGTGTCTGACTGGCAAGGAGCATTTGCAACGGCCTTTTTAAATAATTGATAACTGTGGGTGCCAAGTTGCCCTTTGTGAAAGCAGTTAAGGAATATCATAATAATCTTATGTAGTGATTCCCATGTACCCAGAGTACTGTAAGCATCCTTTGTGATTGGTAACAATTCTGATGAATAATTAAGCAACAATAGATCCAGTTACTTATGGATGCATAAAAAAGCATTCCAAATCAGGTGTCTTTACCAACAACACATTCCCATTGAGATCCCCATTGCCAGCACTGGGAGAAGCCAGATACAATTCTACTGGGACCCCATTCTCGAATGGGACTATGGGAGCATCCAAATGTTATGGAGAGAACACAGACTCAGCCACCAAACTACCTGGCTTGTCTCAGAGTCTCCTTAATAAGACTGCCTGTTACTGAACTAACAGAGTAAGCAGTGCACTCCTCTCCAGCCACCAGTAGGAGATGAGCAAGAATTTAGAGGGAGCAGTGAAGATTGTCTAGCTAGCTGCCCATCATCAGGGTGGACATTGGAGCCAGGAAACCAAGAGATGCTCTTTTCTAGACTCTGCCTCTCCCCTCGCTGCTGTAGAATCTTCTCAGGTACCTGCTCAGGTGACAGAGTTAGCACCAGCGACTGCCAGCCCCTGAGAGGAAATGTTTAATTTTGAGCCTGGTGAGACCCTTACACAGAAGCATCTCTCACGGGTCCTCAAGACATCAGATGGTTCATAAGGCCAATGCTCTTCTAGCCCCACTGAGTCAGAGCCCCACCCATATAGGCGTTCTCTGGGTGCTCTTAGCCTATGTCCTACGAGGAATGCAATGCCACTCAATGTCAGAGGCTGTCAGGCCAGCAGCACATGTGGGAAAGACAGAGAATTGGTCTCTTTTGACCCTTCGTCTGTTCTTCCGTCTCTCAAGCCCCAGTCAGTATCCACCAGTCCCAATACTCCTAGACTCTGTAGTCTCTCAGCACATCATGGCATCCCACCCTGTATCTCTTGAGAGGAATCAGGACAGAGATAGCCAGTACAGGGCTGTCCCAGTCAGCCTGCTTTAGGCTCTACACTTAGAATGGCCCCAGAGCCTCTACTTTTGCAGGCAGAGCACCCACCCTTCCTTCCATTCCTCCCACATTTCTCCATACATTTATTGTGCTCTGGTGTAGTAGCTGAAGATGTGTCTGCCATCTGCTTCCTCCAGGACAGTTTCATCACATCCTATAGCAAACAGGATCCCTCCAAAGAGATGAGTAGATACAATACACTCAGTGCTTGTAATACATAATATAACTTTAACCAAATGCTTCCTCACTCCAGTGGCGAGCTGGTGGCTGGAGCTGGGTATGGAGGGTGCTCTGTGGTGAAGAAGCTTTGAAATACTCAGAGATAGAGCCAGAGGGAGAAGAGTTTCTGCAGAGCCCGTTGTATCCCACTGTTCCATGCATCCCATTGGCTGTCCCATCCTTCAAGCTAGTTTCCTTCTGCTTAAATTAGTTCTGGTTGGTCCTGACATGTCCAGAAAGAGACACCTTGGCAATTTCACATGTATGAAGTTGTTTTACTCTTTTTTGTTTTGTTTTTGAGACAAAGTCTCACGTAACATAGGCTGTTTTATAACTCTGTAGCCAAGAATGACTGTGTGCTCCTGACCCTCTTGTCCGTATCCCCAGAGTTCAGAAATTACAGTGTGTGCTAGTATGCCTGATTTACACTGTGGTGCTGTGCATGGAACCCAGAACCCCATGCATGGAAGACAGGTGCTATATAAATCATGCCCAGCCCCTTGATTTCCATTTTTAATTGCAAATGGATTAAACAGAATCACCTCTAGAAATGCTGGATAGCATGCTTCCTTAAGTCACCATTTATCTTGTGACATTTAAGGGGAATTTCCAGGGCCCAAAATGAAGGTGAAAACCAGGGTGGTGAGAGGAACTGAGAGAAGGCTCTTCCTTGTGGTCTTTGCCAGCTTTGAAAACTACACTTTGGTCTTTTTATTTTAAGAATGTGAACAGAAAGTACAGAGAGTTCCCATATACACGCCCCAAGCCCCCCTCAGGCCTTCTGTCATTAACATCTTTCATAATTTCTTATATCAATCAAGACCACGAATGGGGGGTGTTGTTGAATTATGGAGTCTGAGACTGGACAACTGCATTGTGTCATTTAGTCATCACTACACCATTACACACAACAGTGTCACTGCACCAGAATAGCATCCACAGCTGCCTGTTCATCTCTGCCTCCTACAGATGCCCTGACAACTGGTGATCTTTCGACTGTCTCCATAACTTTGCCTTTTCTGTATGTGGAGTCACACAGTATGTAGCATTTTCAGATTGATTTCCTTCACTGCATAAAAGGCATTTAAAATTTCTCCTGTCTTTTCATTTTCATACCCTTTTGTCGGGGTCTCTCCATGTAGTTCTGCTGTCCTGGAATTTTAATGTAGATCCACCTGCCTCTGCCTCCCAAGTGCTGGAATTGAAGGCATGCATGGGTCACTATGCCTGGCTCTTTTCATTATTTTGATAATAGAACAATATTTCACTGCCTGCATATAGTATAGTTTATGTATTTCTCAGTGGATGCACCAGGCTGATTGCTTCCAACACTGAAGTATTATATTAAAAAAAACCTGCTGTGAATATTCATACTGTGAGAGCATGCTTACCAACACAAGTGAGTAAATACCAAAAAAAAAAAAATACAATTGCCACATCAGATGATAAGATCATGTGTAGTTTTGAAATAAATGGACAAACTGCCTTTAAAACTTGTATCAGATACAAGTTTTTAAACAGATCCGTATTTTGTAAATATTGTCTTCAGGTCTGTAGTTTGTCCTCTCATTGTGGCATTCTGCATCTTTCAGAGGATAGTAGGTTTCTGTAAAGATTTTCCAAACACATTTACTGTTAGTTGCCCCACACCTTTGATTTTGCCCTACCCTCAAATTCCCAATTTTTTTCCTTCTCCATCTCCAATCTGTTTCTACTATGCTGCTTTCCTTATCCACCCCCATCATGGACCCCTTTTAGTTTCTTGGCTTCTACAGGTACTCCAATTTAAATATACAAATCTAACAGATTGGAAGCTCCAACCTATATGAGGGAGAACATACAACATTTGTCTTTCTGGATCTGAGCTACCTCACTAAGTATGTTTTCGATTTGTAGCTCCATTCATTTACTTGAAAATTTTACAATTTCATATATATATATATATATCCTTATTTTACATATCATATATATATATTTCCTTATTTTACATATCCATCCCAGTTCCTTCTCCCTCCCTCCCATGCCCTGACCCCCCCTTCTATCCCATCCACCCCCACTCCACAGGTTGGGTGATGCCTTCCAGGAGGGATCATCAAAATCTGTCAAGTCATTTGGAGTAGGGTCTAGGCCCTCCCTCCTGTCTCTAGGTTAAGAGAGTATTCCTCCATGGGGAATGTGCTCCCAAAGTCCTTTCATGCACCAGGGATATATCCTGGTCCCATTGTCAGAGGTCCTTAGACTGCCCAGGCCTTCTGAGACCCATGTTCAGGGGTCTGAATCAATGCAATGCTGGTTTCCCAGCTATCAGTCTGGGGGTCCATGAGCTCCCCCTTTGTTCAGGTCAGCTGTCTCTGTGGGTTTCTGATCCCAACAGTTCAGCTCAGTGTTCAGCTGTGGGTGTCTGCTTCTGTTTCCATCAGCTACCAGCTGAGGGCTCTATGGTGGCATATAAGTTAGTTATCAATCTCATGATCAGGGCATTTAAGGTAGCCTCTCCACTGTTACTCAGATTGTTAGTTGGGGTCATCCTTGTAGATCTCTGGACATTTCTCTATAGTCAGTTTTCTCTTTATACCTGTAATGGCTCCTTCTATTATGGTATCTCTGTTTTTGCTCTTGTCTATTCGTCCCCTGACTCAACATTCCTGGTCCCACATGTGCTCCTCTCCTCCCCTTCTCTTTCTCCTAACTCCCTCTCCATTCACGCCCCCCCCCACTCCCAATATTCTCAGGAGATCTTGTTCCTTTCCCCCTCTGTGAGGGAACTTGCATGAATCTCTCAGGTTCCTCCTTGGCAATTTCATTTTTCTTTGCAGCTAATAACATTCTATTATACTTGTGCACCACATTTTCATTATCATAGCTATTGTGACTAGAGCAGCAGTGAACATAGATGAGCAGGGTTCTCTGCAAATATAGTATCCTTTGGCTGTATATACCCAAGAGTGGTATAGCTGGTCCTTTGTATGATTTCTATTCTTTTAAATTTGAAACGTGTTTTACAATCCAGAATATGCCCTATCTTGGAAATTTCCCATGCAATCTTTTGTGTATGTGTTTGTGTTTGTGTATATGTATGCTTGCTCTTTCTCAGGCATTACTCACTTTAAAAAATATTTTTTGAGACAAGATCATTTACTGACCTGGAGTTCATCAAGCAGGCTAGCCATTAAGCCCCAGGGACCTGCTTGCTTCTACCTCCCCAGTGCTAGAGTTACAACATGTTCCTCTGGATTTTTATATGGGTGCTGAGGATTTGAACTCAGGTCCTCATGCTTGTGTGGTATTCACTTTACCAACTGAGCCATTTCCCATAATACCTCAAATATCCAAATCTGTTATATAACAGATTTATTTATTTTAAAAAATCCTCCCACCCTATGTGTGTGTGGGTGGTTGGGGTTTGTGCATGTAAATGCTGGGGCCAGAGAAGGTCAAAAGCATCGGATTACCTGGTGTTGGAGTTATAGGAGGTTGTGATCCACAAGACATGGGTGTTGGAAACCAAATTCAGGTCCTCTGTAAGAACAGTTCACACTCTTAACTGATGAGCCCTCTCTGTGGTCTCAAATCTGATTTTTTTAAAAAACAATAAAAAGTAGGAAACATCAGTGTGAGGAGCAAGAAAGAAGTCCCAGAACTGTGGGACAAATGTTCTCCTAAGGAAGGCAGCACCAAGGACAAAGTAATTCAGAACACTTTCTTCTTGGGCAGATGGAAGACTTGCCTAGAACTGTAGCTATGGGAATAAAATGTGTCCCAGATGCTAGCTCCTGTTTGGGTAGCTGTACTTTTAAGAACATAGCATCTTTGCTATGTTCAGGAAGGGCTATGGTATGATTGGTCACCATATCATCTCTTTTCTTTCTGCTCTATTCCTTAAGGAAGTTTTTTTCCCTAGTTGATTTGGGACTGTCTGGCTAAATAGAGTGCTGGGAAACTGAGTTAGAATAAGTTAAACCAGCATGCTGCTGGTTGCTTGGATTGATAAATAGACAGTCTAGTCTATGTCCACACAGAGATCTGTTGTGTGTTGAATCTTGCCAAGGACTGACTACCACCAGTCTGGAATCATCCTAGCTTTGGCTGACACTTCTGTGACCTGTATAAACAAAACTTCAACCTGGATAAAAGCAGAGTATCAGGATAGTCACCCATAGCCAAAATGGCATAGCCAATGGGGATACCTGGTGACCTACCTCTGCAGTTGGGGAACCCAGCCCAGAACTGGTCTGTGAGAGTTCTATTGAACTGTGCTTAATAAGCAACCTCTCATCATATTCTTTCAAGCAACCACAATAAACTCATTGGTTTACCAAGCTAGGCTTGGGTGGAATTATTTTCTTTGGTCTGTTGTCATTGCCATTTATTCACATCTGTTGTGGAATATTTGTTTGTGCTGTAAAGATGTGTCTTTGCCAAGGTGCCTTCTCACATGTTTAATAAAGAGTTGAATGGCCAATAGCTAGGCAGGAAGATGTTAGGTGGGACTTCCAGAGATAGAGAAGACTCTGGGAAGGAGAAAGAGGGAGATGCCAGGAGACAAGGAGAGGAAACGCAAGGTACAAGATGAAAGAGAGGTAACACCATATGCTAAAATAGATGAATATAAATTGGCTAATTTAAGTTATAAGAGCTAGTAGGATAAGCCTAAGCTAATGGCCAGGCATTCATAATTACTAAGAAGTCTTCATGTCTTTATTTGGGAGCTGACTAGTGGTATAAAGAAACACTCACTACAACATTATTTTTCCTTTCCTCCTGGGACCACAGAAGGCAGGAAGTAATGCTTTCAGATGTCTCAGGTCCTTGGAAGTGGGCTCAGGATTTGGTGCGAGGTTTTCTTTGGGACCAGAAGAATAAATGAAGGGAAGCTGAAGTTCTCCAAGGAAACTGGATCAGGTAACAGCTCACAGTTGATACCAATCCATCTAAGACTCATTCACTTGGTGCTAGGTTGTTTCATGACTTTTCCTGGGAAGAAGTGAATAAATGGCAATGACTATGGACCAAAGGAAAGAATTCTACCCAAGTCTAGCTTGATAAAGCAATGAGTTTTCTGAGGTTGCTTATAAGAATATGGTGAGAGGTTGCTTACAAAGCAATTTAAAAAGCAGTTGCATCGCTGAAAAGCCCACCCAGAGTGGGTGTTGACTTCTGAAGATACATCTATCTTATAAACTTTGTATCTTTCTGAGCTTCCTGCTCCCTGTAAGTTCTATGAGCTTCTTGTACCTTGCAAGCTTCTCTTAGTTTCAATTCAAAGGAAAAAGCTGAAGAATAGGGCACCCATAGCACTACCAGATTAGCACTGGAACCTGTTCCGAGCTTGTTGTGGACTGTCTGGACTTGGGTTCCCCCCAAGAAGAGCCTGGGGCAGGGATTGTGTGAAAAGGTTAATTGGGAAAATGAACCCAGATGTTCCTAGGTAGAGAGGGTAGGGAGGGATTGTCCTTGATCCAAAGTGTGGTGATGGGCTGGGAGGGAGACCTCCTACTCATGCAGGATTTGAACAGGGAATCAGGGTTACTATTGGCCAGGCTTTCAGTTCTTATTGTTTGGGTTCAAACCCTTGCTCTGAGCAATTCAGATAACTATACTGTTTGACTGGAATCTCCAGCTTGCTCTGGGAAGACCCATTTCTTTATCCTCAAATCCCATCCTTGTAGAAAGTCTTTTGGAAGAGCCACCAAAAAGCCCAGTTCTGCATTCTTAGCAGCTGGTGGCTCCTACCAGGACCTTGGAAAACGCCTTCCAGGATCCTGGAGTCAATCCTCCCAGGACCTTGGGGACAGTCCTCCCAGGACCTTGGGAACAGACCTCCCAGGACCTTGGGAAAAGACCTCCCAGGACTTTGCAGAGACAGAGTGTACTGCATACATCTGTGGCAGAACATAGTATGTATAATCCATTTCTGTTGTTCTGTGATCTAGGGCTTTTCAGAACTTGCTCATTCTTGACACATGTGGCTAGTTAGCAAGGTGGACTCATAGCCAAGGGAATCCCCAGGAAAAGATATGGAGCTGAGGACTGGGGTGGTGGTGGTGGTGGTGGTGAGACATTAAGAGGAAAAGGATAAGAACAGGAAAACAGCTCTTTCACAACTTTTTGGTTTGGAGACAGGTTCTTACTCTGTATCCCAGGTGACCTGCTGGCCTCTAATGAGTTGTGATTTTCCTATCTCAGCATCCCACATGCTGGAATTACAGGCATGAGCCAATATACTGAGCTCTAACAACATTTAACCAGGAGCAGAGAAGCAGCTAGGAGCACCCCAAGCTCTATTCCACTCCTGTTACATCTGAGGATTTTGTATAGCAAGCCAGGCCAGGAGCAGCTCTGAAAAAACGAGGAGCAGTGTCTTCACACCAGTCCCAATTGGACAAGCCCCAGCCTCATTCTGGGAAGGCTACAATGCACCTAAACCCAGCAAACAGGAGAAGCTCCGAACGGGCACATTTGTGGTTGGCCTCAGAAAGTGTCTGGAAACATTCCCTGAAAATAACGAGAGGGAAAACTTTGATTAGTTCAATCCCAGATAATCCTGGCTGATGAAGTCGGATCTAGACTCCTTAATGGATTTAGGGCTCCAAGGGGGGTGGCAGAGGCAGCAGGCACTGGCTCTAGATCTGCCTGGTGAGAGGAGGCCAAGAGTAGTGCACACCAGGCTGCCAAAGCACCAAGGTGAGGTGCAAACCTCCCAGCCCATGTTTTTATCTGCCTGGAGACAGGGTGGACACACAATATGGGTAGGCTCAGGGGCACGGCCCTCTCTAGTGCCCGGTCTTTTAAACTACTGGAAGTGATTTCCTCTACTTTTGAGGACATTTGAGTAGAGCACTTTCTCATCTCTTGCTGTTGAGCCTCCATTCTTTGATGTCAGATCATGGACTTGCTTGCCGCAGGGGGTGCAGTGGCATAGGTTCCTTAGTAGGGAGGGGACTATGAAAACCAATTAGCCCACCCCTTTCATTCTGTATTGGAGGGGATCATGTGTGCCAGAGGGTGCACTTGGGAAATTTGGAGGACAGCTTGAGAGAGTAGGTTCTCCCCTTGTTGTGTGGATTCTGGACTATGCGTGTAGTCCGGCTTGAAGCCAAACACTTTCACCCTCTGAGCCATTTCGAAGGCACCATTAAAGGATTTCTTGCCAGTAAAGTGCCCAGAGTTCCAGCTCTCCTGCCAGACTTGTGCTGGCCCCATTTCATCCTGCCAGTTGTGAAACAAGCAACATTGGGATGCCTGTGTTCAGGAATAGCAGGACTCCTTAAGCTCTCTGAGCCCTAAGCAGGCTCCTTCCTCAGTAAGGCTCTGCCTCAGTTTCTCCATTTCTCTTCTTGTGTTCCACGAGGCCGTTTGATTTATGTGAATAACCTCTTATCTGCAAGTGGGTTGATTTGGTAAGATCTTTCTCAGGGAGTTAAAACCAGATGTGCGCTTTGCGGTCACCAGCGGCTGAGGTGAGGTATTCCTCCATTCCCCAAACTTTTGCTTTTCTATACCGCTGGCATCTACTTGGGATGTGGGGAGTCTGTCATCTCGGTGGCTGTCCACCTCCTAAGACAGGACCTGGGAGAGGAAGGCCCTAAGATCTGGACCTCTGTGGCAAGGTCGCTGGACCTCATGTACTTGCTTGTGACCATGGATGAATCACCTACCCAGGTTACAGACTACAAAAGAGTGAACTGGATTTATCTTTCTTAACTGTGAGCCCAAATTTCAAACGATGCTGCTGCTAGCTGGCAGGGCTCTGTATCTCTGATGTCTTCCCCTAAATCCAAAAGTGAATTTTGGGCAACAGTCCTAGCAGAGCTGAAAAGGACTCCCCACAATCTCGCTCCCCTCCCGCGAGCAACTCAGGACAATTATCCTGAAGGAAAGTTCTGCTTTGTTAATCCAGAAGAACAGCTTGGAGGGGAGATTTGGGTCTCCCTTTAATAATGGAAAGTTAATGCGCAGCCTCTTGTCATTGTCTTTCTTAGAGCCCCTTGTTTAATCCTCTGGCTTAGTGGTGGCGCCCCTCACACAGCGAAGACAGCAAGGGAGACATGCTGTGCAGGGCTCTGCCCTGATCCCACGCGGAGGGAGCCGCGAGCAGCGCCATGTACTGCAGGACTCCAAAAGTTGTGGCTCGGTCTCTGGGCGATTTTGAGAACCACAGGAGAGCTGGGTCGCATGAGAGAATGGGAGTCTGGGCGGAGTCTGAGCCAGGAGTGGCTTGCTGGAGTGTTTTAATTAGTCCTAATTTCAACAACCATGGGATTCCTACGTGCCAATCAGGTTGTCTTGGATAATGATGAAACCGGACGGTGATTTGTTAGTCTCAGTAAGAGTTCCAATAGATGGACCTACCTGTTTATTCCACGCTCCCCACCCATTTAGTATTGCTGAATCAAATACCGGTACATTGTTATACTAAAACACTATCCATTGTTTACGTGAAATTTAAAGTCCATTGGGCTGCGTGTATTTTTGTTAACCCTGCCCACGGTTTTAGCCCTCATACTCCACTTCTGCCTCTCTTCCTCTCTCCTTCGCCTTTTGTAGCTCCTGCGATTTCACGAATTTGTTGCTACTGTTTGGTTGGAGGGAGAGTGGCCTACCTTGAGTTAAATACAAAATGTCACAGCTTCTTTCCTCCAGGGATTTTCAGACTGGGTGCTGAAATTGAAGGGGCTGCCGGCGTGGTTTGGGTAGCAGTGAGGGGGTTGTGGTTGGGAATTTGCCCAAAGTATCACAGGGCAGTGGGGCGTGTGCACGGATTTGGAAGGCCAGGAGTGTCCAGAATGGGGACCCATCAGCATGTGGAACTCGTGGGGTTCTTTGGGGGTGGACAGACAACACAGCTCTTGTTGCTCACTTTTCCTCTTCTCCCAGAACATGGGGGTGGGGTGGGTAAGGGACAGCTGGAGAGAGAAAAGAGGTGACTAGGAGGACCACAGTTGGGAGGCCAACGACTCAGGGGAGGGAAGCTGGTGGTGTCTGCACCTCGCTGATGGGAGCCTGGATGCGACTGCTCTCTGCTGATTGGCGCCTTCTGGGCCGTCTAAGTCTTACGGACAGCCTCCCCAGCACAAAAAGCATCGCTCGAGCTAGCCTCCTTTGCACTGGTGACCAAGACGGACTCAGCTCCTCTCGCCTGGTTTAGAGAGCCGAGAAGCATGACTGGACGGGATGGGCTTTTGGATGGGCGCTCTAGGAGTAGAGCCCTGGCTCCAGACTGTCCTCCCACAGGCCCTCGCCTTCGAAGCTTCGCCATCAACGACCTGCTGGGCTTGGAATCGGACTTGCCAACTCAGGCTGGGCCGGGGTTAGAATCCAGCTGTGAAGCTCCAGCGGAGACCGCGGGCCCCGGGCCGGGATTCTGCGGTTCCTGCCCTGCGCGCGGGGCTCTCCCGCTGGGTCTGGGCCTCCTCTGCGGCTTCGGGGCGCAACCCCCCTCCGCGGCTGCTGCTCGTGCTCGCTGCCTGTTCCTCGCCGATCTGAGGTTTCTGTCGCCTGCAGGACCTGAGCCAGCGGTCGCCCAGACCCCGATCTGCCCTCCGCCCACACTCGGCCGCCAGCAGCGCAGTGAGAGCATCTCCACGTCGGGTAATTAGGCAAAACTTCCCAACCCCAATGCGCTCGAAACCTCCAGAAGCACCTAGGTAATGCTTGGTCGCCCTTTGAGACACTTTAGAACTCCGGAAGTTGGAATCGCAAGGGGAGCCCAGTCCGACTGGGACCCCAGCAGGGGGGTCCGCTGTGCCTCCTGCCATTGCTGGTCTCCAAACCCTAGCCTCTCCTCTCAAGCTTTATTCTACAGGCAGTGGGGACAATCGCCTTGGGTTCCGATGGACCCTATGTCCAGGCCAGCAGGCAGGCGCCTTTCTCTCAGCGCTTTGAGAGGCGAGTGGTCAGGAAGACTGGGGTCTGTCTCATATATCTTTAAGGTAGAATCTACAGAAATGACCCGTAGTTTTAGAGGGCTGGGTGTCAGCGGGAACTCTTGGCCTTTCTGGGTGCTAAGAAGAGTGTTCTGGGTCTCCAGCCTCTGTCTCGAGCCATCACACTCGTGTTTTGTTCAGAGTCCACTTATTTTTCTCAGGAAAAAAAAAGTCTTGGAGTGGGGAAAGAGAAGGAACATAAGACATTCATTCCACGGGGCAAGAAACTGGGAGGCTGGAGATGTGAGAGGGACAGGAGAGAATGATGCAGAAAACCGCGGACCTAGTGAAACTCTGTCCTGCAGAGCAACAAGCGGCTAGGTAGGCATAGTCGAGGAGTCTGATGAGCAGAGAGGGGCCGATCTCTGGGGCTCTCTATGGACAACCGACTTTATCGCATACTCCTGACCTCTCTGTAGGATGAAAGGAAACTCTGTTGTGTCATTAAAATCCAAACGGCTATTTTCATAGGGTGGCTTCTTCTCTGAATATTAAAGAAAGGAAAGGCAAAATGCAAGTAAATTTTATTTTGTAGAAACAGCATCATGTGACTGGTGAGAAATTCTGTCACTTTAAAAGAAAAAAGAAACGGTTGGCATTGATTTAAATACTAGATTGTCAATCCAGTATATGCAAATATTATCATTTCTGTGTAATCAATATGAAACAATTATGCTTTCGGGGATATTATGTTTTCCAGACTGACAGAGTGTTTTATATCTGCCACATGTCTTAGTAGCCACTGCTCATGCATTTTCTCACCCCAAATCTCCAATGGCTTCTGGAAACTCCATAGAAAAGCACAGAATATTATAATTCAAGTATGCCATTTTGTGGTGATATCATTGAAATAGAAACAAAACTGGGGCTGGGCAGTGGTGGCACACACCTTTAACCCCAGCCCTCTGGAGGCAGAAGCAGGGAGATCTCTGTGAGTTCCAGGCCAGCCTGGTTCACAACAGCAAGTTCCAGGACAGCCTCCAAAGTCACAGGGAAACCTTGTCTCAAAAACCAAACCAAAACAAAAAGTTTGGCTTCCTTACCCTGAGATCTTTTGCTATGTTGAAACTGCAACTACACAGTAGAATGGTATTGTTTCCAGGGGAACCTATACATCACAAGAACGGCACGCATAAACTTTGTATGCTGTGTCTCTAGAATGGGTGCATCAGGGCAGGGTGAGTTCTGACAAAGATTCTGTTGTCACAAATCCTGCCTCTCAGAAATGTCCACATGGACATTGAGGGGAGAGAGGAGGCAACTGGAGCATGGTGGTCTATTAGCTGTGGAACTCTGGTTGGAAAAGACAGTAAGTAGCCAAGTAGCATTGGTTTTACAGAATGTGAAATTTGGATCCCAACTTCATCACTGCAGCTTGACCTTGTGTGATCTGTCAGGGCAATAATACCAGCTGCCTTTGTGTTTTATTTTATGAGGAATAATTGAAATAATGCAAGCAGTATCTGGAATGTGAGAATTGCTCTCAGTTGCACTTATCAATAAGTACATTCTTAACAGATATACAATTTTAACCTTTACATTAAAATATAGCCCAGAATATAACAAAACCTTTCACGTTTTCAGAGAGTTATCTTCTTGTACCAACAGATGGGGACAGTCCATCTGAAGAAAAGAGTGATCTGAAGATGTCCCCTGCCCCAGGCAAGAGGAAGAAGCGGAGGCACAGGTATGGGTTCCAGGCTTCTGTCTGTCTTTCCTCTGATGGACACAATTCTACTGTCTTTGAGAACAGTGTCTGAGAATTATAGAGGGCCCAACAATCTATTGGTGGCTAATGAGTACCACATAGCCATTTTCAAAGGTGACCTGTAATCCCCAGGAGGCTACAGAAAACTCTCCACTATTCTAAAGACATGGTTTTGTGGGTTTGTAAATGGGTTTTATCTCTGGCATAATTCATGTGTATTTCTGGCTCTCTATAGGACGGTTTTCACTGCCCATCAACTGCAAGAACTGGAGAAGGCATTTGGTGAGGCTCACTACCCTGATGTGTATGCCCGGGAAATGCTGGCTGTGAAAACAGAGCTCCCCGAAGACCGAATACAGGTGTCTAGTGGTGTCCTTTCTCTTTTCTAAAGGCACTGCAGAGAACATTCCAGCACACAGTGAACGTCCCATAGCCACTCAGAATAGCCCAGTATGGTGTTCTTCACTTGAGACTCAGGGTGACTTAGCTGAAGACACTAAAAGACTCTTTCTGGCCTTCATGCCTTATTTCTTTTATCATCTTTAACTTGTCCTCAAATATTACACAATTTTGAGCCATCAAGATGGCCTAGTGGGTTAAGGCACCTGCCACCAAAATGACTTACATCTGAGTTGGATCCCTGGAACCCACTTGGTAGGAGAGCACTAATTGGTGTATATTTTCTCTGGGATCCATATGTGTGATGTGCCACACCAACTTCTACACTCATGCACACAAAATTAATTTTTAAAAGATGGTGTTTCAAAAAAAACCACACAATTGTATGTTGAACTAGAAAACTGCATGAAGACATATTGGCAAAAATGTTTTCCTCTCATCTTTAGTTCTTAAAGAAATCACCATATGCATACAGCCTGAGTAGGTGTCAGAAGGTGCTATGTATCATAGGCATATTCATCCTGAAAGTTCTCTCGTGCTGGAGGATGTGCTCTGTTGGAAGAGTTGCCAGTGACTTGCTGCCTTGAGCTTCGGGTTATCTTGTATTGTTTAAATTAATGTACTTTTCTTCAGGAAATAGCAGCAGTCCATAAGTCTAATTGAAGGGGCCATTGCCCCCGTAGATTTGCTAACCCGAAATGTCAGGAAGCACCATGGGCAGCCCCGTTATAAACACACTGTAGGAAAGTATTCTTTCCATTCCTTAGTTTTGATTCCTGGCCTCTTAGAAAACTTCAGAGGAAGCGACTCCTGTCTTATCTCCATGTTGCTGAGTCCTTGCGGGTTTAGAGACATGTGGGTGGGGAACAGGCCATCTGTAGACTCAGAGTCCCGGAGCTCAGGCATGCTGCTCCAGGCACCCCTTTAACAGTGTCTCTCCTTGAGCTTCCCGCCCTCCTCTCTGCCTCTAACCAGGTCTGGTTCCAGAACCGGAGAGCCAAGTGGCGCAAGCGAGAGAAGCGCTGGGGTGGCAGCAGCGTGATGGCTGAGTATGGGCTCTATGGGGCCATGGTGCGCCACTGCATTCCGCTGCCAGATTCTGTGCTCAATTCGGCAGATAGCCTGCAGGGTTCCTGTGCACCCTGGCTCCTGGGTAAGCCAAGGCTAAGTACAAGACCAGAGAGGCTGGCGGGGTCCTTACAGTGGATTTGCCAGAGCAAAGCAAGATAGGTCTCAGATTTAGGCCCAGTCTGGACTCTAATTTCTCTTTAATTCCTAGCCTTAATTTTCATTGGAACAGTGAAGGCAGTGTGTGGGATAGCCATCGTAGGCTGCTCACATTGGCCAATATGTATTTGAAACTTATGAACAGCGAGACTTGCCTTGTGTTTGATACATATTTTCAAAGTGGCAAATGCTACTAGAAAGTTTAGAAACTCTACAGTTTAGTGTGCAAGGTTTATAGGGACATACAGAGCAGGGACAATCTAGAGCATCCCCTTCTGTTGACACCCCTGAATAGGACAGGTCCTGGTCTTGATTTAACAAACCTGCCCTAGAGTAGTGCCTCTGCTGGTGAGGTCAAGCCCATTCTCGTGCCCTTACCTTTGACTGGGTTCAGAGTTCAGAGGCTTGGGTCACAAGATGATCACTACCAGAAAATTAGTTAGGTATGTCATAGTGAGATTTTAGGTTGGGAAAGTTCAGTAAATTTTTTTTCCGGCTCCGTGCTATGCTGAGAACTGGAGATACAGCCTAGATTTTGCCTAAGGACTGAAGGGATTAGAAAGAAGTGGGTATGGACAGCCAATGCCCACGCTACAAATAGGGATACTTGCTGGCATAGGACTTTAGTCACACAAGCAAGTGGGTTTAGTGCTGAACTAGGGTCAGTTTGTTATTCAAACAAATGTGAAGTCACTGTGTCAACCAACAAAGCAATTTTGAGGGAGTGACAGCTGATGGATAGGGCCTTCTACACCCTAATTCTGGGAGTTAACTACCTGGCGACTCTCCTCTAGGCTCTAGAGGAACACTGACAAATAAAATTTTGGAGATAGGAAGAACAGTGGTAAGAAAGGAATGTACTTAATTGCTGAATTTAAAGATAGTTTTGAGTCTGGTGTGATAGCACATGTCTTTGATCTGAGTACTTGGGATAGAGAGGCAGGCAGATCTCTGTGAGTTTAAGGTTAGCCTGTTCTACATAGCAAGATCCGGGACAGAGACAGACCCTGCCTCAAAACAAAACAAAGCAATTTTTTTGATGTTGTTCTTTTTTATTTTCTAGGGATGCATAAAAAGTCTACCGAGATGAGGAAACCAGAGAGTGAAGACAAGTCAGGAGGACTCTGGGATTTTGACCACTTTAAGGAAGGTGCTAATAAAGGTCAGGATGGATCTGAAAGGGACCCAGACAAAATGAACCTAGATCCTGAGGATAGCTTGGAAGATGTGGCCATTGACCTGTCCAGCTCTTCCAGGCAGGAGACGAAGAAAATGCCCCTCCAGTCCAGTGCTCAGGGATATTCCCATGACCCAGGGCTGCAGGTGCTCCAGCCCCCAAAGGTGGGAGCCTCATGAGACCAACAGATAGCTCCCTCTTGGAAAAATACGTATTTCTCATGAGCAATTTTTGGAGACAAAACTGCTCTAAGACAAACACCTTCAGTTTGATTTTCTTCCTGAAACATCTGGATAAATGCTGATCCAGGGGAGGTCCCATTTAATTCTAGAATGGAGAGCATTCACACAACCTCTTGAATCAGTCAATTTGGCCTAAAGTTTTGTTTCTTCCTTGTAGAATTTGAGCAGGGAACATTTGAAGTTCAAAGATAATTTTAGGGACAGGG
Organism: Phodopus roborovskii; assembly: GCF_943737965.1. NCBI lineage: Eukaryota > Metazoa > Chordata > Mammalia > Rodentia > Cricetidae > Phodopus > Phodopus roborovskii. The sequence continues at coordinate 4,564,541 of NW_026125264.1, forward strand.
TGTAATGTAGCTCAGTTGATAGTACACACAAAGGCCTGGGGGTCGATCTCTAGCACCACATAAACTAGATGTGGTGGTACACGCCTGTAATCCCAATACTCAGGAAGTGGAAACAAGGGATCAGATGCTCAAGACCATTACAGTTTGAAGTCAATCTGGGCTACATAAGACCTGAGATAGATATAGATAGATAGATGATAGATAGGTAGATAGATATTATTACCACCTATATCATTGAAATGTGATTTAATCATTAAGAGGGCTGATCTGACCTCTTCACTCCAAGTTAGAGCATTTAGTTTGGTTTTAATGAGACAGGGTCTTGCTCTGCAGCCCAGGTTAGCTTCAATTTTGTGATTTCTTGTCTCAGCCTCTCCAGTGCTGGGGTTACAGGTGTGAATATAACTGTTTTACATTCCTAAGGGAAGTTTCTAAACAGATGAATAAATGAATGGATGCTATATTACCTTCCCTTGAATTGGGTCTTAGACATTCTTCTTTTTCATGGTAGGCAGTAATTTTGTATTCTGAGTGTTAATTGATAGGCCTTGAATATTCAATGCATAAATAGCAAAGAAAGTCATACTCCCCCCACTCCCCCCCTGGAATCACCTAGAGACATGTTTAGACAACTGTTAAATACCTGGAGACTGAAAATCAGATCTGATTTCCTGGTCCTTTTGAATTTATGTTTGGAGCACTTTAGTGACTTGAATTAACGAATGTTTTCTTTCCTTTCTTTGCTGTTTATTTATTATTTAAAAATAAATGTGTGGTGTGTCTAGCTCAAGACTATTTTCTGGTCTCCCGATTGGCTTTCCCCTCCTGTCCCCTCTTAGGGCAAGCACAGCAGGTTGTCTTTCAGCCCCTGTGGGGCTTACGGTAGGGCAGTGGCCCTGGCTGAGTCATGTATTGGAGTGTATTGTCTGAAGAAGGGTTGTCTGTTTTGGCAGCTTCCTCTGCAAATTATGGCAGGAATCCATCACCTTGGGTACACACACACACACACACACACACACACACACACACAGACACACACATACTCACACACACTCATACACACAGAGGCACACACACTCACACAGTCTTACAGACTCACACACAGAGACAGACACACACACACAGATAGATACACACTTACACAGAGAGACAGATACGCTCACACACACTCTCATACATACACTCTCACATACGCCGTCTCTTCAGATAAGAAAACAGGAGGTTTCCTCCTTTGAGCTATCTCCATCTTTATCCATGTTAGGTCTATAGTGTTGTAAATATCGAATACTACTGATTCCAGACTATGGGATAAATAAGTCTTCTCACTTGAACTTATTCTGGCTGTTACTGATCCTGGCTGAGTCCTAGGACTGAGTCTTAGTGTAAATCAGAAGTCTTTCCATCCTTCCTGCCTAGAGATAGCAGCCCTAGCTCTGAGCCCCCTGGGCCACATTCATTTGGATTCTTTAATCTTACAAGGAAAACTGTGGGTGGGTGGGGGGTGTTCACATACATTTTCTGTTAAAAATTAATTTATTATTTTTAATTAATGTGCATATGTATTTATGTGCATTATACATGTTCAAGAGCTCACAGAGGGCAGAGAGCGTATAGGATTCCCAGGAATTAGAGTTATAGGATGTTGTGAGCTACTCTGGGTGCTGGGAACTTCAAGAGCAGTAAGCACTCATAACTGCCAAACAGTCTCTCTAACCCCTCACACGTTTTTATCAGGCACTATCCTCAGATTTTTCATCTTTAATTTATCAAAAGTTGAGTTTGAGGAAGGGAGCTAGTAACTGTTGTGTATTTCCTCAGCATTGAAACAATACTTCTTAGAGAAGGAAGGAGGCCCTCCTTTCTATCTAGGGAGCCTAAGAAAATGAATAGATTCTAGAAGCTCAGAAAGTCACAAAACTCATGTAGCTCTTCCCTGGGGTTATGAAAACTAAATGGTTTCAGGGAAGGATGGGTCTGCCTGCATAATCCACAGGGTGTTCTAGAGATGCAGTTTCTGTCAGTCAATGCCCATGCATGGTGGTTTTTGCTTACACAGCTGCCTTTGAGTCACCCATGGACCTGTAAATGACCCCCATAAACTCACTGGCTCACTAAGCTAGACTTTGGTGGAAATGTTTCCATAGTCTGTTGTTAGTGCCCTGTCTGCAATGAATACAAGTTTGTTCACATATTCCTAGGAAAAGTGATGCCACCCCCAAGCAACTTGCATGCTTTCCGCTGGAAAGATACTGGTAAAGTATTAATACTATTAGAGAATTTATCACAGTGAAACCTGTGTGAGATCACAGTAAAATGTTGCTGAGTGAGAAATCCTTTAGAGGGGGAAAAAGATACAAATAGAAATAAGGACGTTTAAAGTACAGTGAAAATGAAATAAATAACATTTGACAACTGGTTCTGCATAAACATAGGAACAATGGACATATTTCTCTGAAATATTGTGAAGAGGAGATACCAGAAATGGTGTGAGAAAAGGAGAAAACCATATATTTATATACATATATACATGTATATATGTGTATAAATATTTTTCTTTTTTCCTTGACATGGGTTTCTGCTATATTGCCCAAGCTATTTTGATTTTTCTGGAATAAAGTGACCCTACTGCCTCAGCCTCTTCAGTAGTTGTATCACAATTATGTGATCACCCAGCTAAAGCTATGTTATATATGTAAGAAAAAACTATGCCCAGTGAGATGGTATTTGGGAGGCTGGACCAGAGGATCTCAAGTTCTAGGCCATCCTGGGCTACAGAATGAGATCTTGTTTCTTTTTTTCAAGATAAGGTCTCACTATGTAGCCCTGGCTGTTCTAAAACTCACTGTGTAGACCAGGCTGGCTTCCAACCACAGAAATCTACCCGTCTCTGCCTCCCAAATCATGGCATGACCATGAGATCTTGTTTCAAAAAATAAAATAAAATCACTACTCACAACTAAAATGACAGACATGTTCACTAATTTGTTATAAAAGTCATTAAAAAATGGGCTATGGAGATGGTTCAGTGGTTAAGAGCACTTGTTGCTCTTCCAGAGAACCAAGGTTCAGTTCTCAGCACTCACAGAAAAGCTCAGAACTGCAACTCCAGCTGTGGGGGATACAATGCCCTCTTTCTGCCTTTGTAGGCATCAGGCGTGCACAAAGTACACAGACATATCTGCAGACAAAATACAAACATAAAATAAAACAAAATAATAACAATGAAATTCAAACCCATAATGCTTTTATTAGGGAAAAAAAATCTATGAATGGTACATTTCCTGAGAAAATACATATTACTAGAACTGAATTGACAAAAGTACAAAGTATGTGTAGTGCTTTGAATGTAATTGGTCCCATAAACTCATAGGGAATGACATTATTAGGAGATATGACATTATTATAGCATTACTAGGAGGTGTGACATTATTGGGAGGTGTGGCTTTGTTGGAGTAGGTATTGCCTTCTTGGAGGAAGTGTGTCACTGTGAAGATAGGCTTTAAGGTCTCATATGTGCTTAAGCCACAACTAATGTCTCAGACCAGGTTTTGTTTCCTGAAAGATGTAAGACTCTCAGTTACTCCTCCAACACCATGTCTGCTTGTACTCCACCATGAACCTTTGAACTGTAAGTGAGCTACCCCAATTAAATGTTTGCCTTTGTAAGAGTTTCCATGGACATGGAGTCTCTTCACAGTAATAGAAACCCTAATGAGGGGTTTCTATTAAACAAGGACTTCCTGAAACATTATACTCTAATACGGCTGTAGATTGATGTCAAATCACATGCAAATTCTTGAAAGTCAAATAAAACATTTTTATGGTATAGATTTTATCCCTGTACACAGAAAATATGTAAGATTGCTGACCTAGCATTATCCAAATTCTAGAACTTCCAAAAGTTAACACACCCATCTCCCAGCTCTATTTTAGCTCCATAAATGGAAATATGAGATTTGCAAATAACTGTTAATGTTTACAATCCAACAGAATACTAGATTCTTGTTCTTGGACTGCAGAGGTCTATTCCAGGCACACAAAGGCATTTTAATATTGTCATTCTTAACTCAGGAATGCAAGGGTATCTTAATATTATGAAGGAAATATACATTTATTAGCATCTCAAACTATACAATAAGGTTATCTTGGTAGATACTGAAACCATTCAACAGGGAACTGAGGAAATTGCTCAGTGAACAAAATGTTTGCTGTGCAAGCATGAGGACTGGAGTTCAGATTCCCAGAATCCAGTTAAAAGCTGGATAGGCATAGTGACCTGCCTGTAATCTAGTACCCAGTAGGCAGAAACAAGGGGTCCACAGGGCAAATTGGCTAGCTAGAGTAGCTGTAATCTGTGAGCTCTGCCTCAATAAATAAGTGGAGAGCAATAGAAAATGACACCTTGTTGTGCCCAGACTCTGGACCCCCCAAATCACCAAGAGATCAGATCTAATGCAAAAGCAAGGAGTCTATTTAATTATGAGTTAACTTGGGTTCTCCGTCCATCCAACACAGTGAGTGGAGTAGGAGGGACCCAGAGCAGCAATGGGATGGGGCATATATTGCAGGTAGAGCAAGGGGGAGGGAGGGACTGGGGGTATACTAGTTGGCATAGTAACAGTCTCAGGATTGGTGCAACTCTAGAATGGGGGAACCTGCCCTGAGTTGATTGATCAGCTGCAGCTGCAGAAAGGTTGCTATGCTTGGAGGCCATCCAAGGGCCTTTGCTACCTCCTGCATTCCACTATTATCACATCTAAAGCCTGACAGCTAATTTCTGATTGGTTCCTTATCACACGGAGGGCATCTGGCAGTTTATTCCCAGTAATTAGGGCAAGGTGGGGGCGGTGTTCATATGCTGAGCACCGCTTATATCTTGCTGGGTCTTTTCTGCTGCCTGTCATGGCTGCCAAAGCAGGGGGCCTGGGTGAGGGTCTGGGCCCTTCAGCCTGACATCAGTTTTGAGTCTCTACAAGCACATACACACATGCTTGCATGGGAACCTCCCTTACAGGTTCCCTCACATGCATGTGAACACATATACACATGAACTCACACCACATACCCACACAGATACCCATAGAAGAAAAGCACTCTGTAAATTAAATATCTACTTCCTAAAAAACATCATTTAAAACCAGGTGTAGTAGTGCACATCTATGTTCCTGACAGCCAGGAGGCTGAGGGAGGAGGATTGGGAGTTCAAAGCTGGCTTCTCTCAGCAACAGAGAAGTGACTGATACAACATGGCATCTTCATAGAACTGGCATGCATCCTTCCACATGGCTCAGTCCTTTCCAGGTGTTTTATAGTATGTAATGTAATGTAAATGTCATGTAGATAGCTAGCTGTAGGTTGTGTTACTTAGGAAATGATGATAAGGAAAAAGGAGTACATGTATACTTACAGATGAGCTTTAAAAATATTTTTGATTTATGGTTGAGTGGATCTACACATACGGGACAAAATGGCACAGAGAAAGAAGGCCAACCATAAATGAAAAGGGCAGGGGTGGAGGGGATTGTTGAATCAAGATAAAACTCCCACTACTTTCTAAGCAAAATAAAGGGACTGGAGTAAGTCACGGTCCTGGGGTAAGTGAAATCTCATGTAAACCAAAGCATCCAGAGGCGTCTGCCACCCTTACATCTGTAATCTACCTGGAAATGTTTTCCCTTAAGCTGTAGGGTAGAGGCCCAATTTCATTTCTCCATCTATTGATAATATATAATTGTCCCCCAGCGGCTTATCAGGCCGGCCTTCTCCACCCCTGTGCAGCTTTTTCAAAGTATCCTCCCTATTCTCTAACTTAAACTTTGGCTCCTTGGTGCTATACAGGTTGATTCTATAAAATTGCACAGCCTCCTCCATGTCCTGTTATGTTGGGTGATCGGTTAAGTTGGGTTTCAAATGTCCCCCAAAGGTCATGTATGAAAGGCTCTGTTGTCAGCCAGTGGCATGTTGGAAAGTGGCAGAGCCTGTGAGAACTCTAGTGGAAGGGACTTAGTCAGTGGAATTATGCCCTTGAGGACTTCCTCCAAGTCACTATGAGTTGGGCAAGCTTCTCTGTATTGTTCTCATGGTCAACATGCAGAGGCTAAGCAACTATACAATGAAGACGCTGAAATCCTGGATCAAATCAAACCTTTCTCATATGTTGGTGACCTGTTTTTTTTTTTTTTTTTTTTTTTTTTTTTCTGTCACAGTGACAAGCTGGCTGACAGGGTCACCTTTGGAAGAGCTCAAATGCTGCTGAAGTTAGCTCACTGGAGAACTCAGTGGCTCTGTCCTGTTTTATGTTATCTTTGATTTCCCTTTGTGGGTTCCTGAAATGCTGAAGATTCTCCAGATTTAGACTGGAGAGCCAGGGCCTTCGGTTTTCTTCCTTTAGTTCCCACCTTTGTTACTTTGTTGACAGAATAGAACCATACTTTTGACCAATAGGCAGGTAGAAAGCTGGTCTGGAAAGCAGCGTCTGTCAATGGCCATAGTCCTGGGCTACTCAGACATAAGAAGGCAACTAGAGAAACAGTTGCCCCCATGGCTTTTCCTGGGGCCCCCATCTTACAAGTTCATCTAGGGACCCAGTTATCACAAATGGCACACTGGCATCACCTGCTGGCGGGTCCAGTTAACATGCATTCTCTCTGACTCTTGAGTCCATTCTAAAGCCACACTTGAGTTAGAGAAAATTCCTGACCTTTTCTACCCAGTTCTCCGAGTCACCCTCAACACCACCAGCCATGTTTTCTTTCTTATTCCTGATCTCCACCAGGGCTTTGGAATGTCTTAGTTTCCATTTGCAGCCCATCACCCAACCTCCACCCTTTGCAGATTTTGTTCAGTCTTATAAGAACATATCAGGATTTCTCTTTCCCTCCCTGCCTACAAAGACCCTCTATTCTACCTCTTTTATTTTTATTTCTAAAATTTAATTAGTTAAACTTATTTTTCATTTTATGTGAATGCTTTGTGTTTGTAAGCCAAATGTGTGCAGTGCCCCAGAGGCCAGAAGAGGGCAGCAGATCTCTTGTCGACGCAAGAACAACCTAAGCTGTCAATCAATCATTCAGTCATTTCTCTACTTAGTTTAGTTTTGGTCTTAGTTAGGGTTTCTATTGAGGTGAAGAGACACCAGAGGTTTAGTCTGTTATGGACATGGTGGGAAACATGGGAAGCAGGCAGACATGTGCTAGAGAAGGAGCTGAGAGTTACACATCTTGATTGAAGGCAGTAGAAAGAGACTATGTACCACAGTGGGCATAGCTTGAGCTATGAGCTTGAGCATATGAGATCTCAAAGCCTGCCTCTATAGTGGCACACTTCCTCCAACAAGGCCACACCTCGTCATAATACTACTCCTTAAGGGTCAAGCATTCAAAGACATGAGTCTATGGGGATCATTCCTATTCAAACCACCACAGTTTTAATAAATAAAAATTGTTCATACTTGGTTCAGCATGATGTTTCAAAATGGACAATGTGGATTTTCTGTATGGAGTGAATTAATATAAGTTCTACTTCCAACGTTTATCATATTTTATAGTACTGACTTAAAATCCATTTTAGACCTTATGATGGTTAATATTGTCAGTGTGACAATCAATACCTTGAATCATCTAGTAGACAAACCTCTGGGCATGCCTGTGGGGGAATTTCTAAATTGTTTGAATTGGTGTGGGAAGACCCACCTAAATGTGGGCTGAGGTCCCAGACTGAATAAAAAGGAGAAAGTGAGCTATACACCAGCATTGGCCTCTCTGCTTCCTGACTGCAGTCAAAATGTGACCTGCAGCCTCACAGTCCTGCCTTCATGCCTTCCCCACCATGATGGACTGTACCCTCCAACTGGGAGCCAAAATAAATCCTGCCTTCCTGAAGTTGTTTTTTTTTTTTTTTTTTTTTTATAAATATTGACCACAGCAACAAGGAACATTAACTAATAGTGGTCATTTCAAGCTCATGATGTTGGTTATTATCTATAGTCAACTGTGTTGTGCATTAGATCTATTGTCAGTACAGTGTAAACAAAGTTATGCATCCTTTCTCCAGGCACATCATAGCCATTTGTTTCCCTCTTTAATATAATGCCTGTTTTAATTGTTTTTCACATATATATATAGTGTGTGTGTGTGTGTGTGTGTGTGTGTGCTTGCACACCATGGACCACATGATGAAGAGGTTAGAAGACATCTTTTCAGAATTGGTTCTCTCCTCCCATGTGCGTCTTGGAGATTGAATCCAGGTCATCAGGCTTAGTGGCAGGCACCTTTATCCACTGAGTCATCTCTTCTGCCCAAAACTACCAGTTTTGTTCATTAAGTGTCATTTAATGGTGAGCAAAGGGACCAAGATGCTGGGTGAGGCATTCTGGAAAATCTTTTAATGTCATTAATGGGAAGTTCCTATAAATTCAAAGATTCAGTAACAATCACCAGTTAAGTCCAATTTTTCAGAGGAGTACTGTGTTCATGTACTTGTGCATATATGTGTATGTGTATGGGCATGTATGAACTTGTGAGTGTGTGTGTGTGTACATATACCTGTGCATGTATGTGTATATGTGTGAATGGGTTTGTGTGTGCATGTGTGTGTGTGCATGTACTTGTGTATGAATGTGTATATGTGTGTGTGAGTTTGTGTGTGCATGTGATGTATCCTCATTCGTTTTATCAGTGAACATGATGAAGACTCCTTCACAGGGCTTCTGAATGGAACACCTCTTTGCCTTATGTCACATCTTTAGGAATATTTGTAACTATAACCTCTGCTGTAGTGATTCTCTTTTATCTTGGGACATCCATGGCCTTCAGAGGATGCTAGTATAGTTGCCTGAGTGACCTGGAAAAAATTCTTTGAGGGAAATGTGCAGCATATGAGTGTTGTGGGATATTTGATTGAACTGTGACACCCAAAGACTGTGTTAATAAAGTTAACCTTGAATCAGGGGGTAGAGACAGCAACCAACTGACAAGAATTAACCATAAAGAAGCCTGGGATATGGATAGAGAAGATGCACAGGTGGGAGAAGGGACTTAGAGCTTTCATGGTCTCTTCCATCTGGGAAGTGTAGAGAGAAGGTCAACTGGTCACCCTCTGTGGCTTCTTTGATCTACCAGGTTTTCACCCCAATATTTGACTCCTGAGTCTTTATTGGTAATAGAACAACTTAGATAAAAGCAACATATGAGCTGACTGGACAGCAGAGCAGGGTGAATTCCTGTGATGAGTGCTCTGAAGAAGTCTGAAGTCATGCCACGCACAGCGTGAAGGCTCTGGTGGCCCCAGCTCTAGCCGACCATAGAGACAACAGACTGCAGAATGGGGCTTTGCTTGGTGCTCCCTTATCCCCGTACCACACTTTTCCATTCCCATTCTCTTTCCTGGCTCACCCCCTGAGTCAAGCCACTTGTCCTAAAGCAGTTTCAGACAAAGATGGTGTGGGAGTGGAAAGAGGGTTGGGGTAAAATGGAAAGTGGTTTGTAACCCTGGTCGTGACAGAGGGATCATGGAACCTGGAGGGACTAAACTTCTACCTGTGTGTTGGCTATTCCTATGTAATTCAGTTTTGTCAGCAAAGTTTGAATCCATCAAGATAGCCAGTTCTGGAAATCTAGATGATATGGTCATTGCTTGAGTTTCAAGGGCCAGTTTTGGGATTATGCACACATACACTGAAATATTGTTAGGGTCGATTTGCGGGGTCTCTTCTTGAGTTTCTGCCATCTTTTTCCTATTGTTCTAGAGTAGGGTACAAGCTGCAATGTTGGGGAGTATTATTTTGAGGTATGTGACTTTTGTTTACACTGCATTTGTTGACTCTGTGAAGCTGTGTTACTGTGCCTATTTAAAACACCCGATGGTCTAATAAGGAGCTGAGCAGCCAATAGCAAGGCAGGAGCATTAGGCAGGCAGAGCTGGCAGGCAGAGAAAATAAATAGAAGGAGAATCAAGGAAGAGGAGAGAGCAAGGAGAGAACAAGGAGAGGAGAGGATCAGGGGCCACCCAACCACTCAGCCACCCAGCCACCCAGCCACCCAGCCACCCAGCCACCCAGCCACCCAGCCAGCCATGGAGTTAAAAGGAAAGTAAGATACATAGAAGTAAGAAAGATAAAAGCCCAGAGGGAAAAGGTAGATGGGACAATTTAAGGTAAGAAAAACTGGCTAGAAACAAGCCAAGAATAAGCTTCTGTGTTGTGAGTTATTTTGAGCTGGGTGATGGGCCTCCTAAAAAGGCCAAAACAGCCAAAAAGTAAAAGCACAGTAAGCATTCACGGTGACTTGCTTTCCTTCCTCTTTCTTCTTGTATTTTCTTCCACTGTGCCGACATCTAACTTATATTTGTTTAGTATATGTTTCCATCTGACTTAGTTACTGTTCTTTTGCTGTGAAGAGACATCATGACCAAGCCAACTTCTAAAAGAAAAACATTTAACTGGGGCTTGCTTACAGTTTCAGAGGGTTAGTCCATGGGTCATCATGATGGGGAGTGTGGTGGTGGGGAGTGTGGTGGCAGGCAGGCAGGCAGGCAGGCAGGCAGGCAGGCAGGCAGGCAGGCAGGCAGGCAGGCAGGCAGGCAGGCAGGCAGGCATGGTGCTTGGAGCAGTAACTGGTAAGTTACATCCTGAACAAAGGCAGGCGGCTGAGAGTAGGGGTGGAGGGAATGGGCTTTTGAAACCTCAAACTCCACCCACCAGTGACACACTTCCTCCAACAAGGCCACAGCTTCCAATCCTTCCAAAACAGTCCACTAACTTTTGATCAAGTATTCACATAAGCGAGTCTCTGGCGGGTGTTCTCATGCAAGCCACACCATCCTTTCACTAACATATTTTTTTTCTTTTTTCTTTGGTGTTTCAAGATAGGGTTTCTCTGTGTAGCCCAGGGTTTCCTGTCCTGGAACTTGCTCTATAGACCTGGCTGGCCTAGAACTCAGAGAGCTGCCTGCCTCTGCCTCCTGAGTGCTGGGATTAAAGGTATGCACCACCAACCGCCCAGCCCCACTAACATTTCATAATAGGCCTTAGGTTGGTTATGAAGTATACAATTAGGATTTTTAAAGATTTTTTTAAAATTCTAAATATCTACACCTTGAAAAGAGAACCTAGTCCATTTATATGAATTATAAATTATATAAATTATAGCTGTTGACATTTAAACATTGCTTTCATCAACATATGTGTGCACGCACATTGTGCATGCCTTACTTTTCAAGCCATCCTTTGTTTCTTTTACACATTTCTTCCTCTTTCCATCCTTCAGCCTCTTGTATATTGCTCTCTGCTAGATTATAGTTTATACATTCTATATTAAATGTGGCTGCTCTCACACAACTAGCAAATGTAGATCAGAACTCCCCAAATTGTAAAAGGATTCCAGAAAGCTAGCTCTGACCTCTGTCACCTTTATGCTCTGGTTGCTCAGGATTTTGCCTGTGTTTTGTTTTTCTTGGCCATGTGACTATGGCAGGCATTTCCTGTCACTCATGTTTGGTTTTGTTTGCCCACTAGTGGAGTAATTATCTTGCTTATCATTCCCTCCATTTATCACCTTCCTTCCTTTCGTGGTTCCTCCTCCTCCCCCAAAGACAGGGTTTCTCTGTACAGTCCTGATTGTCCTGGAACTCATTCTGTAGGCCAGGCTGGCTTTGAACTCAGAGACCCACCTGTCTCTGCTTCCCAAGTGCTGGGATTAAAGGCATGCACCACCCCCAGCCTATTCTTCTTCTTGAAGTAATACATTGTTAGGGTCTAGATTGGGGAAACTCCATTAGTTTTTATTTGTCATAGGTATTCTTGAGAAATGAAACTATCCCATATAGAAGATGCACTATACTTCTAAAGTTGACAGCCAATTCCCATTCCTGAATTGGAAGTCTGTCTTCTCTGATTTTATGACCACACCCTCATTAGATACTTTGACTAGAATGTGTGTAGGTGATGGTTCTTGTTGTATTTAACCTGCTTGCATTCTGTGTATGCCCATGATTTTTGAAGTCTTTTGTTGATAGCAGAAATTTTGAAGTTTAAAAAAAATTTGAAGTTTTTAACTCAACCTCTCTGTGTTCTCTCTTCTGGAAACTCTAAGTGTGTGTGTGTGTGTGTGTGTGTGTGTGTGTGTGTGTGTGTGTATCCTATATTCTGTGTCTTGTTTCCTCTTTTTCAAAGTTTCTATCATTTTGACTCTGTTGTATTTCTGACTTTGATGGGGAAATGTATTTAGTTCTTAGTTACTACTAGGCTAGAGCTAGGTTGTGTTTCTTAATCCTATTCTATATTTCCAAACTTCTATCCTTATTTGTTCTTTCCCCATTACATCTACCTTTTTGTGTTGTCCTTGCTGTATTGAGGCAGGGACTCAACTGTGTATCTCTGGCTGGCCTGGAACTTGATATCATGATGACTTCAAACTCACAGAGATCTACCTGCTTCTGTCTCCCAAATGCTGGGATTAAAACCATGTGGCACCATATCTGGCCACCCCTGTTTTTTTATTTATTTTTTGTTTGTTTGTTTATTTGTTGCTGTTTGAGACAGTCTTGCTGTGAAGCAGAGGCTGGGCTTCAACTCCTGGGCTCAAGGGACCCTATGGTCTCAGCCTCCTGAACAGTTGGTTCTGTCTAGTGGTTTTGTTGTTGTTATTGTTTACAAACTTTTGCTTCTATCCTTTCACTGGTGGAAGTTCAGTACTGGTTTTTGTTTTCTAAGAGTTATGCATGCACTTTCATGTACGGATGTGTTCCTACCAGCATCGAGAGCTGCAGAATAGTCACACCATGCCTTTATCTAGAAAGGACTCTGGTGTGCTTCTTCTCCCAGACTTCCAGCTAAAAGCCTGACGGTTTCCCTGAGCTCTCCACTGCTGTTCACCTCTGTCCTTTTCAGATTCTGCATGCATCTTGAGCTACAATTTTTTCTTTCTTTCCTCCATATTTACCTATGCTGGGAGACCCCCACCCCCTTACCCCCAGTTTCTTTTTGATCTCAGAGTCCATGTGTCTCAATTTATCATATTTGAAAGTAAATCCAAATTATTCATTCATAAAATGAAATCTACTTACTTACTACATAAACTTCCTATACCCAGTCAACCATATTAACTATGTGTCTTGAACATTCAGAGGCAATCCCTCATCTGCAATCCAGAGTCAGAATCCTTGGGGTCAGAACTATCTAACTGCCTCTACAGTCATCCTGTGTTCATGAGTTATTTCAAGAGGCTCTTCCAGAGCACCTAGTATGAAGGCAGTTCTCCTGAACTCCTTTTGATGGTGGCATCCTTTAAGGAATTCCTTGTGTTCTGGTTGACTTGTCTAGGACAAGATTACAAACAGAACTAGCTTTGAAGGCAAGGGTAGAACTCTACCACCTGGTGGCAGCATTGGTCGGTTTTACAATTCCATGGTGACTGGAGTGTTGTCAACTTATTTAGCTCCTGATCTGCAAACACACATCCTCTAGGGATTCCCAGCTTCGGTCCATGCTTAATCACTACCCTGAAAACCTGCAGGCATGTTCTGACTCACCCAGGCCAGTGGTCTGTCTTCAAGTCATACCCACACTATAAATCTTGCTTGGGTTTTGGCTGATAGGAGGGGAATGTCCAAAAGTTCAGAGGCTGTACCCAGATGTGGTGATGGCAGTTCCAGCTTCCTTTACCACTTGGGAGCAAGACACTGACCTGATAGCTCAGATCTGTCAAAATTCCATTCTTTGAGTCACTTCCTTCCCCTTTGTGGTCTCTTGTCACAGATGAGCCCAGGAACCATGGTACTTGCTGTAAACACAATCAAGAAGAGTTTACCTGACAGTTGAACCGTACACTTGGGGGCAGGCAATGGGGTGGGGCTCAGTGAGTATTGAGACTCGGGGATAATGGCTGGGTCCAGGCTGTTGGGTAAGCATATGCCCAGGACAAAACTATGGAAGGCCTTTAGTGAGAGTAGGCACAGGATCTGGGGAGACATTCAGGTCCTCAGAAAAGGGGAATGGCTTTTTAAGATTGATGTGGGACCTCAGGAGGCAGAGGCAGGAGGATCTCTGATTTTGAGGCCAGCCTGGTCTACAAAGGAAGTTCTAGGACAGCCAGGGCAGTTACACAGAGAAACATTGTCTCAGAAAAAAAAATTGATGTGGGGCCAATAGTAAGCTAATAAGTTCCCATGCACTGGTGTAGCTCAATGGAAGAGAATGTGCTTAGCATACGTAATGCCCTGGGTGCTACCTCCAGCCCTAACAGAGTAAGCATATTTTGGTGTTGGCCAGCTTTGGTAAGCATGTGGCTGGAGCTCGGGCTGATCCACCATGGAGTGCCTCATGCAATCCTCTCAGCACACCATTGAGCAGAAGCGCATGAAGATGGGGATCCAGGGCCCCGGAGAGGCATCAACCACGCTGGTCATTCTCCCTGAAGTTGGTTCTGCTTTTCACCTCCTGCTCCTTCCTGCTCTGGATGGTCCAGCTATCTTGAGTGTATCTATGTGTTGTTGGGTTAACATTGCAGAGTGCAGACAGCTCATACACCTCATACATCCACAGTATTGCACAGTGAGACCCTGGGTCTGCTGCAGTCGGTCAGGGATCATCAGTCCTTCACTGCTACAGGGCACATTTACATGGTGTGACCTGAGACCTTTGTGTCATCACAGTCTGTGAGAAACCGGAAGCCCCTAGCACACTGGCTTCTGGCTCTTCCCTTGACCCCTTCCCTTGCTCAGTTGTGGAATCCTTGCAGCTTTGCTTTGCATCACTATGCTCTGAGCATGCATTATGACCTCATCTAGTGCGGGGCCTTTGCCTGGTGGAGGCCCCTCAGTTTCAGATGCTGTACATGGGAGGTCCCCATAAATAAATATCCTATAAGTGTCCATTGAAACAAGGGTGGAATAGGGAGTGGGGATGAGTAAGATGAAGGACACGAAGGACACGTAGTATCCTTAGAGTATCCACTACCAACCAAAATGATTTATTAATTGTTTTAGTTTTTCATTGTGCAGGAATCCAGTTGTGTACCAGGCAAGTGTTGTACCACTGAGCTATATCCTTCACCTGGGACTGTTTCTTATATTATGTAAACATCATAGGAAGTGTTCTTTTGGACTGGCACAGTAGACAAGCTAGGATCCCAAAGAGCTGGAAGTATGGATCTGTCGATAAAGTGTTTCGTTGCAAGCACAAAGGCATGTGCTTGGTTCTTAGAATCACATAAAAATGCCAAGCATGGTGGTGTGTGCTGTGTGTGCTTGTAATGTCAGGGTGGAGGAAACAAAGACAGGAGGATTCCTTGGGCTTGCTGGCCAGCCAGTCTAGCCTAATTCATAAGCCCCAGGCTAACGAAGTATCCTGTCTCACAGAAGAGGGATAATGCCCCGAAGATGACGGCAGAAGTTATTCTCTGGGCTTCCACATGCAAACTTGTACATACATGTATCACCATCACCTGACCATGCACATGTGCACATCCACAACCCTACACACAAATAGCTTAAATGGAGTTACTCATGCTAAAATTATTGTCACAAAGATGAAACTAGGCTGCTAATCTGATCTTCAGAGGAAACAGAGAAGCAAACAACCATGTGTCCCACTCCAGGCTATTCTTAGTGGGGCTGGTGGAGAAGTCCCATGCACATTCTTCCTTACACAGAACAGGAAGCTGGAGGGGATTGGGGTGAGCCACCATCATTTACCCATTGTTCTCTATTCCTGTCCCCAATTTACAAGAAAAGTGATTTTGAAATGACAATCCACCCTTTGAATTTTGTCTTTGCTTTCTCCAGCTCTTCTCTGTATAAACAACCTACTTTCTCTGCCTGGCCCATTGGAAAACCTGGCACATTTCATGGAAGGAGAGATCAAGAATTGGAAGTAAAGCCGGTTGAGATCTTTAAATTGTTGTGACTTTGTTCTTTAATACCTAAGTGTGTTGGAATTCTTTGCCTCTTTTTTATGATGTGGAGTGGGAGCCAGTAAAGCAAAGGCAAAGGAATGATAGGTGGACACACCCCTGGAAATTACCCAGTGAGTCCTGGAGGCCTAGAGTTACCAATTACCCCCCACCCCTGTGCACCTGAGTCCCTGGCCTTGGGCACTTGTTGCTGCCAGGCAGAAGAAGAACAGGTGCATCTAGCTTCAGGCCTTGAAGGTGCAGGAAAAGCACTCTTGGAAGCTGAGAAGCAAGACAAGCACCAGGTTCCTTTCCTGCAGCCTGTGACCTCCACCCTGTGGCTTCCAGCCCTGGATTCTGCTGACTTCACAGCCAGACTCCAGAATGGAAAAAGTGTGGCCAACACTGCCCAGATGACCCATGTCCTCAGCACTGAGAGCTGCAGGAAGGAAACATGTGGACACAGGGCTGGGTAAGGCTCACCCTTCTTCTAGTTCCAGAAGGAACTTGGCCTTAGGCTGTCTTCTGGAGAAGGGCCCCACGTGGCCTCTTAGCTGGGCAGTAGAAAGTGCAGTTTTACCCCATCTGGCTGATTCTGCTTCATGTGCATATCCAATACAGTTTATGTGCATATCCAATACAAAGAGGAAACAGAAACTGTGTGGTGTTTCTTTATTTGGAAATAGAGTCAAAGACCAGATTGTAGCTCAGTGTCACAGTGCATGGTAAGCATACATAAGACCTTGGGTTTAATCCCTAGTGAAAAATTAGAGAGTGGGGGAAGGGATAGAGAGAGAAAAGGAGAGATCATACTTTTATCGATTGTCAAAACACATTTCTTAGTAAACAAAGATAATAGAGGGTGCACTAACCCTGGGGCCCACAGCAACTAATGATAGACAAGCTGTCTGTACTGTCTCATTCACTTGTTCAACGAATATCTACTGACTATGTAATATGTTCCAGGAAGATTCTAGGTGCTGGAGACAAAAGTCCCAAACACAGAAATTGGCTTTTTCCCCCCACTTAGACTTCCCACTTCCAAGAAGAGAGAGAGAGAGAGAGAGAGAGAGAGAGAGAACTTATGTACACGTGCTACAGAAAACAGTGAAGGTGGAGGGTGGATGTAGGCATGAGTGTTGAGGTGATGAATCCACGTATGTGACAGAAAAAAAACCTGTGGATAAGGGAGTTTGAAGAGGTCTGAAGGAGGTAGAGGGAGGTAGTCTACATGGATTTCTAGGACAGAGTGATCCCGCAGGACAAATGGCATGTGGGAAAGTCCTGAGGCAGGAGCGTGTCTGTTGCTTAGAGGTCTGCAGCCCGGTGTGGCTGCAGCCTGAGAGAATGAGGGTAGAGAAAACTGTAATAGGAATAAATAAAAGAGCCCAGAGATTGATATTGGAGTTCAAACTTCAAGCCAAATATCAGAAAAGCAAAGCAGCTGGACATGGGCTTCTTACTTCTACCTCAGGCTGAATGGGCTGATCCTGTTTCCACAAGCTCTCACCAATCCTCAGACTGTAACCTTTTCCAGAGTGGCTGGAGAATGAATGTCTCTCTGAGGTCTTGCTTCTGTCTTATACACTTCCCTAATGTTGGGATTAAAGGTGTGAGCTATAATTCTCTTTTGGACCAATTCACTCTTGTGTAGACAGAGATTTGGCTACCTCTTAATCTTGAGTCCTAGGATTAAAGGTGTGTACCAACACCTAATTTCTGGTTCCTTGGATTAAAGGTGTGTGCCTGGCTTCTAAGGCTTGTGGCTGACTTTGTTTTCTGAGTCCTTAGTCAAGCTTTAATAAATCATAAATAATATATCACTACAGAAAACATCCTAGAGGAGGCAAGTCTGGATCAGGTGGACCCCTTCCCCTTCCTCTTAGGCTTCTTTCCTCTTTCTCTTCTCTTTTCCTTTTGGAGACAAGATCATTCTATATTGTTCACCTGGCAAGAGATCCTCCTGCCTCAGACTCAGTAGTTGGAACTATAAGCTTAAACCTCCATACCTGGCTAACATGGTATTTTCATACTGGGCTATGCATAGTATGTCTATCTTCTGGGGATGTGATAACATGCAGGGTGTGGCAGAGCCTAGTATTCTGCATGTCTCAGGCTTCCTGGGAAGAGGACCATGATGTTGTGAGTTAGAAATGAAGTAGAGGAGACCTTGGCTTGTTCTGAGTGCAGACAGACTTCATCTGACCTTTGCTTTCTTTTTCTAGACTATTTTTCTTTTCTTTCTCCGCCCCCCCCCCCATGCTGGGGATGGAACCCAGGGCCTTGTACATGCTAGGTGGTAGCTCTACCACTGAGCCACAGTTCTAGATAGCTCCAGCCCTTAATCTTTGTTTTAAAGAAACTGGATTGGCTGATTAGGCAGAGAGGGAAGGAGTGAATGCAATTAGAAACCCATTGAATGATAATTAAACAAACAAACAAACATTGAGTATGGTTCAGATGGGGATGAATAGGAGGGGGTGAGGGAGGTTGAGAGGTATTATTCTAAAGGTGATCCCTCCAGAAGTCAGGACCAACTCCATCACAGCACAGCAGCTGGGAAACAAACAAACAAACAAACAAACAAACAAACAAACACAGTATTGAAGGCTGTGGAGGACTCAGGATGTAGCCAAAGACTATCAAAGTATCACTTCTGCCAGGTCCTATGGAGTAAAGCTAGGAGATTTAAGGGGAGGAAGCCTGGATTCTCATCTTTTTAGAGTTAGGTCTACGGGAGGGAGGGGGCGTAGAACTCATGCTATGCGTGAGTTCTGTCTCTGAGCCACACTCCCACTCAGCCTCCTTTGTCCTGATGGAACAGGAAAACTCCAAGAACACACTAGAAGAGGAAGTGTTGGTGGGCATCTCTCAGACCACTTGACTGAGGTTGATCTTTCTCTTGTGTATAATTTTATATGTCCACTTAACAAGGGCTTGATGGTAGAGTTAGGGTGCTGGGTGCTACCTTCCTATTCCATTAGTCAGCCACGTGCTGTTTTGTAAGTCTCATTAGTTTGGATTGCTTCCTATTTTTTCCCAGCACTATATAACCTTTTGTTCTACTATGTTTTGTTTCTGGCACAGAGTCTTGCAATGCTGTCCAGGCCACTCTCAAACTCACGATCTCCAGAGAGTGATTTCTGCCTCAGCTTCCTGAATAGCTGGGACCACAGGGGTACTCCACTGTGCCCAACTTACCTAAGTTTTAAAATAACAACAAATGCTTGGCTGAGGGCAGGCAGGGCGTGTGTCTGCATTAGCTTTTGGCACTGTCTTCTAGCCCTTCCTTCTCAGAAGCTCACCCACAGTATTCCCTCCAAGGGAATGACCTATCTGCACCTCTCACAGCCAACAGGAAGGAGTCTTTGCCAGCCTGAAAAACTCAACAAACCAGTTCTTGAAAATCCCCCACCACTGGTGTTTATTTTTTTAATTATTATTATATATTCACTTGTTAGTTGGTTCTTTGAGAAAATCAACAGGATAGACAACCCTTATCCAAACTAACTAAAAGGCAAGGGTGAGAATATCCAAACTAACAAAATCAGAAATGAAAAGAGGGACATAACAACAGACACTGAGGAAATCCAGAGAATCATTAGGCTGTACTCCAAAAACCTGTACTCCATAAAAATTGGAAAATCTACAAGAAATGGATAAATTTCTTGACAGATACCACTTGTGAAGTACTTGGTAGAGACACATTTCTTTCTATTCTTGATTCTTCAATAACAAAACCTTCATCTCCATGAAGGAGCTGATGGTATATAGTGCCAACCACAGTGCTGTGGGCATTGATTTTATTCTTCACCATAGCTTCCCACCACCTCAAATCAGCGAAGGTTCCCAGGGCAAGAAGCGGTATCTGCCAGGACAGAGATTGGCAGCTGATAACACACATAACTTTCACCAGACTCCAGCCTTCATAGAACCTTCTTCTCAATGTCAGTTATGTGTGAGTGGCATGGTGATACAGGCCGGCACCACTGGGAGAAGGGTTCATTTTCAGGAGGTCACCTAGAGAGGAAAGATTTGACTTCAGTCTTTGGAATGCTGAACCGATTGAAGGTTCATCCATACCATTTGTGCTCTTCGCTCTCATGACCCATTAGTTGCTTTTCCAATCCGCTCCTGGTCAGGAGACTGGGCAGCACACATACTTGCAGCTGCTGTCGCGAGGAGGGAAAGTTGCAAATGCGGTATCAGAAACCCAGGAACCTGAAGCCAAAAGCGCGGGTTTTCATGGCACTAGGCACACAGCAACTTCACCCCCGCAACCCTCCACCGCCACACTGAGCGCACCCCTCTCCAGGCAGGGAGAAGAGGTGGGGCCGAGGCAGGCTCAAGGAAGCCGCTTCAGTGAAGCAGGGAGTAGTGGGTGGTGGCCGCGGGGGCGGAGCCAGGGCGGGGCGGTGGAGACTCTTAGGGGCGCCCAGGCTCCCGCACCCGCGTGGGGCGTCGGGCGAGATGGCGGCGCGCAGCCTGGGCAGCGGCGTGGGGCGACTGCTGCGTGGCTTGCATCGGCGCTCCGGACAATCGGGGTGGTTTCTGAGCGTGCCCGGATCGACCGCCACTCGGCTCCTAGGCAGCGTTTCCCTCGCAGCGCAGCCAGGCTCATACCCTGCCTTGAGCGCTCAAGCGGCCCAGGAACCAGCCGCCTTCTGGGGGCCTTTGGCCCGTGACACACTAGTTTGGGACACCCCCTACCACACTGTCTGGGACTGCGACTTTAGGACGGGCAAGATCGGCTGGTTCCTGGGAGGCCAGTTGAATGTGTCTGGTGAGTGGGTTGCTGGGGACCACTCTGTCCCGCCGAGACTCGGGAGGCCCCCTGTCAGTAGCAGCTGTGCACAGGCCTTGGCCCCTTCCCCCAGTGTGCTTCACCACCCACTCTAATTCTTGTGCCACGTCACCCTGTCCTGCATCCCACCCAGTCCAGAAACTGCAGCCCAGCGGAGCACCAACTACGCGCCCAAATGTGCAGCGCTGGCTCAAGCTGAAAACGAAGGGTAGTCCCTTTGAGGTCACAATGGCCTATCCTAGCTCAGATTCTGGGGGGACTTGCTTCAGACTTTAATCTCAGGGATCCCTAGCACCGAGTGCACACAGCCTACGACCCCAGATCGGCCTAGGTGGAAAGAACGCATGGTCCAAGAACCCAGTCTTTTCTGCCTGGGGGGTGGAGGGGGAGGGACAGGTCAGCGGGATAAGCGCTGCTGTGTGTAGGTTGTTACCATCAGTTATGGTGCTAGCGTTTGCAACTCCCCAGTAGACAAGCCCTGCAGTGTAAACAGAGCCCTGGTGGGTGCAGGAAGAACGCGCCAGCGGCTGGGAGGGAACTGGTTATCTCCTCCCTCAGGGGCGTGTGGGCAGGAAGTTCTGGGTGTCAGAACTGCACCCCAAAGACAAACTTCTACAGTGTCAAAGGCAGGTAACCCCAGCACTCTGGAGGCTATCAGGAGGAGCTAAGCGGATCTCAAGGCCAGCTTGGGTCATGTAGCCTCCTCCTCGTTCTCCAAAAGACGCATCAGTCACTAGCTATTTTCCAATGAGCCTGAATTCCGTGCTGCTAAGGTTGGAAGCACTGAGAAGTCCAGCTGGACTGACAGGCTGGGCCTCTGGTGCACTGCAGGGGTTCAGGGACTTCTGCCTTCCAGTGGGGTGGGTGTAAGGCTTGGGTTGGTCAGATGCATAAGAAAGGGACTGAAGGTCATCCTGGCAAGGGGATACTTTGTTTAAGGACCACAAGTTAGGGGTGAAATCTGGTGTCTTATCACTTGCATTACCTTCCCTGAATCTCAACCTCCCCATTTGTAGTTAGGGAAGTAATACCACTTAAGCAGGCTGTGCTGAGAGATTCAGAACCTTGACCAGACTTATTGATAATCAATAAGCTGTATCAATTTTGATTTACTATACTCAGAAATTATAGGTGGTGTCTTTTTTTTTTTTTTTAAGCACAACACCTTAAAGAAACTTTGGACCAGTCATTCCCCCCCCCCCATTTTGTATATTACTTGTCAAGTTTAATCTAAATGAGTCTCGTACTAGATAAGTGTTGCCTTTAGATTTGAGTCAGCAAAATCTTGAACTTGGGGGAAGAAGTTCCTGGGACTGTAGAATTGATGGAATGTGCCTTTGAAGTGAGTAAGGCTGAAGGAAGAGGGCAGAAAGTGTGTGGCTTCTTTGGAAACCTCCCTGGGCTTAAGAGGTCAAAGCCACAGGGACACCCAAGTTTACAGCTGATAAGGAATAGTATTGACCTTATGGTGAGGCTTGGGTGTGGTCTTCAGGGAATTGGTTGGTCTCTGTTCTTCTACCTTTAGAGTTGTGTGAGCCAGAGACTGAGCTTCAGCAAGCTGACCTGTAGGGAAAGCAGCTTCTCGGAATGTCTGGCTGTCTATCTGTTAGCAGCATTTTTGTCCTTTACCAGTGTCTGCAAACCCCAGAGGTCATAGTGTGAAAAGGAGACAGACTGCAGCTGCCCTGGGAGCCACGTAGAAAATTGTGATCTGTTTGTCTTGTGTGATAATGCCAGCTTGTTCCAAAAAGTGTGAATGACACTATTGTCCTTCCAGGGATCTCCAGACTAATGCTTCGCAAAGCATGGTCTTGGACCAGCAGCCTTCTCAGGGAGCTTTTAGAAATGCAAATTCTGGGACCGGTTCTAGACTCCTTAGGTTTAGAAACCTGGTGGCTGGGCATCTTTCAGTTGCAGGTGCTTGGTACAGCATAGCAGGGTGGTTTCAGCTGTGCCTTTTGAGATACACTCTCAGTTCTTACTGTGCTGGCTTCCCATGTTTCCTTATATGCTGTTGTAGTTACCATTGTTACATACTTTCAATTTAGCAGAGCTGCAGAATACAAGGCCATTTTATTACCCTCTGAGGTCCTAGGTCAGTACTCTGGACAGGGCCCACCCTGATGTCTCAAGCCAGAGTCATCTGTCAGTTTCTCACTTCCTAGTTTTGGGGCTCGAACTGGTGCTGGGCTTAGAATATGGTTCATCCCTTGAACTCCCCAGTAAAATCCCTTTGTCTGGTATTATAAGGAAGGTAACTAGGATTTGGAGAGGTTATCAGGGCAGAGGCATAAGGTTCAGATTGTGGTGTTTTATAAGAGGGAGAGGCCAGAAGAGATAACTATTGTCTCTGCCTCATCTTAGGACTACTGAGGGGGGATGAGGGGGCATCACCAGATGCAAGCCTTTGAACTGTGACATAAATGTTTTCCTTTGTAAAGGTAGTCATCCTCTGTTATTTCATCACAGTTCTGGAGAATGGATTCTTATAGTTGTGATAAGTGAAATTTCAGGCTGGGTTCACTTGCTCCCCAGACCACTCGAGGCTTTTAACAGTGTAATGGCTAGGGTCCATGGGAAGTTTTGTGTGCAGCTATTGAGGCTTCTGAGCAGCCTGCTTGAGATGGGGAGGGCACTTGTTTGCACTTGCTCCGGATCAGATGCTGTTCTCAGCATACATAGCTGGGGCTCTTGTTAGGATTAGGTGAGATGAAGCTTGTAAAGCTCTCGACACTATCCTTAGGACATTTGCAGCCCTAACCACCCACTGCTGTTAAACATTAATGAGACATGTGGTGGAGTTTATCCTTCAGAAATGCTGCTGAGTACTGTGCCCACCTGAAATGGACCCCATATGTTTGAGTCCCACAGCCTGGGATAGGTAGGAAGAGGTTGGAATGGACATGCAGGTGCCTGAAGTTCTCAAGGAACCACACACTGTGCCCACCCCAAGCTGTAATGATGGAAGCCCCTTGGCTTTCAGGGAGGTATAGCCTCCAGGCCCTTCCTTGACTTGCCTCTAATGCCTTCTGAAAAATACTTTGAAGTAGGGTCTTTGGGAACCTACATTGTAATAAGGAATCCTTTCTGACCTTGGTCATTTGGCTCCATTCTCTGTAGGGCTCCACAATTACTTTTTCTCTGTGCATGTACACCCAGGATGCCAGGAAACTGCAAATCCAAAACCAGGGGATCATGGTGTATATGTTGCATTCACCACACACATCTTAGCCATATTTTCTAAATTCCAGACCTTGAGTCTGATTTAATTCAATGTGTTCATTCTTATTCTAGCAAGAGTGTATGTATGAGCTTTTTGGAGACAAGGTCTCATATGTAGACCAAGCTGGCCTGGAATTCACAGAGATCCACCTGTCTCTGCCTCCTAAGTACTTTGATAAAGGTATATTACCATCATACCTGGTTTAAATAAGCTATTTTAAAACTAACCATTGAATACTGAGACTTCTTGGGTGCCTCTCCTCCTCCTCCTTCTCCTATGCTGGGAATGGAACACAGGGTCTCAGACAGGCTAGGCTGGTGCTGTGCCACTGAGTGCTACCTGCAGCCCTCTTGATGCTTTAGGAACACTGCACAAATAGAAGTCATGTTGCTGATGCTCTTTCCTCGATGGCAGTGACTCAGAGATCAGGCTGATCCTGAGATAACGCGATGGCAGACAAAGCTTGTCTAAGTTTTTTTTTAAGGAACTCCAAATGAAAATGTAGCTCCAATCTCATGAGGTGGAGTTTCTGGAAGAATCTGAATTCTTCTCCCTTGTCAGAAGCATGACTTGCTTTAAATAGCAGTTGCTTCTGGAAAGTTGGCAAATATAACTTTCGGAATGAAAGTTGTCCAAATGTGCCAGGGAAGTTCGCTATTTAAAGAAAGCCATTGTCAGTCCCCAGTGTGGTTGCTAACCCCAGTTTCTTTTCATGACGAATGAAGCTTTGTGTTCTGGGTCCACTTAAATTTGAGCTGGGTATGAGGAGGATATATTTAAACAACCAATCAGAGCTTTTGGATTAGGGGTGTGGCTTAGTATTTGAGCACTTGCTTAGTATGTGGGAAACCCTGCATTCCATCCCTAGCCCTGTACAGCTAAGGGTGGGAGTTTGAAAATTCCTACATTATTGTATATCATATTTCTAAAGGAGATAGTAACACTCCTGTAATTTTTTTGTGTTGTTAATAAAACTAAAAATCTCTGATTCATTAACTGCCCATAGACTGTGTAAGGATCTGGGCTGGGCCATGTGCTACAGTGATTAAGATGGAGCCCATGGCTGAGCAGACATCCTGATCTCAAGGGCCATATCCCCTAATGTAAACATGGAGTAGTTAGCATCCTGTTATATAGATGGAGACACAAAGGCTCAACCTCAGAAACAGTGGGAAATAACCATTGTCAGAGCACCTGTGCTGAAACAAACAGATTACAAATCTAGGGTGGAATTACAATGATGTGGTTCAACATTCTCAGTTGGACAACACTTAGCCTCATAAACTACTGAGAAGGGCTGAGAAAAGCACATTAGAGACAGGAAACCAATCGGCTCTTTCAGCCACTTCCCTTGAAAGGCAGGCACAGGGAGATATGACAATATGAAAATAATGAACAGTTCACCTAGTCTCCGTAGTCTTTCCTTTTCTGTATATGTATGTAGGTGGGGGTGGGGGTATGGGGAGACTTCACCACCAGGCACACTGAGAAGCGTGGCTCCAATTTTTATGTCTCCCATCTTGATTTCTCCAAAGGTCCGATAAGTAGTCATGTTTCAGCTTAGTGATGTAAACTGCAGCATGAACAACCCCCTTTTGATTTTTAGTCTGGTTTGTGCTAGAGCTTAGACCCAAACAGTGGTCTCCTGTGATTTTTGTTTAACACAGTAAGCAAGCTAATCTGTATTGGGGTGATGTGCTCAAGATTTCCACAGGGCAGGGGAAGAATTGTGGTCCTCAATCAGTCACCATGAGAAAGGAACCTTATGGCCCTTGTGACCCAGATGGTGGGGTAAGGAGGGGACTCCTGGGCAGAATAAGGAAGTGCTACATGGTGTGGGCCACTGAGAAGTGGGAGGACAGAGACTCACTGTGTGCTGGGGACTTGGATGGCTCAAGATAGGAGGCAGAGTTTGAGCTCTGCCTTCAGTTGTGCTGGGCCCAATTCTTCCTGTAAATGCTTGAAGGTGGAATTTTCCTGTCCCACTGCCCAGTTCTTGGATTGTTATTTT
The DNA here is from genome assembly GCF_943737965.1 of Phodopus roborovskii. Classification (NCBI taxonomy): domain Eukaryota; kingdom Metazoa; phylum Chordata; class Mammalia; order Rodentia; family Cricetidae; genus Phodopus; species Phodopus roborovskii. The sequence goes on from NW_026125264.1 coordinate 4,590,466, forward strand.
TTTTAATCTGTAGAGATTGTGTATATACAGGGAGAGTACCCTCCATGTCTTCCTCATCCCCCATCTCCTCTCCTCCCTTCCCCAGTTCCTCTCTTTCCTCTTTCCTCACTTTTCGTCTCTCTCTTCCTTCCCTTCCTCTTTCCCCTTAACCTTCCTCTCTCCCATTTTCTCTCTCTGCCCCTCTCCTTTTCCCTCTGCCCCACCCCTCCCTTCTTTTCTTCCCTGTAACCAAGGTAGCAGATGGAATCATAAATATGTGCCAAAGCCATCATGAACATGGCATCTTAGGGCCATGGTTCTGTTAGACCCCGTACTGTGGTGGCTCTACACTATAGTATTATTGTGGGATTATTATATTGGCATGTTCCTTGGGAACACTGTGACATCCTCAATCCCAATCTTATGACACAGTAGGTGGCAACCAATTGTTAGGCTTGCCCGGAGTCAGTGGTTGCTGTACCACTCTATGGACTAAGAAGCTGAGACTTGATGTCGAGGGCAAGGCCATTGTTCGTAGTTAGTAGGTGGCTGGCCAAGGGCCAGACTTAAAGGCTTTTCAGGCAGCTCCCGGCTGCCAGCCAGTAAGGCATGGCCAGGTGTTCCACAGGGCTAACAAGGATCTTTATTTACCCCACTCCCCACCCCCAACGAGGAAGAGAGAGAAACAGAATCCCCATGGAATCTGAAAACTACATATATAGTGGGTGTCCATGTAAACACACAGGCATCTGCTAGTGTATGGTTCCAAGACAGGCTGCAGCAGGACTGTGCTTAAAATGCACGGGGGGGGGGTGAGTCTGATACTACTCAAGGGTGAGAAGCATGGGGTTCAGAGACAGGGGTATGTGCAGAGAGGGAAATATAGGCTAAGATCTGTAGCCTGCACAGGAGGGGGATGGCAATGTCAGGCAGGAAAAACCGGTGCAAACACCCTGGGGCAGGGGGAGCTCTTTGGACTCAGCTTGTCCAGCAGGGAGAGGAATGTCTTTGATGGCCTTGGTAATCAGCGATCTAACATCTTCTCTGTGTGGGAGGCCTCTGGGGAACACTGGATTTGGGGATCTATTCTGAGCTACCTAGATTTGTGCCATCTGTCAGCCCCAGGAAGAGATACATGGGAACACCCAACTATACAATCTGTGCTAGGCCTTCTTCATCTCCTCTCAGCCTGCCTTCCTTCTTGGCATAAAACAGGCAAGATACCTTGCTGAGCTTGCAATGCTGAGGGTCGTAGTTCAGAGTCAGTCACTCTCTGGGCAAGAAGGATGCCCTGTGCCCACCACACATCTGTGACTTCTCATCACAGCTAGGTAGGTGAAGGACTTCAATTTATTACTAGCTTCCAGGTGTCTGGAGCAGCCCAGATTTCCTGCTCTTAACCAGTCCTGTCCTGATTTTCCTTCAGGACTTCCTGTAGCATTGATTCTCAGGTGACCCTTCCCAACTTGTCAAGACCAGATCAGAGTCACCTCCATGACCAAGCAGCTGGGGACATGGCCCTGTACCAAAGGGTGACCTCTTTGCTGACTGCTTAGAAGCCATAAAAGTATGATTTTAGGTTGAAAACTCTTGGTATATGGGCATCTGTGTACACACAGAAGCACACACACACACACACACAAGAGGAGAGAGAGAGAGAAAGAGAGAGAGAGAGAGAGAGAGAGAGAGAGAGAGAGAGAGAGAACCACCACACTGCTAAGCTAGACTCAGCCTGGGGGCACATTCAGCTGACGTCTGTGAAGCTAGCTTTTCCTTCCCTAACAGCCTTGTTTTCCCACTCATAGTATGAGCTATCTATCCTGCTCCACTGTTCTCCACGGCTCTAAGTTTCATCTGTCTGTGGAATCACGCCTTTTCATATCTCCCCTCCCCTTTGCTATAGGTCAGGCTCAGCTTTCTTCCATTTGCTGCACAGAACAGTTTATTGGTGGCTTGTTCGGACCATTACAGGGACACTGTGGAGGGCAGTGTGAGGGATGCTGGAGCTAGTTTGTGTCAAATCCAGATCTGTTACTCTGTGACCTTGGGCAGGCAGTCTCTGTATACTTCACATCTGTGATGGGAAATACTGGCAGTGGTTCCTCAAGAGCACTGTCTACAGCCAGGCTCCCACTGTTACTGTTGCTAGCCCAAGTTGCTCTTAGCTTCAGTGAGTGCATTTGTCTTGTCTGGGTAACTTCAGCCCCAGAGTTCTGTGGGAAAAAGTTATGTGACACCTTCCACAGACCACCTCAGAAGATTGGAGGACACTGGTGGGAACCTGGTTGGGAAGATGGGATCACCTCTGTGGGAACCAGCCTGGGGTAAGCTCACTTTTAAAATCAAATAATCAGTGAGCAGGGTGTCAGCAGAACTGAGCCCACTAATCCTCAGGTTTTTGTAAACCAGCCCACTGACCTTGTGTTTTTTCCAGGAAGTCATGTGAGCTGAGCTTGGGTAACAGAGCAGGAGGGGAGCAGGATTTTCTTGAAAGGCATGTCTAGCTCAGTGCCTATTACACAGAGATTTTTGGGTGGTGATGCCACATGCAGCCAGTGTGGTGACTGTTGGAATGCTGTGATGACCTCGGAGTCTGTGTGGAAGGTCACTTTGCAGAACAGATCCTGTTTGTATAGTGATTGTGTCTGTTTTTTGCAGTTGTGGCAATCACCCTTTCTGGAGGAGGAGATCCTGTTCTGTAGGAATAGCAAACCACAACAGATCAAATCCCACGTCACCCTCTTCTAAAGCATCCATAATAACATCTGTTATCTTTTCTTTACATAGTCAACTGCCTGGATCAGCATGTGCAGAAGTCCCCTGAGACCGTAGCTTTGATTTGGGAGAGAGATGAACCTGGGACTGAAGTGAGGATCACTTACAGGTACTGTGTGTCACTTGGGACTCTCAGCACCCAAGAGGGAACCTGAACCTTTCTATAGTTTGGTTTTGGGGAAAGTGCATGGTCTCTGTTGCAACCATTAACACAAAGTCTGGCTCTGTGTTTGCTTGGTAATACTGGATGTCTGAAGATTCTTGTAGTGATATTAGGGACTGGGGAGACATTGGCCCAATTCTGCTGCTGTGTCTGGATCAGGGCATGGAATTGTCTGAGCATCAGGAGATGTTTCAGATTTTGGGATGCTCTGTTATCCCAGGCAAAGGAGATGTGGATAAGGCAGGCTGTGGCAGGTATCAGAGCACACAGAACATCTGTCCAACAGAAGCCTGGGTTGAAGTTACCCGGATGAGACAGGGCAAACTCATCCATGGGAGCTATGAACTCAGAGGCTGGATGTGGGCGGCACCCTTGGAGCACTCACTATCAGCATCTCATATCACTGATGCAAAATGCACAGAGATTAAGTGGCCTGCCCAAGATCACATAGTAGTAGATTTTTATTTGATCCATTTAACTCTGGGACCTCCCCCACCATTTTGTCTTCCGTTGTTATGTTGTAATGGTCCAAATTGGAAGCAAAGCAGCATCAGTGTTAGCTACTGACCTTTATGTACCTTATGATGGGGGTGGTGAGTGAGGTGATAATTAACACAAGTTTTAATTTTTTTAAAAGGCTGATATTGTTCATTGATTTCATAAGTGGAAACTAGTCGCTATGTAGGCACCGTGCCGGAACATTCAGGGAAGTCTGGCCATAGACTGACAGCGGTTTAGATGAATGGCCACAAGCTAACAGAGGTTTAGATAGTTCCTTGGGTAACGAGTTATCCAAAGCTGCTGCCCTCTGGGCTGTCTTGATCACAGATACAGTAGGGAGGATATTGCCTCTTTATTGAGTCTCATTAGCTGGGGATAGGTATAACTCAATGAAAGCATGCTTGCCCAGTAGATGTGGAACCTCAGGTTCTATCCGTAGCACTGAAAAAAAAATCCTTTTGACTAAAGACACAATTTACCATTACAATTATATCTCTGGGCCACCATGTGTTCTGTGTTTTCTCCTCATCAGGTCTTCTGAGTATGACTATTCTCCTCCAGGGTAGTTTCAGGCTTTCCATATCCAGCCAGTCATCTAGCAAGTACTTGTTTTATGCCTTTATATAAGTTACTACTGGTTAGAGTGTGTTGAAGTAACAACCAAAGCATGGCAGCATATTAGGCTGAATAGTGAGGGAAGGTCTCTCTGAGGTTGTTTAAATTGAGATTCAACTGATGATCGAAAATACCATGTCCTGGGGGCAGGGAGATGATCTGGTAGCTGGGACTTGGCAACGATGGGGAGAGTGTTCGTAGAAGCAGTTTTGGGCAGGGTTGTGGATGCTCAGGTAACTTGGGGGCAACTGGACACTCATTTCCCACTGGCTTCTGGAATTCTAGTTTTATTCCAGACCAAATTCAATCCAGGATTGCAGTGCTCAGGCTGCCTTTTGTAGAAAGCAAGGTGACTTAAAAATAGGTATTTTGATTATTTTTAAATTATGTATATACATGTGTGGGTATGTACATGAGAGTGCAGGGCCCCACAAAGTCCAGATGAGGACATTGGATCCCCTGGAGCCAGAGGTAGAGGTGGTTGTGGGCCACCTGACATGGATGTCAGGAACTGGACTCTTCCGCAAAAAACAGTACCTGTTCTTAGGCACTGAGCCAACTCTCCAGCCCCAAGGCAACAGTTTCAATCTTCTATAGCCCCTGGCAGTGTTAATGGCCTACTCATTCCTTCATCTACCCATCCCAACAGCCCTTAGGCATATTATAGCCTTCATAGTTAAGGGCTATTATGTAGTACTTTGACATCCTCTTGTCAGCCTGAGCTCAGGGTCTGTGTTGGTTCCTTTTTTCTGGTACCTGGCTTCAGCCTCCACGTGGCCCACAGTATCTTACTTCCAGGAGCCTGAAATCTATCAGACTGGATGATGAGGTTCCTGGATGGCTTCTGTACAGGGGATCTTGGGGAGTGCTGCTTGTGCATGAATTGGCTAGCTCAGCTGCTTCTTAGGGATTTTGGGACACCTCCATGTGCATGTACACATATATCCTTCTAAAAAAAGAGGCTGAAGCAGTTGCTTGAGCACGGTCTGTGTGTGGCAGGCCAGAGGCACTAACTAGACAGCTGGGGTCCTGCCCTGATGCTGCCTGAAGGACTGGTGTTTCCTCTCCATCCCAGGTAGGCTTAGAATTGTTGATAGGCAGGTCACTAGGAATGCTCTGTGGCCAGATGCAGCAGTATTTGGCAGTCTGTGAGCTGCTGAAATTTGTGGTTGAAAGTTAAAGGTAAACCAAATGGAATGCTCAGGATTGTAGCCAGCTCATTACAGTCAAGAAATACTTGAGGTTGATGGGAATGAAGCAGCTCTCAGCCAGCCGACGGATTTCTGAGTACAAGTGAAGTGTTTACTAAGCTGCCCCTCTATACACATACAGAGTTTGTCCAAGGTGCTCTGATTGGTCTCTGATGGCTTAGAACTAGATGGCTGTGTCTGGCATTAGGGCAGAGTGTTACACACACTGTAACTGCAGCAAGTGTGTGAAGGCCTCTAGTTAGCCCTTTCCCTGGCCATTTTAGGTGTTTGACTTGCTACTGGTTGTCATGCTATTAGACAGACAGATAGACAGACAAACAGATGCACACATACTTAGCATAGTCCCTCTGAAATAATGTGATGATTTCCTTCCAAACACTGAGGCACTCAAGCTCTCAAGCTGCCTCAGGATAGTCACAAGCCCTTTAGAGTCAAAGCTCAAAGGTCAAGCTCCAGACTCTTAGACCCACTTTTTTTTTTTTTTTGGTGTTCTTCTGTTAGAGATCAAATTCAGGACATTGGTCATGTCAGGCAAATGCCCTGTCACTGAGCTAAACTATACCCCTGACCATTTAAAGAAACTCAGTGTGGCTATGGATGGTGTTTTTACCTCTAGTCTTCATTGATTCAAAAGATCCTCCTGGATGATGGTCTGGCAAAGCTGTGTGCTCTCTCAGGGCACCACTCCCCTCTCTGTAAAATGGGGTGGTCGGTGCAGTGAAAAATGACTTTACAGGGTTTGCCCAAGGAGGCTGAGGTGAGTGCATGCATCAAACTGCAAAAACACCAATGATAGCTAGCGATGGATATGATCAACCGCTGAACAGTGAGTATTGTTTAAAACACCATACTAGAATTACTTTAAAGACTATGATTTGATTAGATAGGAAGAAGAATACTAATTTTTATTATTTTCAACATTTGTTATGAAAAACTTGAAACAGTGCAGTCATCTACTTGCCACCTACATTTTGCAGTTGTTTCGTGGTGTGGTATCTCTACCCCTTGTCTGTGTGTCCATCCTGTTCTTTGGGGCATTTCGAAGTGAGTTGTGGATATCAGTGCTGTATTTGCACTGATCATCACCACCGACTATATGACGGGAAGCAAATGAGGGGAGGGGGGTTGCCTTTGGCTCACAGTTTGAGGGCATACAGTCTGTCATGCTGGAGAAGGAATAGCAGTGGGCTGTTCTGTGGTGGCTGGAACATGGGACAGTCACACTGTGTAGAAATCAGGAGTCAGAGAGAGTTCAGGAAGGAGGTAGGGCCAGACCATAACCCTTAGGACCTGCTCCCGAGTGACCCACTTACTCCAGCAAGGTTCCGCCTTCTAATGTTTCTAAACAGTATCAGTTGCTGGGAAACAAATGTTGAAACACAGGAGTCCCTGGGGGGATATGTCTCACTTAGACCTGTTGAGTGCTCTTCTCCCAAGCTCTCCAACATGTATGTGATCAACCAGAGAATAGATAGTACGTGCTTACTTTTCTCCTTGATATGCAATTTACCAGCAATGAACCCATTTGCTAGATTTTAACCAATGCAAATGCTGTGTAGCCCAGACCTGTATTTTAAGTTACTGTTGTTACTCCTTGTGGATTATTAGTCTGTCTATCTAGTTCCCCACATACTGTTGATGGTTTCTTTTCTGACACAGTTTTTAATCCAACCCTACAGATAAGGAGGCAGACTTAGAGAGATGGAGTTGTTTGTTTGTGAGCAAATGCCTGGTGTGGGTGGGGAGCCCCAGGATGGCCCTGCATCAGCAAGTCCAGCGCTGTGAACCCGCATCTAGTGCTAAGGGCCAGGTCAGCAGATGTGTCTGAGGCTCGATGGATCCTGGGATGAAGGCAGTCAGAATGAGCTGTGTCAGCATTTGGTCTGCCATTTAACTTGTCAGGGATGGACACCTTCCTCAGGTGCCTGGGGCCTCACTGGGTCTAATGAGTTCTCTCAACAAGTGTATTTCTGAGGACTCTGGTTTGGTGAACTAACAACTGCTTTACCCAATCATGTGGGGTTCAGCCTTGAGTGATACTCCCGTCCTGGGAACTCACAAGATTTACCACAGTGTGTGCACACTCCCACCTCATACACCTTTTAAATCAACCCCTAGAGCATGAATATAGATCTGCTTTATGCTTTGTGTGGGCCGTGTTACTGTCCTGTGAGAAGACACACCCTGTGTGATTTATTAGCCTTTGCCCGTGGGTAGACACACCTCTGCCCTTCAGGACCATGTATTTTGCACCCTGGCCAATAATAACCCATTTCGCATCGTCTTTTGTATGTGACCATAAACTCAGAGCTGTGAGTAGTGAGACGGATGGAGCCAGTTTCCTTGCACACTCTGCCAGAGGGCACCTGAGATTGGAGTTCAGCTTGTATGACCTGTGCCCAACTCCAGGCAAGTAGGCTTTGTGACTATAGGGAAACAGTAGGCTGAGTTCCCCTCACACCTGTGGACATAGTTGAAGGAAGCCACCAGACAAAGCATGATAATCTGGTCCTTCCTGAGGCAGGTGGCCAGATGGCATTTGGGGAGTGCCCCTTCTCACCCCCCTGGGTCCTTCTCATATGACAACCCAAACGCCTCAGGTAGGCATTGCAGAGACTCAGGGTACGTGTGGAGAAGCCCCTGTGCTTCTGTGGTAGGATGGATGAGGCTTTGGAACTCTGCTGGCCTGGCTGATGGGGCCTTCCCTGCTGTGCTTGAGGGTTTCAGCCCAAATTTCTAGGCTGAGGAGGGCATAAGTTAGGGAGCTGACTGAGGCGCTATAGTCCACAAGCATGATCAGGGGAGAGGGTCCCCAGGTCTGAACCAACACATTTCTTCTCTTGGGCTGGCTCACTGCAGAGGTCTGACTTTGAATGAGAACCCAGAGGACAAATCCTAAGGTCAGTTTTTCTTTTTAGGATATAAAATAATAGGTTTCATTATGTCATTTTCTTATATGTGGATCACTATGCTTTGCTCATATTCATTGGCCCCATCACCATCCCCTGTGCCCTTCTTCCATTTTATTGGTCCCCTTCTTCCCCCTTCTTTCGTCTAATTGGTCTCCTTCCTTCTATAGCCCACCCCCTCTGCTTTCATGGCCTACCTTGTAGCATTGGGGCCCATCCTTCAGTTCTGGCTTAATCTGTGAGAGGAGGGATTGGATGACACCATGCTCTTCAGTGCTAGTTGTGGGATGGTCGTGGGGTAATTAACATTGTGAAATAGTTCAAATGTTCTTCAAGAAAGGATAGCACCATGGGCCTGTACCATTGTTTTCATGGTGCTGATGTTTGTGGTTTTATACTGGGTTTTTGTAGTGAGTGGGACATACTCCTAGGAGGCAGCAAGATCCACAGTTGTGTGGGGCCATTAGGATGCTGCCTGCCTGCCTCCAAGTCCTCAGTGAGCATCTAGGGGAAGGTGTCCTCCTGGCACGCTGGGCTGGGCGTTGGGCCTTACTGTAGAGAACCACATCAAAGTGCAGAATAGGGTATGTACAGTGGGGGGTCCCATTATCCAGGTGGCAGGGCTGGCATATAGCACATACCCAAGTCAGGGTGGAGATGGGGGAACCTTCAGCTAGAACCACCTTCCCAGGAACCTATTTCTGTCTTGAAACAGAGTGTCTTCCAATGTGACCAGAAGGAGCCGGTCTCTTTGGGTTGAAGTGATAGGAAACAGGAAGTCACTCCTTGCATATCAGTTGGGAAGGCTTGATTTGAGGCAGAGGGAGACAAACTTTGGAGGGGTCTGTACAGGAATCTTGTGCCAGGGTCTTTATAGGGTTGGCTCCATGCTTTTCCCTAGCCGTGTGGCACCCAAGACACATCACCCATCCGACTCGGTTTTCTCATCTCCAAAGTGGAATCATGTTTCTCTGTGATGGAGTTGAGTGCTGAGTGTGCCACGTGTGATGGTGTGTGTGTGTGTATCTACACCATGTGTTCATGAGTCCATGGGAGTCACCAGGGCATTGGATCCCCTAGAACTGGAGTTACAATTAGTTGTGAGCTGCTCTGTGCATGCTGGGAATGGAACCCTGTTCATCTGCAAGAACAGTATGTAATCCTAATCTTCGAGCCAACTCTCCAGCCTTGAATATACTGATTTTAAACCTTTCTTTAAGACCTTGGCTTCTTCCATTTAAGCCGGAAGGTGTTTTGAATCTTCCGCTGTATTTTGTTTGTCCTTCTTTTTTGGCACACTAAGGGTCTCAGAAGTTTATACTTTAGAGGGAAAGGATCTTTGGACTGTGAAGAAGGTTTATTTATGTCTCAGGAAACCTCTCTGATGGAGCTTTTTTGAGGTTTCTCTGGGGCGAGCCTGACCAAGGTTCAGTTTGAAGAGCACGTAGAAGCAAACACCTCCACTTTGCGAGCTTCCTTCTGCTATGCAAGAGCTGGTGTGGGTGGCCAGCTTGCAGGAGATGGGCAAGGGCCTGGGTTGAGAGAGAAGAGGGACTCAGTTTTGAAGGAGAGGGGCATGACCTCTGCCCCTGCTTGAGAAGCCTGTGGTGGAGAGCTTCCTTGTTCCTGATTTGTATTTTTCTTCCTTTTTCTGCTGCCTCTATAGACGATAGCTTGAGTTAGCCAAACTGGCTGTTTTGCTGTGTGCAGCTGTGGCTTCCTGTGGCCTTGCCAGGAGGGTCCCCTTTAGGACAGCAGACTAGACCTGTTGGATCAGACAGACCTGTTGCTTATCTAAAAATGTGAAACGTACTGTTCCCTCTCCCACACTGCATCCTCTGTCCCTCTCCTTGTGTGGAGGACACGGCATGCCATGCCTTAGGGTGCAGACTTGGGAATGTGGGGGCAGACTGAGGGTTCTGTCACCCGGCCCTCTGTCCTCTCTTATCATCTCTTTTGTGTCCAGTCTCTAGCCTCATTGCTTTCCTCCTGTTGGTTGTACCCTGTGGTGTCACCACCCCCGCTGTGGATGACCTCAGGTTACTATTCAAGGTTATAGCCTGGACTCCCAGAAAGCTTCTGGAGCTGGGAATTTCATCCAGCTGGAAAATCCATTATTAGCTTTGTTCTCAGCTTGGCCTCTGTAAGGCATAGAAAAGTCTTTTTCTGATGTCTGGTTTCCTTTCACAAGGCATCACTGCAGTCTGGGACATCCTGCCTGTGATGCTCACTATTGGCTGTCAACTTGATGGGATCCAGAATAGCTAAGCAGACAAACCTCTGAGCTTCTCTGTAAGGGAGTTTATGGAGTAGGTTAATCAGAGTGGGGAGACCCACCCTGACTGTAGGAGACACATTCTGTAGGCTGGGGGCCCAGAATGAATATAAAGAGAACAGGAGCTGAACACTACATTTATCTCTCTGCTTCCTGACTGCAGACGCAGTATACTTCCAGCTTCTTCTCGCTCCTGCCTTGTGCCTTCCCTGCTAGGACTGTAATCTCATGAACTGTGAGACAAAACCTCCTCTTCCATCCTGAGTTTCTTTTTGTCAGATATTTGACCACAGACATGAGAAAAGTAATTAGCATACCAGACACACCTCTCTGTTAGCATCTGTGTGCATAGTGTCCTGCTCACTGGCTGTCTTTCAGATTACTGGGTCCTAGAAGAGAAGCAGGCACTGAGGGAAGTTGGGTATGAGCAGGGTTAGTGGTGCCAGAGGGCTGGGAGACGTCGTAAAAGGACAGAGAGCTAGCTGGAAAAGAAATGGGAGGTGGGGGAGGGCAAAGGCTGGACTGAGTGCAAGTCAGGAAGAATACAGCTCGTAGTGTCAGCAGAAGTAGGTCTTGTCAGCTCCTTCTCTTAGAACAGGGGTCTCTGCCTGGCACTGCCATGATTCAGTGAGGAGACAACATTTCACAGCAACTAAAGCCAGCTGAGCTTCCTCTGAGAAGCCTGGAGAAGAGATCTGGGTCTTTAGTTGGTGAAGTGAATGATTTCATTGTTTTGTGTGAGGTTGTTGGAGCCTTCCCCACTGGTGCAAGTGGATATTCTTTTGTAGAATTCAAGGAAACTTCAAGCCCACAGAAAGGGTACCAAACCTGGTGAAGCTTCCAGTATTCATGGGCTAGTAGTGTCTCTCATCAGAGATGAGATACTTGACCAGAGTGGCAGGATTACCCACGGGAACCATGTTAGTGTGCTCTCTGCCCTTGAACCTATGTCCCAAAGTGCAGTGGGTCCAACCTCTCAGATTCTACAGAACTCATTGTTATCTGAAAGCCCGGGTGAGAAGGCATGTAGCCAGGAAAAAAGGTTGGCGTGGCTGTAATAAAAAGAGGCATGCGGTTGCTCTTTCCCACCTCCCAGATGTTAAATAGAACGTATGACACGATTGACAGTTTCTTTGTGAAGGGGAAAAGGAGTTAGTTTACTTTTAAAGACATCCTCAGGGAGGTCGGAGGGCGCAGGCTGTTCTGAGGGGCTTCCTGCTGCAGCAAGGCAAGTTTGCTTGAGTTCCCATGCCATTGACTCCATGCTTAGCTTTAAATACCTTGTTTAGGGAGTTCTATTGGGGGTTTGAAATCAGCCAGAGGCAAGACTTAACTGTGAGCACTGGCACGTGCTGCAGGATTGTTTTCCCAAGAAAGCTGGTTTCTGAACACTTGCCAGCATGACAGGGTCATGGGAGCTCTCTTTCTCAGAGTAAGATGCTTCACCAAGCTGCCCACAGAGGCAGGGAAAACACCCAGCCTGTGGCTCCTGGGGTGGCATCCTGGTGACCATGTCTACTGGAATGAATCTTTCCAAGAGATCATTTTCTAAGTGTCAAACTGCAGTGTCCTGTGCACTCACAGGAAAGTCTCAAAAGGGAATGGCTCCCAGCTTGTGCCCAGTCTGGAACTTTCTGTGGGAACCCAGCTTCTCTGTTTTGTCACATGGACCTGTGCAGAGTGAGTGCTGGAAATCCACCAGCTGGTATGGGAGTCATGCAAACTTGGAACAGGACCTGGGAATGTCCTGTGGCCTATTTATTTATTATCACAGGGAAAGTGAATGTTTTTAGAAAGTTAATAGCTACATCCATTTTCACAACTCACCAGGAAGAGGACTCCCTATGTGGCTTTGGAGCTGTTAACATGTCTGTAGGCCAGGGAGAAGTGTTCTGCCATCCCCAGCAGTTTTTTCTGGCTTCCACACTGGATTCTACCAGCTGATTGGGACTCCAGTCTGTGGGAATCTCCATAGAGTGCTTGCTGCCTTGGCACTTGCCTGCTCTGGGATGTGAGCTGTGCTTTGTACTCGACGAGAGAGAACTTCTTTTCTGGAGACAAGAGGTGGGCCAAAGGGAAATCAGGCGTTAACGAGAACAGAGTCTTTCTCAGGTTTGACTAGTTACTTCTATCCTGCAGGGGTATAGTTTTGGCTGACAGACTGCTGGCTTTGGTCAGGAATGTGGGATTTGACCTGGACATGGCAGGGGCAACATCAATCAGGGGCAGAAGGTGTTGAGCATGGTGTTATACTCCTCCCCAACAGTTCTTCTCTATCTTGTTGATACAAAGAAAGACTTCATTTAACCTCCAAGTTAGTGGACTTCAAGGCATTCTTTTGCTGCTTTCCCTGTTTTCCAAAAGGTTTACTTTTAAATAATGCCCATCGTGTGTATCTCTGTGTATGTGTGAGCCCATATGAGGAGTTGCCCAGAGAGTCAAGAGGCTTTGGATCCCTCATGGAGTTGGAGTCACATGCTATTGTGAGCTCTCTGAAGTTGGGTTCTCTGCAGGAGCAGCCTGTTCTTTTAACTGCTGACCCAACTCTCCAGTTCCTTAATTCCCTTTTGAACAAGTCAGCCTCTGGCTCCCTCCCATCTCCTGTGCTGGTGATAGAACCCAGGACCTCACACATGCTGTCCTCTTTAAAACAAACAGACATTCAATTGCAAACTAACTCCTGGGATGGGGTGGTGATGGTGGTAATAACATTAACATGGCCAGTGGGGAAAATTATGATTTTGGGGAGGCTTTGTGTCATAAAGAAAATATCTTATTATGATACTGGGGTTCATGAGGAGAGCTAATAAGTCAGGCTTGGGTTTATAGCTCGCCCTGGTTAATTTTATGGGAAACCCTTTAAAGACGCCTGGGGCATCATAGTTGTGGCTTGCAGTCTCCTTAGTGGTGGGCTCTATTATAAGGTCATTGTATTCTGAAGTGTGGAGAGCCTAGTGAGATCTTGTTATATATATTAGCATCTCTTGTGTAGATAAGTCTACTCACAGCAGATGGGCAAATCAGCAGTTCCACCCCAGGCTAGCATGGTGAACCAGGAAATTTATCAGACTTACTTACAGAAGTACGGGAGAGGGATAGGTTACAGTCTCTCTCTGCAACAGTTGCATGACTGAAAAGTGCCACTCCAGCATGACCTCTTTACACTTCTAGCATCCCCAAGATCACAAGCAGCTAGAACAGAATTGTGTACACCTGGGAAGGGGTGTTGGTGCAGGAGGGAGGGGCTGGAGTCTCTGGTGAGGGTCTAATATCAAATCATCCCTTTCTATGAGGAAGCAGCAGGGCCAGGCCTTGAGGGTGTCCTGCAGGAATTCACAGCTGCTCCAAGTAATAGAGCAATGACACTATGTTCAGAGGACATTGTTCTACAACAGCTCCTCATCTTTGCTCAGAAGATCCTGGGTGTCCAGGGAGACACTCTTGTTATGAGTAGGTTTCCCCACCAGCCTGGCTGGTCCCATAGCCGTGCCAGACCCAAATAACACACAAAGTCGCTGTATTAGATATAATCCTGTTGGCTTGTTACTAGCATTACTTATTGGCTAGCTCTGTCTTAAATATTAACCCATTTCCATTAATCTAAGTGTTTCCATGTGGTCTTATCTTACCGGAGAGAGGGTTCGGAGTTCTGCCCTCTTGCCTACAAGTTGAATCTCCTCCCTACTTCTCCTCCTAGTCTCCTAGTCCTGCCTATCTTGTTTTCCTATTGGTCAACAGGGCTTTAATCATTAACCCATAAGAGAAATACATTTACACTCTTCTGAGGGATAAAGGCTGAGGTCAGTATCTTCACTGGAGTGTAGCACACTGAAAGCAAAGTACATATGTTTTCTGAGTGAATTCAGAAAATACAGCTGGAGTGGCCCAGGTTGACTAGATGTCCTTGTATCACTCACAGCCATCCAGCTGATTGTGTCTTGGACTTTCACTGGTAAACAGCAGCAGCTTTGGGAGTTTTCCATGTTGAAATATGCTGCTTAATACTTTCGTTAAAGCTCTGTCTGTGCTAAAGGTCGTGGTCATAATGGCACAGGATGGTGTACTTGGTTTATAAGCCTGTCCAGGGCATTTCTGTGGCTTCCATTTGCTGAGGGTTGTAAGCAGCAGAGTGAATGAATTTCATCACTCAATCAGGCTTCACGGCTCAGTAACTGTTTTTCCCTGGGCTGGTTCCTCAACATGGGATGCAGGACTTGCTGAGCCTTGCTGGGAGAGAAAGGTCAATCTTGTCCCATGAAACTCTCCCTTACGCCTCTCAAGTGCACTGAAGCGAATACTATATTGTGGCGGAGTCCTTAATATTTGCTTAGGTCATGGAGTTGGTCTTCCAGGGACTGGTGGGTAGAGAGATTATGCTAGGGGCTTGTAGGGAATGTAGCTCATTGCTTTTTGTCTGCATGGCTCTCATTTAATGTTCACTTGCTGTACTCATTTATATATTAATTTAATAAATACTGAGTTCCTTTCATGACCTAGCCTTACTATACATGCTGAATGGAAGGCAATGAATAAGATTCAAAGCTATGTCTAAGCAGTCCTTGTACTCTAGTAGGACAGACACATACTAAAGAGGATGAGATTTTCAGCTAGTTTTTTGTTGTTTTGTTTTATTTTCCATGAACCTGGAGATCCAGAGTCAGTGTGGGAAATGGACAAACCATCCACTCTCAATTTGTTGTTTCCTAGACACAATACACACCAATCCATGTCTTCCTTCCTTGGGCTAACATCAGGGAATGACTGGGAAGGAAAGAAGCTTTCAACATCAGACATGGAAAACAAAAACCAAAACGTTTTGAGCTGGACTTGGTGGCACCTGTAATTCTAGCTCATATGAAGTGAAATAGGAGGTGGAGAGTTCCAGGCCAGCCTGGGCTATAGAGAGCATTTCCCGTTAGCCTGGGCTATGAGGTCCTATCTCGAAGCAACGACAACAACACCCAACTTTGATGAAAAGAAAATTAAATATAGCTTCCTCTTCTCCTCTCTCTGTACTCCTTTTCTAGCTGTTTCCTGTTTAGAGCTCATCTCAGACTCTCAGGCGGGGGTGGTGGGGTGGGTAGTGGTGGTGAAGTTACATTGTGTGACTTTAAGCAAGTGTCAGGTTGATTACCTAACTTGTAGTAGAGTTGTGTCTGCTATAGGAAGGTCTTGCCATAAGGATACTCCACAGTCCTTTCTTTAAACTGCTGCCATAGCGCTACAGGGTAAAGGCTGGTTTTCAACATCATTGGTCAGTGGGCATGACACTCTTGACTCTCTCTCCCTCAGCACTGCTAGGGCATAAACTCTAGAGCTGTGAAAACAGAACTGACAAGAAGGGCCCTGATTTACTCATGCATTACTGATCACAACTGCTTTTTTTAGCGCTGGGCAACCGTCTCAGAGGAGTAGGGGGGCCTCTAGGCCCTAGATTCTGTGGCTTTGGTCTTGGAGTGTTCTTTCATTGTTAACTTAGGGAAAGGGTAGGCAGAGTGCCACTGAATGCCTCCTTTGTCCTCTTTAAAGCTTCTGTGAGAAAAGATGGAAGCTCTCAAGGGGCCCTGGACTGAGCTGGGCAGGAGTGGCCAGCAGCTGGGCCAATAGCAGGGTAGACAGACATCAGGCTCATTTGGGTGCCTTTGCAGGATGGCTTCAGAAGAAACAAAGGGCTCCTTGAACTCTGTCTGAGATGGGGGGCTGCATTTTCATTCTGCTGCGGCTTCCCAGAGTCCTTGTTCAGCTTAGTCATTCTTGAAGCCCCATGGATAGGGAACTGTGCTTTCCACGGGCTTTGAGGGGCTTGAAGTAGGGTTCCCTCTGGGCCTGCTTGCAGTCTGGCTCTGCTCTGTTTGGAGCATCTTGGTGCAATTCAGAGGGTAGGCATGTGGCCCCTGGTAGCTTCCCTTATCACAGAAAAAGGGGGCCTTTATTTTCCCACTTACTCTAGCTTTCTGAATCTTTTCTTTTTAATGTAAATAGTTAATCAATATCAAACAATGCACAGAAAAAGAGGGAAAATATCTGGGTATCCATTTTTCATGTACAAGTTTAGTGAGAAAAGGTGCTAGAGCAGCTACAAGCTTATTTCTATCCCCTGCTCTGCTTTTCTCCTCTTCTGCCCCCATAGTGGGGCAGCTTTCCTATTGTGTACTCCTGGCTTTCTTTCTCCTTCCTTCCTTCCTCCTTTCTCCCCTCCCCCTCTCCCCTCTCTCCCCCTCCCCCTTCTCTCTCCTCCCTTCCCCTCCCTTCCCCCCCCTTTATTTTTTTGAGACAGGGTTTCTCTGTGTAGCCTTGGCTGTCCTGGAACTCGCTCAGTTCAAAGCTGGCCTTGAACTCACAGAGATCTGCCTGCCTCTGCCTCCCAAGCACTGGAATTAAAGGCGTGCACCCCCTCCATCCAGCTACATCTGCTTTTCTTGGAGTACAGTGTCATGGGCTATGATTAATCAAGGGCTATGATTATGAAAGAATCATTATTAACTTTGAGTCAACCCAACTTCTTATCTTTGATTAGCTGGCTAAATGTTGTGAGCTGATGAAAGAGTCTTACATCATGTGGATGTAGGTGTGTGTGTGTGTGTGTTGTCGGTTTATCATTTGTGCCCAGTCAGTGCTTGCCACAGATCTCTGCCGGTCATCTCTGTATACAGGCAGGGTAGTCACCTTTCTGTCGCTTTCTCTTCCCAGCCACTATGGCTTTATCAGTTTGGCACCTGTCCCACCAAGGCCTAAGCACTTGACTGGAAGAAGAGTTTCTTGGTGCTTTGGCTTCTGCTGATATAGAAAACTGGGAGCCTCCTTTTCTCTTGCCAGAAGACTTTCTTTAGAAACCTGTGTTATAATTTAAGAAAAACAGTGTGTGAGAGACAGGTGCCATTCCACAGGGTTCAAGCAGAGTTGTTTTTTTTTTTTTTAAATTAGGGAAAGGGATCATAAAAAGAGGACAGGGGACACTGGCCTCAGGAGACAGGAGCAGCAGGGGAGAGGAGAGAAGAAAGAGGGGCAGAGTGGGGGGGGGGAGGAACAGACAGACAGAGAGAGGAAGAAAAAGAATAAGAGAGAGAAGGATGGGAGGTGGGCAAGGCCCTTTTAAAAAGGGAACACAGTGAACATGCACAGAAGGTGCTCTTAGTGGCTACAGCTGAGGGAGTATCCTGTCAGAACCCCAAGGACAGGCCAGTACAGAAGACCGAATACTAACAACCCGTCTCTGCCTTTTTTTTTCTTCCTGGAAGCCAGCATTCTCAAAAGTCTTGGGAACATGTCCTCTCAGAAACTAAAATGACTGTGAGGGCAGTCTTTGCAGTGTGGCTGACCATGTACAAATGTTGAATACATTTCTGTCTTGCCAATGCTACAAATTTACCTGCTCTCCTCATGTACTGTCTGTGACTTGTCCCACTCTGCACTGTGTTGTACTGTGGCGCTTACTTGTCCATAATGGCCTTCTCTTCTCTGTGCTGCAGGGAGCTTCTGGAGACCACATGCCGCCTGGCCAACACGCTGAAGAGGCATGGAGTGCACCGAGGGGACCGTGTGGCCATATACATGCCTGTGTCCCCACTGGCTGTGGCGGCAATGCTGGCCTGCGCCAGGATTGGAGCTGTCCACACAGTGGTGTTTGCTGGCTTTAGTGCAGAGTCCTTGGCTGGGAGGATCAATGATGGTGAGCGTGGGTGGGCATGGAAGGATCTCAGGAGTCCCCAGACCTTGATCCAACACACCCCAACCCATGGTTCATGAGACCGTCTTCTCACTGGCCTTCAACTTGAAATTTACTAGCCTTAGTCTCTTGGGCTGGGATTAACTACATTTTGCCCATGAAACAAAACTGAAATTTACATTTTGTTTTTATATTCTGTAAGTTTATTGAATGTTTATTAACTTTAATAGTTTTAAAATGGATTTCATGATAAAAATCATATGAAATTAAGATGAGGAATCATAAGTGACCCTAGCTGGCTAGGAAGCTCCCTGAGGACCTTTGAATGAGCAGTATTGGAGTGCACGCTTGACTCGTCATGAGGCTCAGGAGGGCCCCTTCCACAACTGTTCTTCAGGGTTGTCCATTAAAAAGAACATGTGCCTCCAGTCATCTAGGAGGGGACTTTTGGAAGTGCTGTTGATGGTAGGCTGTAGGGTTGGGAAGAAAAGTCCAAATTGGACTCCAGAGCTTCTTTCACAGGAGGACATGGACCCAGGATCAGCATCAGGGTAACAGTATGCATTGGTGATCTACACCCTGTTTCCTGAGAGCTGCTGGCTGAAGACAGCTATATGGGTAACTTCCTAGCACCTTAGACAGATGCTTGATACAGAGATCTAAGGCCCCGGGGTATTAGTTAATTTTTTCTCATTGGAACCAAATACCTGATAAAAAAACAAAACACAAAACACCTTAAGTGAAGAAGGGTTTATTTTGGATTAGGTTTTCAGAGAGTTCAGTCCATTTTGCTTGGCGCCATTGATTCTGTGCCCACAGTGAAGGGGGTGGATATCATGGTGGTGGGGCCATCAAGCAAAGGTTGCTCTCTCCATAGCAGACAGAAAGCAGAGAAACTCTGCCCCTTCCCCCCGTATGTGTAGGATTCAACTTTTAACTTCATGCCCCAGGCAACCCCACTTACTGTAGCTGGGTTTCACTCCTAAAGTTTCTAGAACCTCTCAAAATATCACCATCAGCCTGGGAGCCTGTGGGAGACACTTGAAATCCTATCTGTAATACTTAGGAGTGCCAGCCAATGGTGGAACACATCTTTAAACCCAGCATCCAGGAGGCAGAGGCAGGTGGATCTCTGTGAATTCAAGGCCAACCTGGTCTACTGAGCAAGTTCTAGGACAACCTCCAAAGCTACAGAGAAACCTTGTCTAGAAAAACCAAAACCAAAAACCAAAAACACCAGGAGTGTGGGGAACCCCTGCAGGTCTTATGTACCACTGAAGAGGATTTGCTCTAGACTTTTACACAGGGCAGACTAAAAATTGATACACATAAGGGATTCTGTTGGGTTATCCCCTTACGATAGTGTGAAGGGTAGTCCCTCAGAACCATATTGTCTTTCACACTTTGCCCTGGGCCTCAGTTAGCTTGGCTGTAGAAGTGTGCACTTCCAGGGAGAATCTTGAATGAATTCTGGGTCTTTAAAGAGAAGGATGTGACAGGGGAGTTCTCCCTTGAAGGCAAGGCTGGGCTACAGCTCCTGGCATCCACTTGGCAGAGGTGGTTCTATTCAAGCAAAGGGTCTTGGCCTACAGAATCACTGGCAGGGCTGGCTATGTGGAAGCTTTGGGACTTGGTCTCATCTTTTGGTGTTTCTCTGTCACAGTGCTCACACTATGACAATGTGAGCATTCCTCACTTGGGGAAAGCTCCTGGGGCAGGTGAGAGGGTAAATGTGTGGCTGGGAAACTGTCTGTATGTTGACTTGTAGAGGGATAGTTTAGTCCCAAGATAATTTGTTTCTGGTTCTTTCCCAGTCATCCTCAGAGTTGGGGAAAGATGGGGATTTCTATATGATACTCCAAGTTCCCACAGCAAGCAGACCCTTACTTTTTCTGTGGGTTCTTTTACTTGGTTAGGCTTCCTCTGTCACACTCTTAGGCTTGGAATATTCAGCTACAAGTCAGATTGGGCTGTGAGGGTCTATACGGATCAGACAGTCTGTGTTGTGTTCCTTAGCCAAGTGCAAGGTTGTTATCACCTTCAACCAAGGACTCCGGGGAGGGCGTGTGGTGGAGCTGAAGAAAATAGTGGATGAAGCTGTGAAGAACTGTCCAACAGTCCAGCATGTCCTGGTGGCTCACAGGACAGACACCAAGGTTCACATGGGGAATCTGGACATCCCCCTTGAGCAGGTGGGTTTCTTTACCTCATGTGGTACAGTGTGAGGCAAGATTATTATTGGATCACCTGGGTCTGGGAATTGTTAGGCTCTCAGTCTGGGTTTCCTAGCTGTGTCCCAGCAGTCACCTCCTCTTCCCCTACCAGGAAGTGGAGTAGAACCCAGCATTTTGCATATGCTAAGTAGGAGCTCAAACACTAGGCTATACCACCAGTCTCAATCCATCCTTTTGAGTCTTTGCATTTAAAATTGACAGACAATGTAAACTCTGAGAGTCCTGACTTCCTCTAGGAAAATGGTACTCTTCAGGGCCCTAATGGAGGGAAGTGGCTAAGTGCTTTGACCCAGTGATGTGCTTCTGTCCTTTCCAGGAGATGGCCAATGAGGCCCCTGTGTGTACCCCTGAAAGTATGAGCAGTGAAGACATGCTCTTCATGCTCTACACCTCTGGGAGCACCGGATCACCCAAGGGACTCGTTCATACGCAGGCGGGCTATTTACTGTATGCTGCCATGACGCACAAGGTAGGAACCCAGGGGAAAAGGGTGAAGGATGGCCCCTGCTGTGCCTCTGGAAGATTCTGGGTAGGGCAAGAAGAACTACAATGATGGCTAGAATTCTTGCAGCCACAGGCTTGTGGTGCTGATGTTGGCTTGTAGCATGCTTATGAGCAGGCTGCAGTGAATTATGGTGCAGTAGAGCCAATGTGTGAAAGAGAAGCAAGAGCCAGGATGCATCTGAGCTTGCTATGGCCCAGCAGCCCCTCTGCCCTGCTCCAACTCCTTCTGCTGGAGGTGGGGGGGATGGAGCCCTCGTAGGCCCCCTTTCATTTCTGACTTCATGAGCTCCTTGCACATGTATCTTACAAAAGCATTATAAACAGAAAGGATGCAAACAGCAGGAACTTACCAGGGCTGGTAGGGGGAGGGGTAGAATCCATGTTTAGTATGCACAAAGTCTGGCTTCCATCTCCAGGACTGCAGAATACCAAAGCCAAGCCAAACCCAGTCCTGTGTTGGTATATAGATGAGTACATTCACTATTATATATTAAAATACTTATTTTCTTCCACTCAGAAGTTCATAGTTCATTCTTTCCTTCTGATTTTTACTTGTTTGCTTGAGGTGTTTTTGTTTTTTTGTTTTATTTTATTTAAATTTTTTTTGTACAATATAGTTTGATCATGTTTTCCCCCTCCCCAACTTTTACCAGATCTTCCCTACCTCCCTAACCAACCAACTTTATGTTCTCTTTTAAAAAAAGAAACAAAAGCAAAATTAAAGACAAAAAACAAAGAAACACAAAAAACCTCTAAAAAAAAAAAAAAGAAATCAAAACAAATAAGTGTAACACCAATAAGAAAAAAAAATACAAAAACAAAATGAAAAAAACCCACAAAAGTACCATCAAGTCCATGTTACATTTGTCAAATATGCCTGGGCATGGGGCCTTCTCTGGAGTACGGCTGATATACTCAGTGACACTGTTAGAAAAACTGATTTCCCCTTTGCCCGTGAGTATCAATTGCAGGTAACTTCTTTGTAAGGGGTAGGAGACACTGTGGCGGTCTGAATAGGAATGGCCCCTATAAACTCATGTGCTTGAATGAGTGGTCCATAGGGGATGGCACTATTAGGAAGTGGGGCCTTGTTGGAGTAGACATAGCATTGTTGGAGGAAGTGTGTCGCCAGGGATAGGCTTTGAGGTCCCAGAGGCTCAAGCCAGTTCTCTTCCTGCTGCCTGCAGATCCAGAAGTAGAACTCTCAGCTCCCTCTCCAGCACCATGTCTGCCTGCATGTTGCCTTGCTTCTCACCATGATGATAATGAACTAAACCTCTGAACTGTAAGTCAGCCCCAGCGAAATGGTTTCCTTTATAAGAGTTGCCATGGCCATGGTGTCTCTTCACAGCAATAAAACTCTAACTAAGACAGACCCTGTGTCTACCTTTCCTCCCAGTACTGGGAACCTGTGCAGGCCTTGTGCAAGCTGTCACAGCCTCCATGAATTCACAGTAGCACCAGTCTTGTGCCTGGAAGACATTATCTCCTCTAAGTCATCTATCCCCACTGGGTCGTAATCTTTGCTTTGTTTTTTTGAGATAGAATTTTACTCTGTAGCCCAGACTGACCTCAAATCTGTGTCATCCTCCTGCTCCAGCTTTCCAAGAGCTAGGAGTATAGGCATGTATCAATAAACCTGGCTTCCCACCGACCCTAAAAAGAAAAGAAAAAAAAAATCAAGTCTCTAAAACAATTGAGGATTCTTAGTACTACTCATTTCAAAAGTAAAAATAGGATTAAAATCACTTTCATAAAGAAATTTGAATTAGTAAGTGGAAATTACACAACAGTGGGCCACCCTTTAGGTGAAATGACAGATCATGCTTTTATTCCAATAAATTTATATAGAAAGTGATTGCGATTTAACATGGGTCCCTAGTTGCCTCAGAGAGTAGCTGACACTTCCCAGATACTCTCTCCAGATTGAGCTTCTAGGGTCTATTGGTGGGCTGAATGCTCTGTTCCTAAAGGTAAACTCAGCTATAAGTAGTGGCAACAGCAAAGTGAACTATATGGCCAGGTGACCTGGGAACACATGTCTCTGTGAGCAGAGCTTAGACATTGTTCTAGCAGGTAGTAACTTCCTGTGGCTTGGTCTGTGCTATGATGAGGCCAGTGTTCCAGCCAGGCTTCTAAAGAGAGCCTTGAGTCCCAGGAAAATCTTGGCTGGTGTCTTAGTCATTGTTCTATTGCTGTGAAGACACCATGACCAAGGCAATTCTTATAAAATTGGGTGCTTACCTACAGTTTCAGAGTATAATAGTTCATAATCATTATGGTAGCATGAAGGCAGGCATGATGCTGGAGAAGTAGCTGAGAGTTCTAGGTCCTGGTCCATAGGCAGAGAGATAGACTTGATCTGGTGAGAGCTCTTGAAACCTTTAAGCCCACCCCCAAGGGCATACTTTCCCCAATAAGGCCACACCTCCTAGTCCTTCTAATCCCATCAAAGAGTTCTGCTCCCTGCTTACTAAGCATTCAAATATATGAGCCTATGGGGGAATCATTCTCATTCAAACTGCCATATTTCACTCGCTGATCTTCATAGGCTTGTGGTCACATCATAATGCCAAAATGAATTCAGTCCAACTTCAAAGGTCCCCATAGTCTATCACAGTCTCAATACTGTTTAAAAGTTCAAAATCTCTGAGACACATGGCAATCTTAATTGTAAACCCCCCCCCAAAAAAATCAAAATCAAAAAGGAGATCACATACTTCCATCACACAATAGCACAAAATATACATTACTATTCCAAAAAGGAGAAAAAGAAGCATAGTGAGGAAATACTGGACCAAAATCAAGGCAGAAATCCAGCAGGGCAAACTCCAAATTCTGTATTTCCATGCCTGATGTCATAGCACTTTTCAGAGCCCCAAATCCTTGCATCTTTGTTGATTGCAATATTCTTCTCTCTTTTGAGCTGGTTGTATTTCCCATTAGCAGCTCTCTTTGGCATCCCATCTCTGACAACTCCAACACCTTGGGAGCTCTCACACAATCCAGGCTTCACTTTCACACACAATGACCTCCCTCAACCTCCATTCAGGGATATCCCTGACACACCCCTGGCCTCAGCAGCTTTCCTTAGCTGGAGGGAGAGTCCACAACCCACTTTTTATATCCTGGGACCCTAAAGCCCGCATCTTGTGGGTGGCCAAAGTTGCCAGATTCTGTTGCTTGCTGGCACTGTAACTTGACCCCCTCTATGAATTATATTTGCACCAGCTTTCTTTTGTTGATGATTCCCTTTGCTGCTTAATTCCTTTTCACAAATAGGAAGCTTATCTGGGTGGGGTCTTGCCCTGAGGTTCCCACTCTATTCTATTTAGCACCAGGCTTCTCTTTAAGCTTTTTATCTCAAACTGTACATTTTGTATTTCTCGTCACTCAGCTTGCTACTTTTTACTAAATACACACACACACACACACACACACGCACACACACGTGATTAATAACCACACAACAGAGTCAATACTAGGCTGTCTTGAAATTTCCTTTACCAAAGCCATTAATCCAAAACGCTCTAATTTAGTCTCAGGTAGATTTTTTTTTAGACAAAAGTTATAAACAGCCATGTCCGTTGCTACAACATCACAAAAACAGTCTCTAGGCTACTTAATAATGCTCTTCCCCTCTGAAACTTCTTGAGATGGACCCCCACAGTTCAAATCACCCTCAGCACTGTCTTCCATGCTCTTACTAGAATGTCCCATTAAACTTTACTTAAGTCATTCAAGTGCTTTTCTAGTCCAAAGTCCCCAAATCTTCCATGTTTCCCCAAAAACAGCATAGTCAGGCCTACTGTAGCAATATCCCAGGCCCTGGTACCAATTTCTGGCTTAGTGTCACTTGTTTTATCGCTATGAAGAGACACCACAACCAAGGCAACTCTTGTATATACAAAAAAGCATTTAATTGGGGCCTCACAGTTTCAGAGGTTTAGTCTTTTATCACCATCATGGCAAGGAACATGGTGGTGGGGGGGTGACATTCATGACACTGGAGATGTAGCCAAGATATTTACAACTGGGTCCACAAGCAGATGTTGGGCCTGGTGTAGGCTTTTTAAATATCTAAGCCTGCCCCCATTGGCACATTTCCTCCAATAAGGTTATACCTACTCCAATAAGGTCACATCTCCTAATCCTTCTCAAATAGTGCCACTCCTTGATGACCACATATTCAAGTCCATCGGCCTGTTTGGCCATTTTTATTCACACTAACACAAGGAGGTACAGAGATAGGGAAGGGAACATCTTTTTAATACTTAGGAGGTTTTGTTGTTGTTGTTGTTGTTTTGTTTTTTGTTTTTGGTTTTTTTTTGCATTGAAAGTAGAGACTTTTAGTCTTCTATGTCCAAGAACAAATACAAGTATGAATGTCAATAGTGAATGTGTCTTTTTGCTCATTTGGTGTTGGAAGCTTTTTCTGCTCCATGTGTCACACTCAGGCCTGGGGTGTAAGGATGCCTGGGGTGTTCCTAGGAACCCAGCCAATTCTATAACCCACTCCCTGTGTGGCCATGACATACAACAAAAAGTCTGTTGGAGTAAAAGCCTGGTTTCCCTTCTAGGTATACTCAGCTCTGCTCTCATGTGGCTGGTTTAACTTGTACAAGTGCTGAGGCTTTCATGGCTCTGTGTTCTCAGTGGAAGATGGGCTAGAATGTCCACACTGAGGCTGCCCTATGCTCAGATGACAAGTGTGTGCTAGGGTTCTTGTCCTAGTTGAAGGGATCTTTGTGTATGCTCATGCACAGGGTGCATGTTTTAATATGCATGTATGTGTTCACCTGGGAGAATGTTAAATGTGTATAGATGTATGTAGATGAATATAAATGAGCATGTTTGCCCACATGCATGTGCTCATGTGTTTATGGGTGTTCCCATACACATGGGTGCATATTAATGGTACTGAGACCATCAGGGAAGAAGTTGGTTCACTGTTAAGAGTGATAGATGTGTGAGTGACATTGGGGCATGCAATGAAGTCATAGACTTCTTGGCTGTTTGGCCTTTTGGAGAATGACTGCACAACAGAACTCTGGGGAAAGAAATCTCCAGCCCAAGGCCAGATATTTTAGATCTGAATTGCGTACATATTTTTTTTTTTAACTCTTGAATTCTTGGGGGTTTTAAGATTGGAGCATCCTGATTCCTAAAACAGTGAAAGTGCCTGCCTTCTCCAAAGTGTCCTTGCTAACCTGGAGACACAGCTCTGCCAGGGTCTGGTTGCTCACAGTCTCTCAAAGCTGCTTGTAAACTGCTGATTCCTGGAGAAACTGACCCCAGTCTGTGGCAGCAGGAACTGGGGGACTTCCAACCAATGATTAAAAATAATTTTAGTGGAGAACAGGGTCTTCCCTTGCCTGGCCTGGGATTTTCTGTGTAGACCAGAGTAGCCTGAAACTCAGAGATTTGTCTGCTTCTGCCTTCCAAGTGGAGAGTCTAAAGCTGTGTGTCACCATGCCCAGCAAAACTTTTTTGAACATACACAAATCCTACCAAAATCCAATCCATGTTCTAATGAGTTACTATACAATGAACATCAATTTGATGAAGAAATAGAGTGTCTATTAGTCTTGCAGAAGCCCCTTCAGCAGTCCCATCCTTTATAATGGGATGCATCACTGCCCCATGTTCCTTTCAAGGTTTGCTCCAAAAGCACATCCCTAGAAATACATATTCCTGCTCATTGCAATATTTGGATGTTTTCTCTACCCTGTGGGTTCTCCTTTATCCCTTTCATTTCCTTGGACTTTGTCTATGGGTGCCAGTCTTTTGTCACTGGGCCCCCTTCAGCAAGGGGAAGTTGATGGTGCTCAATGGGTGCTTGTGTTTGAGTTTAAATTTTTTTAAAAAATATTATAAAAAACAGTCGTTTAAGGTAGTTCAGAAGAAATATGCCAATTTTTTTCTTTCTTCTCTTGATGTTATGGGTTGAACTTAAGGCTTCATGCATGACAAGCCTGTACTCTACTGCCAGTGTGCATTCTCCCTTCAAATTGCTATCCCTTAATTGTACAATGAGATGAAATAACACCACTGGGTGCATACCTGTTTCAGGACATGGGCCATCTTTAGCTCACATATAAACACCTGAGCAACTTCCTGCTGTAGCTCAACATGTTTTTTTCCTATTCTCATGTACCATTTACTGTTTGGTATTTGCAATGGTCATACTGCTGCTGTCTGTGTTGGTGGTTCTGTCTTCTGCTGGGCTTGGGAAACCTTTGCAACCATCACTCACCTTACGCCTGGCAGCTGTGGTGGCTGTGTCACAGTTACAGACTACTGTGCAAATGACTATGTCTTAGTGGTGGATAGGAAAAGGATGACTTGGGGAAGGCAAATTCTTCAGGGTCCTTTTCTGTATCCATAGCTCGTGTTTGACTACCAGCCAGGAGATGTCTTTGGCTGTGTGGCTGACATCGGTTGGATCACAGGACACAGCTATGTGGTGTATGGACCCCTCTGCAATGGAGCTACCACGGTCCTTTTTGAGAGCACCCCAGTTTACCCTGATGCTGGTGAGGACCAAGAACTCTGATGAGGCCTGCTTTAGGTAGTGTGGGAGGGATCTCAAAGTTGGAGGAAAAGGTCACAGAAGCCTGGAGGCTGGGACCTGTCCCATTGATTAGATGCCAAATGGACACTAGAGATGCTAGGCCTTGAGCCCTGCTGGGTGAACTGGAGCATAGTGCTGTGTGAGGAAATGAGAGGGAATTGATCAGGGAGTAATCTCAACTCAAAACTGCCCATTTCACTTTTACTGCTCCTATACTGGAAGCTGCCTGCTGAGAGCCATCATTTTAACGTTCTGCATCTCTTGTCTGGACCACCCTACTTGCCTACATCATGAAGCCTGGGCCAGTTGCCCATTTTTCCCTCCCTCCTGAGCCTCACAGCCCAAGACTTCAGGACCATACATGGCTTGCAGTCACCCTTGATAAATTGCACTCACTTTGAAGATATGACCTTATCCTGCTGTCTTTGGTATTTTTCTCACACAACACAATATCCCCAAATATTTGTTTTAATGTAGTAAATTGCAGAGGCTTTGCTGCTGGCCCTTGCCCTAGCACACTTCAGTGTTGGGGCATGAACTTTTTCTTTGATGTCTTTTGGTCCCCACAGCTGCACTCAAGGGAGTATAAAGGGGTGATAGCAGGGAAGGATGGTTGTTGTTTAGATGCAGCTTCAGGGAATAGTGTGAGCTATGGAGTTTCATGAGTATTAAGTATGTGTTTTCTGGGCACAAGGCTGCACACATACCAGTGGCTATGTTGTTACTAAGGGAAGATGAGTCATTTATTTAGGGTTCATTTAATCACCACTGATCAAACTTCCATGTCATTTTTTTTTTTTAAACTTGCAGCAATAACGTCTGAAGCTGAACCCTGGCTAGCTCACGTGGAACACCTCACGTGATGCTGTCATCCAAGGTTGGGTGTAGAAGTTTCTGCATGCCACCTTGTAATTAGGGGGTTCTCTGGGACCCCATTCTTCAGGGATGGTATTGGTTCCCTTTCTATGATCACATAATAGACCCAGCCCTTAGTAACTCTGAGCTTAGCTTGAATGTGTATAAATAGGTCAGGCTTGGTGGGATCTTTGACTGATCACAACCCTTTTGTAGGTCGCTATTGGGAGACAGTGCAGAGGCTAAAGATCAATCAGTTCTATGGTGCCCCAACAGCTGTCCGGCTGCTACTGAAGTACGGGGATGACTGGGTGAAAAAGTATGACCGTTCCTCCCTGCGTACGCTGGGGTCAGGTGAGCACAGTGCTGTGTGGCTTAGAATGAACTTGTAGCTCTTCTCAACAGTGCTGAACTGGATAGTCCTGATAGGTGACCAGCAAGGGGGGGACACCTCAATGGGTCAGTAGTAGTTACTCAATGAGTCAGTAAACTGATGGGCAAGGGTTGTGCGCTAATCCTGGGAGCTTTCCTGACAGACACAGAGAAGTCAGGCCACAAAATGTTAGGGCAGAGTACCTCTTTTCGGAGGGTTGAAATCCAGTCAAAGGTACAGATGCTAAGAGTCAGGTTGATAAAGACTTTCATGCATAACACAGATGACTGCTATCTAGGTCAGCTATAAAAGAATATAGACTAGAAAATAGAGAATATGGAGGACTTCCTCCACAACCCCTTACTGTAACCAGTGTAAGAGTTTTCTCAGTGTGTATTCTTATGCTCTGAACTTCATATGGATGGGGAAGTCATAGGCAGCAATGGCTTGCTTATTTTCATAGCTGTATGGTATTTCACTGTATAGATATACCATAATGTATCCATTCTGCTCTTAAAGGAAATCTCTTTCTGGCTGTGATGAGCAAAATGGGCATGTATCTCTCCTGGTACATGCCCCCCCTCCTTTTTTTTTTTTTTTTTTTTTTTGATCAGGTGCTACTCTCAGTTCTGTGGAATGAATGTCAGGAGTCAAAATCTCAGGTAGTGGGTTTTTAGCTTTAGTAGATTCTGTCCCTGACAATTGTCCACAGTAGTTATATGGGATGTATACTCTCTTAGGTATTACAGCAAATGCACTACTTGCTCCTTCCTTAGAAACTCTGCCAGATTTCAGTCCTGCACTGTGGGTGATATCCTGGTTTCCCACATGGTGAATTTACCTCACCATAACGTACATTACTCTGATGACTATGGGCATGCGAACACAGGCCTTTCCAGGTCTTTTGGTGTAACCTTCAAGGAGGTCACAGAGCTGTTCATCCCTAATCATTTACTCCTTTTGGCTTCAGGTTTTCTTGAAGATTGTTAGTTTCTAATTTTAAAGTAATTGTTGCTTTGTGTGTGTTCAGTGGGAGAGCCTATCAACCATGAGGCCTGGGAGTGGCTCCACAAGGTCGTGGGTGATGGCAGATGTACGCTGGTGGACACTTGGTGGCAGACAGGTGAGTGTCCCTGAGTGGGAGTTGGAACAGGCCTGGGAGCTAGCTGGAGACTGGAGGGGCTCATGCATACCTAGCACCAGGGTTCATGTCCTTAAGTGACTTTGATGTGCTCATAAGGCCTGTGTCCCTTCATCATGCAGCTGTAGAAGAGAAGGCTCAGAGGTACAGTCTGGCTGCTAGGGGACATGTGGTGCTTTCCTGAGCCTTGGTTTCATGTGCTTCTTACAGCCTCTGTGTGAGCCCTGGAGTGAGGAGGAAATGAGGTGACACACTAGGGCAAGTGATCTAAGGCCAGTGGACTGGCAAATTCTCAGAGTTCACTCTCCTTTGCAGGAAGGGGCCCTTTCCTGGCTTGCTTCCTTCCTTTTTAACTTTGGGGCAGCACTGGGAGTCAAGTCCAGGGTCTCACATATGCTCAATAGTTTTCTGCCATTGAGCCACCCCTCTCTGAACACAGCCACTTCTGAGGAGGACAAGACCTTTTGTTGGAAGGACCCATATTCTAAATTTAAATTTAAGCAGGAAAAGGAAGTTTTCCTGTGGCATTTTGTTTCCATTTGTCCCTTTTTGAATATTTGACTCCTTGGAATGTTCAGGGGAAGAGGTTACCACTATGCAGTAACACAGCTTTTGGAAGTCTTGTGTTGTAAGCAGCCAGCAGGATGCAGGTTCAATGAATAGCTCTGGTCTGTGCTGGAAGAGTTGAGACAGAGAACTTTTCACAGTGGGCCTCATGAGATGCTACCATACATGCTGATACATGCAGGTGCCCCAGAAATGGCCACACAGACTTCACTATTCACGGTTGTGTGCCAGATAGATCCTGCCTTCAAGCAGTTCATTTCTTCCATTTCCTGTGCAAGTAGGTGGCCTTTTCCCATTCCCTATTTTAAACACAGGCCTGTCTCAGTGAGGGCCTATTAAACAAAGGGTAGCACCTGCACCCATCTGCGGAATGCAGAGCTAAGGGCTCTGCTTGTGCCCACAGTGGAGGAGACTGCAGTCTAAGCCTAGATGTGCACACTCTGGAGGCTACCCATCCCTGGTTCTCAGGTCAATTGGTGTTTCTTCACCTTTCCTACAGAAACTGGTGGCATCTGCATTGCACCACGGCCCTCAGAAGATGGGGCAGAGATCCTCCCTGGTATGGCCATGAGGCCCTTTTTTGGCATCGTGCCAGCACTTCTGGATGAAAAGGTATGTGGGATCCTGCAGAGATTGTCCCCTGTACACACGCCTTGCTACTCATCTGGCTAGCTTTCCAAACCCCGGTTTTCTGTCCGTTGCTGAGATGCAGGGTCTAGTCCCTGGAGTAAAGGCCAAGTCCTCACATGCTCTCTGTAGACTTGTCTTAAACAGCACTGCCGATGACTGCTGCAAGCCAGGGCCCTCATCAGACTTTGCCAGAGGGAAAGCTCTGGACAGTTCTGTTCAGTGCTCATACTTTCGACCTCAGGCCAAGAAATCAGGATTCTGCTAATGGTCAGTTTTTTGCTTTTCTCTCAGAGCTATCCAGGTCTCTCATGAATGTCTCCCTTCATCTATAGGGCAATGTTGTAGAGGGTGGAGACGTCTCTGGGGCCCTGTGCATTTCCCAAGCTTGGCCAGGCATGGCAAGGACCATCTATGGCGACCACCAGAGGTTCATAGATGCCTACTTCAGAGCATACCCAGGTGATTGATGTTTCCATAGATAAGGGGACTGGTTAAATTCATGGCAACAGAGTCTAAAGTGATGGCTCTATGAAAGAGAGTCTGGCTCTGAAGACCCCTTCCCCCAATTTCCCAGACCTTCCTTATTTTGACTGGGGGTGGGGTGGGTATGCTGAGATTTTGTAAGGGTCAGGGTGGACATGGATTTATCCATTAGCACATGCTCTGGTGTGGGATGGGCATATTGGTATTTAATGAGAAAGATGAGCGAAGAAACATGTTTGGGAAGCTGTTACAAACTCTGGGTCTTTTCACGGTTTATATTTCTGTTCTTCTCTTTTCTTTTGGGTCCTGGGTTGGAAGTTGGTGTGACTGCCATCTTCTTTGCCTTGCTGGAACTAGCAACTTTCAGTCCCAAGATTACAACTGATGCTCATATTGAGGGGCAGCCCAACTGTACTAATGTCTGTTTTCTGCTCTCTGGACATTTGTAGTCTTGACATCAATCATTGGATGTAGTCTCAGTGGCGCTTCCCCTCTCATTAGAGTACAGCCTGGCATCACCTAGAGAGGTGGTTTTGCTTTAGTTGCTGGAGGGAGATCACAGCCACCTTCAGAGTTAGCTTCTGGGGTGGGGCTGGACCATGGACTGTGCTGAGGCTGGTTCAGAGTCCTTGGCACTGAATCCCCCACTATGGTGTAGGTTATTACTTCACTGGAGATGGAGCTCACCGGACTGAGGGTGGCTATTACCAGATCACAGGGCGCATGGATGATGTTATCAACATCAGTGGTCACCGCCTGGGTACCGCAGAGATTGAGGATGCAATGGTAAGCTCAGCTTGCCTTTTATTTGCCTGGTACTATAATGATGCCTCTGCTGATCTCAGAGTCAGGTTGGGATTGTACACCCCAAGTCACCTCAGGGCCTTTTGTCCTTTGTTGTGTTCAGGCTGACCACCCTGCTGTTCCAGAAACTGCTGTCATTGGTTACCCTCATGATATCAAGGGAGAAGGTAAGTGTCCCCTTCTCTCTACACTGGAGACCCTAGTAGAAGGAACAACAGGTCTCTGAGGATGCAGTGATAGGCCCTTATGGGTCATACTGTTGCCTTCCTGGTGAGGAAACTTAGCAAGGTAGGCATTAAGGGTCTGAGCTGTGAAAATGCCCAGATTTGCTGACCTTAAGGACACTAGGCCACAAGAAGCCATGACCTGTTTGGCCCCTGGCTGAGCCTGGGAAGTCTCTGCTGTTCCTAGTATCTCCTTGGCTTTCTCTCTCTCTCTCTCTCTCTCTCTCTCTCTCTCTCTCTCTCTCTCTCTCTCTCTCTCTCCTTTCCTTCCTTCCTTCCTTCCTTTCTTTCCTCCCTCCCTCACCCTCTTTCTCCATTCCAATCCCAGTTCTCTCTCCTTCCTCTCCTCATGCTCTGCCCTTCTTCCCCCCCATCCCACCTCCCATCTGCTCCTCAGAGAGGGTAAGGCCTCTCCTAGCATGTCAAATATATCTGTCCCAATCACCTCATTGAAGCAGGAACAAGCCCCTCCCCCACCCCAAGTCTAGGCTGAGCAAGGTATCTTTCCATAGAGAACGGGCTCCTCAAAGTCAGTTTGTGCATTATAATTAGATCTTGGTCCCACTGCCATTGGCCTCATATATTGCCCAAGCCATCCCATTGTCACCTGTATTCAAGGGTCCTAATTCAGTCCTATGCCGGTTCCCCAGTTGGCAGTGTGGAGTCAGTGATCTCTTACTAGCTCGGGTCAGCTCATTCTGTAGTTTTCCCCATCATGGTCTTGACTCCTTTGTTCATATTATTGTTCTTCACTCACTTCGGTTATACTCTGGGAGGTTGGCCCAATGGGTAGTTACAGATCTCTCCAGGGCTTTCTAAGCACATGCATGTCCTGCCTACCCACCTGCTGGGTTTCGGCACTCATGTCAGCTCTGCAGCTGCCATGCTTGTACACCGCACTACAGCAGGCTGCGTGCTGCCTTGAGACGCTGGGAAACTTGACCTGGGACTCCACTGCATTTTGACATGGCGGGGGAGGGCAGGGAAAGGCATCAGAATGATCTTAAACCAATGGTACATTTTTTTAAACCCCATCCCCCGGGCCAGCCAGTTCCTAAGTGGCTGTGTCTGGAAAGGACACTTGAGTGTTGCAATGGCAGGCCCACGGCACTCACACTGGTGTGACCTGACCATATCCGTAGCCCGTGTGAGGTCCTTTCTGCACCAAATGACCTTGCCCTCCCTGCCCAGTGGCCTGGGATTGAGTGTTCTTGCTCCACGTAGGGACATTCCAGGTTACAGCTTGCTCCAACTTTGTCACCTGCCTCTTGTCTACACTTCTGTGCTGCTGTTCCAGTATTTGCTCAAATAAATTAACTTCTTTACTGTCCTGGCTAGAACCCAGGCCCTCAAGCATGCTAAGTTCGCAGTCTACCATTGCACCATGGCTCCTCAGACACTGCCTTTTCTTTTTTATATTTTTATTTTATGTCTTGGATGTTTTGCCTGCATGTATGTCTGTGTACTCTGTGTGTGTGTGTGTGTGTGTGTGTGTGTCTGTGTGTGTGTGTGCAGTATCCACAGAGGATAGGGACAGGCAAGGGTGGGGTGGGGCTGGGGTTGGATGGGACATTGGATCTCCTGGGACTGGATTTACAGATGGTTATTGGCTGCCATGTGGATGCTAGAATAGGACATTGGTCCTCTGGAGGAGTGGCTGGTGTTCTTAACTGCTGAGCCACATCTCTAGCCCCATAAGATACTATCTTTGAATTGACTTGTTGAAAAATTTAAAAACCAATTAAGTGCTTTAAAAACAACAACCTTCGTTACCATATAACCAATGTGCTGATGTGACTGTGGCTTTGTTAGCAGGACTCAGGCAGCCTCCAGCAGAGGCAATGTCTAGATATTATCAGGATGGGAAGTGGTTAGCACTGAGGACAGTTCCTCATGGGTGACTGAAGATACCTCATTTGGTTAGGGTCCTGGACTGACTTTTGGGGCCCCAGCATTTTACACCTCTGAGGTCCAGACATCTGTAGCACACTGATGGGCTCCCAGCATTTAGAAGTTGTGAAGGTTCAGTTTGGGTTTCAAGACAGTGTCAATGCTTCATTCCTGAACCCAAGAGGGCAAGGAACTGTGACCCCCCCCCCAGGCACCTTCTGCCTTGCCTTTGGGGGTTTATCACACTCTCTCTGGGCCTTCTGGCCTCTTCCTGCTCTGGCAGCAGCACTCACCATAGGTATTTCTAGCCCTTCAGGGCTGCAAGGGCTGCAAGGGAAATTTTCATATAGTAAGTATGCTGCTAGGTATTGTATTGGCTTCTAACAGATTTAGAATTCACAGACAACCCATTCACGGTTCTTAGTTAATGTCAGGCTGCTTGAACACACTTGCATGTTTGTCCCCACTCCCCTGGCTCTAGTTTGACTTGGACCTGAACACTGGTTTATGACTGCTTGGAGCTTGCACATTTCTGTCTGGCTCTTGATCTGCTCCTCCACCACTCTTTGTCCCTGCCTTTGGAATCCATAATCCAGGTCTGTCTCCAATGCAATGTCATGTCAACTGCCAAGATGAAACAATGCAGTTCTTTCTTCTGATAATCTCACAACTTGATAGAGTAAAAGTTAAACCAAGCTGGGTTTTGAGAGATACCTATGAATTTTTCAGGAGGAGATGAGGGAGCATTTTTAGTAGCAGCTTGGTTCACTACATGCAGATCATATAGCTAGTGCAGGAAATAACCATTCATTAACATGTTTATCAAGCACGTACCATACTCCAGGCATGGTTTTAGATGCTGGAAACACACCAGTGAATGCGAAGTAGGTGAAACCTCTGCCTTCATGGAGTCACCTGATGGGGTGGTCAGGGAATAGAAAAGAGAGACAAACACTGAACGTAAACATAGTCAGTGAGGAAGTACATAGTGCAGTAGATTGAAGAAGCTCAGGGGATGGATACAGTTGGGAGATGGGATCCCATGCAGAGCAGACAAATGAGTGACTGGAAAGCTGCACAGAAGTATACAAACACTTCATGAGAAGAGGGACAATGTAGGGCAGTAGGGAGGACAGGTCATCAGAAATGGTGTCAGGACAGGGCAAACAGTAAAATCAGATCCTTGTGTGGCAATGGGAGCCATGGTACATCCTTTCTAGAACTCTCCAGGATACTGAAAAATGCCATCTAGTGTTTGTGCTGACACGTACGTTCACCTTGCTACCTGATAGGACTTTCTTCCGTGATGGGGCTTTTCAAGTTTGAAAGTTGATACTGTCTAACACAGTAGCCCCAACATGGTTAACAAGCAACTGAACTATGGCCATGCAATGGGGTAGAGTGTGTGTGTGTGTGTGTGTGTGTGTGTGTGTGTGTGTGTGTATGTGTGCATGCTCATGCATGTTTGTATAGTACATATGCATGTGAAGGCCAGAAGTCAAACTCAAATGTCTTGCTTAGTTGTCCTCCACTGAAGATTTTGAGACATGGTCTCTTACTGAACCTGGATCTCACTGATTGGCTAGACTGGCTGCCCAGCAAGTTTCAAGATCCTTCTGTCTCTGCTTCCCCAGGGCTAGGATTATAGGCATGCTCCACATGCCTAGCCGGCCTTTTTATCCAGGTACTGGTGATCTGAACTCCGAGTTATTATCCTCATGTGGCTCTTACTTTACTGATTGAGCCATTTCCCCAGCCTCAGGGAACTCATTTTTATGTTAAAAAGCCACTGTGCTAAGTAGCCACCATGTTGTTGGGCATGGACCCAAGTGTTCACCAGTTCATCGCTAGACAATCTTGTGTCGATCTCCAGACCATGCGTTCTTTCACAGCCCAGGGAACAGAACGTTAAGTCACATGTCTGGGTCACACACAACCATCAGCACTGCTGCTGTGTCACGCTTTCAGCCATGCATGACTACCCATGCAGAACAAGGACAGAGCTGCTCTTGAGGTTGCTTTCATTTTGTGTGCAGTGGGCATGCTCCTCCAGGGTTGTAGTAACTGAAGCCAGTTGCTATTTGGAAACCACCTGAGGACTTAGAGACCCTCTAGGTTTAGCATAGGTTGTGACCACAGATTCAAGCCGAACCCAGGACCTAGGGCTCTCTAGTCTTTGCTCTCTTTTTAGCTGCATTTGCCTTCATTGTGCTGAAAGATGACACCAGTGATACAAACATGGTAGTGAATGAGCTCAAGTTGGCAGTGGCCACCAAGATCGCCAAGTATGCTGTGCCTGACCAGATCCTGGTGAGTCAACTCCCTCTCAGGGGGATAGCATTGCTCTCTTTAACTCTTCCCTGCTTTCCACAAATGTCAAGCAATGGTGAACTTTTACAAGCATGAGGCTCCTTTCCCACCAACATCAAAACTGTCATTAGTGGTTTGGGTTTTCCTGAGACTTGGAAGGACCCTAACATTTAAAGTTTACAGCACACACCTGTTTAGGACACAGCCCTAGGCAAGGCTAGATGCTTTTGTACTGTACCCTTTGAAGGCTGGCTTCAGGTACAGGACTGAGCTATAAGGAGAATAGAATTTTCTTTTTGTGGTGCTAGGCAGGTGTTTACTTCCCATCTCTGTGACAAAATGCCTGGAATAATTAACTTACATGGCGGGATGGTTTTACTTTGGTTCACAGTTACAGTTCATGGTTGGTTGGTTGGGCTGTATTTTGGCTTGCTTTGATGTGAAACATATGACAAACAAAGGTGCTTAAATCATGGTAGCTGAGAAGGAGGGAGAAGCTGGAGGGCGAGATGCAGTCCTAATGTGTCCTTCAAAGGCTACTCCCCTGAATGATCTAATTTTTTCATTAGATCCCTATTGCGGTTACATAAGGATCAGGATAAACAAATAGGCCGAATAGATGTTTATTCAGGGAGAAATAACTTACAACCTAGACAGATGAACACCAGCAAGTTCCACCAGATGCTCTCCTGTCCAAGTCCCGCCAGCAAGAGAGCTTTCCCAGGCTCTTCCTCAGCCCTCCTTCCACAGGTCACTTCTGTTCATGGCTCCACCCCCAATGGGCGTGGTCAGTGCCACCGAAGGAGACAAAGTACATATCTCACTACAGACCCCACTCCTAAAAGTTCCACTATCTCCCAGTAACAGCACACTTTCAACATAGTCTTTGGAGGGCATTTAAGATCTGAGTCACAAGAGTACTGAACCCAGCGACTTGTGAGTCCTGAGCATGCACTCTACTTAGCCCAATTACAAATCTTAAAGATTCCAGAGGCAGGGAAAGCATCTGAGTCCTCCAGCCCCATGTGGTTTCTAAATACATTTCCCATTCCCAGCAAGGAGTCAGTTCCTGCAGGAAGGCCCGGGCCACTCCCTAGTTTCTTCAGGTTTTTCCTCCCTTCACTACACCTTTCCATTATGATCTCTGGGTTTGAGATCCTCTGAGGCAGGAAGAGCCCAGCTCCTCTCCATCTTGCTGGCCTATCAGCTGCACTTGTGACATGAACTCTCTCCAAAGACAGTCATTATCAAAAGTTTTATATATGTGAAGCCCTGGGTTCCATCTCCAGCTAGTACTACCATCACCACACACACACACACACACACACACACACACACACACAGTCAGACACAGTCAGACACAGACACACAGACCCAGACACACACTGGCACACACACAGAAACACATGCACACATACACACACACACAGCCATACACACAGACACACACACACAGACATACATACAGACACACACAGCCATACAGACACACACACACACACACACACACAGACATACACACAGACATAGACACATACACATACACTCCTCCCAAACACAGCTCTTAAAGTATTAGAATTTGCATCAGACTGTAAGACAAATTTTTCTGCTCAGTGGCTTTTACCCAACCAAGTCCCAGGCTTGGGATGAGTAGGAACCCACCCAAGTACAGTGGTAGGCAAACAAGACCCAGCAGTCAGAGGGAAGGGGAGGTAGGCAAAGCTTTGACACAGGTTAGATCCTGTCCTTTGGGTTGATTTCAGCTTCAGTGTCAGGTTGCAGGGGGATTAAGACCTTGCTTGGCTCATGTATCAGACAGCTGCTGGGAAGCCCTCAGTGAGAAGGGTCAGCCTCCACAGGAGAACTCTTTCCTCTGTGTGGGCGCAGTGAGACACTGGTGACAGAGGGCACTGTCCAGACCCTAACACCATCCATCTTTGCCAGGTGGTGAAGCGTCTCCCTAAAACCAGATCTGGGAAAGTGATGAGGAGGCTGCTAAGGAAGATCATCACCAGCAAGGGGCAGGATCTAGGGGACACCACTA
This sequence comes from Phodopus roborovskii, assembly GCF_943737965.1. NCBI lineage: Eukaryota > Metazoa > Chordata > Mammalia > Rodentia > Cricetidae > Phodopus > Phodopus roborovskii. The sequence continues at coordinate 4,629,193 of NW_026125264.1, forward strand.
CCCTGGAGGATCCCAATGTCATCACAGAAATCTTGAGTGCCTTCCAGAAGTATGAAGACCAGCGGGCTGCAGCCAAGTGAGGCGTGCCTGCCTCTGTGCTCACACAAGGCCGTGCCAGACCCCTTGCAGTCCTCAGGGAAAGGGACCTTGAAGGTGGCTTGTTCCATCTGAGCACATAATTCATCTGTGACCCCCTCAACTGTCCTATGTGGGGCCAAAGCCCCCTTTTCCTCCCAGGGCCCAGAGGGCTGCCTCTGGAGAGAGAGGCCTTTGTCCTACATCTGGTTTCCAGAATGAAGTCATAACCGGCAGTGAACCAGCACAGGGCGTCCAGAGGACTGTTCACCACTTAGCTCTAAAGCTGTCACACTTTCTCCAGATGTGACTAGATACAAAACACAGATGTTTTATTTTTTGTACTTTTCTATTTGGGGAGAATAACCGGACACTCAAGTGTAATGTGAATGTTAACATTTAGTCTTTCTCTCTCATACGCACAGAGGAATTGGGGAAAATCTCCCTTCTGTCTCCCCAGAGAAGCATGAAGATAACAGAGTGTACTTTTTATTAGCATTTGATGTTCTTGAGGCCCAAATTAGAGATGTTTGTGCCTCTGTCTTACACACAACTGTCCTAATCCTGGTAATTGGAGTAGCCACGTCCACTTCCCGTGTCTGTTTCCTATTTGGTTCATTCGGTTTATGTTATAGAACAAACTTGGCAAGTTGTAAGTTTTTCATGTTAGGGATTGCACTCAGGGCATTCTGCACACTAGGCAAGTGCTCTACCTCTGAGTTACATACCAGCACCTCTAACTCCCAAGAGACAGGGTGAATGTCCTCCCCTTTACTTGTGAAATCATTTGGGTTTGTTTCTCTAAGCTGTGATCTGCAAAGCCTTCTTTCCCCAAGGTGCCTCTTAGTAGGAGGTCACTGTTGCTTCAAATAAATATGTGAAGTTATTCATGGGAGCCAGTGAAAACTCAGGTGCATTATGGTTCTGGGATCCGGAAGATTCTGCATGCCCTTTCTTTTGTGGTTGGGGCAGTAAAAACTATTGTTGCTTGGTGCTCCCAAGCAAGCCCTCTCTCAATGTGCCTTAAGTCCTCTGGACATTGGTAAGTCATATAAATTGTAAAGCCATGAAAATCTTATTTTGTAGCTATGTGTGGCTAAGCTTGGGAGGCTTGAGGGTGTGGCAGCTCTGTGCGCAAGGCCCCTGGCGTGGAGGAGGACTATTCCTTCTGTTTCACAGAACTTCATTATATGGGTGTTTCAGGGGTGTCTTAGTTACAGCACACCTATTGTGAGTTTAACCTGTGCTGACTTCTTGGGTAATGGGGTAAATATGCTGACACTTCCAGGAGGTGGAGTGGTTGTAGTACGCAGAAATGTTGAGTAATAGTCCTTTGTTACACTCAGCAATAAAGAGCCATGCGATGGACTTAGTTGACTATAGTTACTATGCCTTTTTAGGAAATGGCCTAGATTTCCAGGATGCTGATACAAGCTCTCAGAATGATCTATAGAAATATCCAAATAAAGCTTTATTTTGTTCACTCTTTTTCTATGAGGATGTTTTTTGGTTGATGCTGTTCTTTTTTTGTTTCTTTCTGATGTTAGGGATTGAACTGAGGGCCCCATGAATGCTAGGCAAGCATACACCTCAGACTTCCATGGCCCCAATGGCCCCAATCCTACCCGTGGAACATAATCCTAGGGGAAAAGCTACAAGGGGGTCTATTCGCTTAAAAGATAGCACAGAAGAGTGTTGGTGTGTTCGTGTGTGTGTGTGTGTGTGTGTGTGTTTGTTTGTTTGTTTGTTCAAGTGTGTGTAGGTGCCCTTGTGTGTGCAGATGTGCATACGTGTGTGTGCGTGCATATATGAGAGCAGAAAAATCCTCGTACTACTATCTACCTGTTCTTTTTGACACAAGGTCTTTCACTAGGCCCAGGACTTACCAAGTGGATAGTCTGGCTGTCCAGTGAACCCTAGAGAACCTGTTTCCACCTCGCCAGTACTGGGGTTACAAGTGAACACCTGCCTTTTCTATCCATACCTGCCTATTTACCACGGGTTCTGGGGCTAGAACTCATGTTTGCAAGTCAAGCTATTTTCACTGTTTCTGGAAAAGTCATTTTTTGGGGGAAACCACCCCCCCCCGACCTTGTTAAGTGGCCAACTCTGGCTGTAAGAGTGAGGTTATAATACTCATTTCCCAGAATCACAGGACCCAGCCTAAGTGACAAGCTCAAGTATGGCCATGTGACATTGTCAGGGTCACTGAGAAACACACAAAGACACCTTGAAGTTGACTATTATCTACCACTTGCTTGACAAGAAAAAGATGTGGCCTGTCAGAAGGAAAATAAAGAGCCAGGGATTAGTGAAGGCTTCTACCTGCCTGTTTCTCTGAGGACTCCCCTCTTGGGTTTGGTTTTTTTTCCCCTTGAAATTTCTGACAAGGATCCAAGTTCTTGGTACTGCATTGCAGAGAGAAGAGCAGACAGATGGCAAAGATGGATACTTTGAGGTTGGTCGATCTGAACAGTGTCTTTCAGAAGTGCAGGAGACCATGTGTGTAATGTTCATACCCGTAAAGTTAAATTAAAGTCAGACTCTGGAAGCAGCTGTGCCTTCTGAGGATGTTTCACTTAGAGTGGCTAAAACAAAAGCCACCACACTCAGGAAACACAGCTTTTAAGCATGACTGACAACCCTAGCCAGTCTTTAATAAAGTATGGCTTTATTTAATAAATGAGGTCGAAGAGACAGCTTAGAAGGTAAAGGTGCTTGCTGTCAAGCCTGGTAACCTGGGTTTAAGCTCTAGGACCCACATGGTGGAAGGAGATAACAGACTCCTGCAGGTTGTCCTGTGACCTCCACATGTACACTGTGGTGACATACATACACAAATGGACAGATAAATGTCAAAAATGATGGCAACGCTGTGGCTACTACTTATGCCTTGACCACCACACTTACATGAAAGGAAACTGTAGGGAGCATCCATCCCTGGTATATCCACAATAGCTGAACTCATGGTAGAAAAGAGGTTTGTGGTCCCTGTAATTCCTCCCTTGACAATCCGATTGGTCATAGCACACAGAGTGTGGGCTACCTTGTAGTCCTCTGTCTGGGCCTGGTGGTAGCTGAGTTGGTCAGCCTGCCAGCTCTCATCATCACCACTTAGGTGAGCTCTCCAACAGTGCCCCAACTAGCTCACCCATAGTAGCAGAGAGCAAGGAGCAGGACCAGGTCTCCTGCTCTCCCTACACTCACCCCACCAGGGCCAGCTCTACTGTTTTGCCCAGGTGAGGCCCACTGCCCCTCTCTGGATTGATGCACTTGGTGGGGTGGCAGGGCCAGCTTTTCCATTCTCATGTTCCGGGAGTCTGCTCTCCTGCCTGTCACATGGTGACAAGGGGTGGGAGGGAAGGCATGTTTCCCTTACCCGTGCCATCTCATGGCATACCAGGGAGGGGGCAGGACCAGCTCTCCTGGTGTCACACCCATAGCCAGGGCTCACCTACACCCCTGCTGACAGGGTAAGCTGTAATGTTCTACCCACCTAAGGGAAGCGCCACGCCTGCTCTCCCAGTGCTGCAGCTGACCTGCATGATGGGGTGAGGGCTGTGGGGCAGGTCACCCACCCTCCAGGCCCAGGGTCCAGCTCTCTCACCTGCCACAGAAGGTGTGGGCCTAGGGAAGGGAGGGCATTCCCCTCCCCCTTACCTATGCCACCACATGGTGGATGAGGGGTGGGCAGGGTCAGCTCTATTGTGCTGCCCAGGTGAGGTGAGCTCTCCTTAGAGCTGCTGCCAGTGGCGGGCATTTCCCACTCTCCTGACCTCAGGGCCAGCTCTCCCACCCACCACAGGCTGCTCTGTCATCTTGTTCAAACATTTTGTTGGGTAACAGGATCAAATCAATTAAATATGGTGTTTCTGAGTCTGCTGATACTTTATTTATTTATTTTTTTCTTTTCTTCCTACCTTCCTTTCTTTTTGGTGCTTGAGGATGGAACCTAGGGTTTGCTAAGCCTCCATTACTGAATGACAACCTTGCCAATTCATTTTTAACTATGGCATCACATATAGGTATAAACAACTTTTACTAAGACCCAAATGTCCATGACATCACCCCATTCTTGTGTTGAAACCCTACACTTAAAGCGATGGCATTAGGAGGAAGTTGACGAGGTCAGGAGGGTGACACCTCCATGAATGGCGCAGTGCCATTATAAAAAGACTTGGAAGTACCTACTTCCTCCTTGCTCAGGACACAGTAGGGACACTGATACGTGCAAGCCAGGAAGTAGTTTCTTACCAAACATGCAATCTGCCAGCATCTTGGTTTTACTTTTCCAGTCTCCAGAACTGTTTAAATTACTGTCATTTGAGCCACCCAATTTACAGCATTCCTTAGAGAAGCCCAGCATTTTCATTTCATATTGTACTGGGGAAAAGGGGCACTGAAGAGATGACTTCTGTACTGTCCAAATTCTGAGAAGCTGCCTCCCTCAAAATAGAGAAGGACTCCAATGGAAAGACATTGTGAAAATTATCAGGCAAACTGTATGTACACTTGGATGGCTGTTTACATTCTGGGGGCCTGCAACAGGGCTGCCTTGGTTACCATGGAATTAATCAACAGAGGCTCTGGGTTTCTGGGCATGGTTCCACCTTCAAGTGCCCAAGATTCCTTGTCTGTGTTTACTTGGTATTGATGCCCTTCATCTGCCCTTCTACAGAGGAGCTGCTTGGCCTCCAACCTCTCCCAGCCAACAGAGGCACCTGGCCTTATTGAAGTTTCTATTGGCATTGCGATTTCCTTATGCCATTGGTTATTTAGGAGGCTATTATGATCTCTGAAAGAAAATATCCCCCATAAGCTCATGTATTTGAATACTTGGCCCCAGTTAGCGGTGCTGTTGTGGGAGGTTTAGGTGGTGTAACCTTGACAGAGGAAGTACATCCCTTGAGGCCAGCTTTGAGATTTCATAGTCTCACCCATTCCCATTTGCTGTGTCTGAGGTTAAGTATGTGGATCAGTTTCCTGCTCCGTTGCTGTATTCGCTTGCTGCCATGCCTCCCCGCAGTGATAGACTTCTGGAACCTTAAGTCTGTAAGAAACTCCTTCCCCCCATAAGTTGCTTCTGGTCATGATATTTTATCACAGCAACACAAAATTGACTAATAACAGCTATCCTAACGTGGAGGGGGTGGGGACCCAAACAACTTCCCCCCCCCTTTTTGGCATTTTGAGGCCATAACCCCGCCCGGTCTGGAACTTGCTAGGTGGCCCAAGTTGGCCTTGAATTCCTGTTCATTCAGTCGCCTAAGTGCTTGGAGATAGGTGTGAACACCAGGTAGAGAGTATCTACATTTCTAAATGTGTGTGTGTTTTCAAGGACTTTTTTTTTGTTGTTGTTGTTGTTTTAGATAAGATCTTTATATATAGCACAAGTTGTCCTGGAACCACGACCCTCACACCTCTGCCTCAGACATGTGTAACTATATCTAACTGCTTTCCAGCTTTTGTCACAGTGGTTTAGCTCATTTACATGTTGGCCTGACAATCTACTATTAGAGTTTCAGTCCTCTGAGGTTGGTAGAGGCTTCCTTCATACATCACCTGACAACTATCTCTCCTTACCTCCCTCCCTTTGTTCCTTTGTGTGTGTGTGTGTGTGTGTGTGTATGTATGTGTCTGTGTGTACGTGTGTATATGAATGTGTGTAGGTGTGTGTGTTTGTGTATGTATGTGCGTATGTGTTGCATAAGGTCTGATATAGCCTAGACTGTGCTTGATTTTACTCTGTAGGAAGACCTTGTACTTCCAAATGTTGGGATTACAAGCACATGCTACTGTTCTGGGGATAACAGGTACACACTGCCATATCTAATCTCTACCACCAATTTTTATAATAATCATATCTGAGGTGAGCCACTACGTAGTATGGGACTTAAACCCAGGATCTCTGGAAGAACAGTGCTATTAATCACTGACCCATCTCTACAGCCATTTGATTGGTTTTTATTTACCCTGCTTAGACTTTGGACTTCTAGAACCTTCAGCTTGATATCTATGTGTGTCAGTTTTAGAAACACCTTAAACACCACTTCTTTGAATACTGTCATTGCCTATGTTCTTCTGTTTTTTTTTTTATTTTTGGACCCCTTATATCCCATAGTTGTAAAGTCTCACATTCTATCTCTCTTTGCCCTGAAAACAGATTCTGAGATAAATGCTTGAATGAAGGTATGTAAATAAGAATATAATTCCAGAAACAAGTATGACAAATGGTAGAAGAGGAATAGGGGAGGGTTTAGAGTAGAGGGGGGTTTGTGGATAGGAAGGGAAAACCTAAACCTAACCATGGCTCCATCTTGCTAGACTCATGATCTTATCAGATGTATGTCAAACCAACTCTCTCAGAACTAGCTATTGGGACCCTTAGGGCTAAGATGGCATTAAAAACCAGGCCTATCCCAGATCCTCCCCTGATCATGGATGGCCACAGATTTCCTGATATCTTTAAATGGATCCTCAGGGCTAAGGTGGCTCCAAACAACAGGCCTGTCCCAGATGCTCCTCTAATCATGGCCACAGTTTTCCTGATATTTTTCCCCAAGAATTTTAAAGTAAAAAATAGTTCGTGTGTTTGAGTGTATGTGTGTACATGTGCACACTCACACATTAGTGTAGTGGTTGGAGGTCAGTAACGGATGTCTTCAGCTGCTCTGCACCATATATTTTGAGGTAGGATCCTGCATTGACCTGCAGCTCACTGGCTCAGCTGGGCTGGCTGTTCATCAAGCCCTAGGGTTTCCTGACAATCTTTAAACGGGACCCCTAGGTCAAAGGTGGCTCCAAACAACAGGCCTGTCCCAGATGCTCCTCTGATCATGGCCACAGCTTTCCTGATTTTTTTTTTTCAGATTTTTTTTAAAGTAAAGAATAGTGTGTGTGTGTGTGTGTGTGTGTGTACATGTGCATGCTCACACATTAGTGTAGTGGTTGGAGGTCAGTAACAGATGTCTTCAGCTGCTCCCCACTTTATTTTTTGAGGCAGGATCTTGCATTGACTTGCAGCTCACTGGCTCAGCTGGGCTGGCTGTTCGTCAAGCCCCAGGGTTTCCTGATAATCTTTAAACAGGATCCTCAGGTCAAAGGTGGCACCAAACAACAGGTCTGTCTCAGATGCTGATCGTGGCCAGAGCTTTCCTGGTATCTTTAAACAAATGCTTAAAACATTTTGTTCATCACATGACTCTGGATTACCTGCTCTCTATTATCTAAGGAGAAGGTATGACACAACAAGGACTTTTATTCCTTTTGAGGTTTTAGACTGTAGTTCAGGAAGCCTGAAATTTATTAAAGTAGCCTAGGCTGACCTCAAATTTGCAGGACTTATCCAGCCTCAACCTCCCATAAGTTAGGTTCATTGTAAACGAGCTGTCAGCTGTACAGGAGGTTATTCACTAGTGGTAAGATGGAAGAGGATAAGTTTTCAGACAGTGAAAACTGTCCTTTAAACCACTGGATGGAGATTTCTGCTTTAAGTCATTAAGGCACTGATGCCAATTATTTCCATTTCCTTCCCAGACTATCTCTAGCTCAGCTATTCAATGGCTGCTACTCTCAAGAGTTATTATAGACATTTAGGGCCCATGGGATTTTCAAGGCCAAAGTCCCTTACTTGGTCCTAAAGTGCTGCTGTCTTTGGAGCTTGTAGAAGTTTCTAGGGATTATATGAGGCTGCCCTGTTTGTCCAAGAGAGCACAGTTCCTGGGTTTATTGTAGTCACTGAGACAGAATCTCACAAGGCTGGTATAACGCTGGCCTGCCCCTGTCACCTGGCAGAATGCACTCAGGCATTACCCTGGTCAGCCCAGGGTTCCATGGTTGCATAGTCTGCACGCAGGTGCAATGGACCCTTTTAAAAGAAAGACCCCCACCCACTTATGATCTCTCTCTCTGTCTCTCTCTCTCCCTGGGGCAGACAGGGCTTTTCCTGTCTCCCTCTTCTGTCTTCTCTCTGTGTCTCTGTGTCTCTTTACCTCTTTTCTCTTTCTCCCCCCTCCTTTCCCTTTCTAATAAAACTTCTCACTTAAGCTGTCTGCCTGGCATATTTGTCCCTCCACCTCGGTCACCCTTGCCTGGCCATGGAATCTGCCAAGGGTCCTTTCGAGCTTTAGAGCTTTATCATAATAGCCGGGGTCTCTAAGTCTGTGATTTTAACAACTCCTCAGTGAACTACACAGCTGAGGATCAGCAGTCAAGCTCAACAAAGTGATTTTCCTTCCATTTTAAGATAGTGATTCTAATAAAGAGAACTGGGATCATATCACAGTGCAAAGGGATTGGCCATATGAGAGAACAGGGCAGACATGAAGGACACAATGATTGGATCAGACCCCTGTAGCTAGCTGCATGGCACAAAAGCCTCTCTGTCTGTTTCATCAGCTCAAAAGGGGGATCCTATTGTTCCCACCTACCTTGTTCTCTGGAGGACAAAGGGGGCAGGAAACAGGGAAAAAGCCTCAATTTCTCTCTCTAGGGTAGGGATAGGGGACACCGCTTTGCTAGGTGTCATCCTTCTTCTTCTCCCTTTACTAAGGATGTGGGGAAGATTCAGGGAACCCCAGGTTTGTTCCCCCAAAACGAATCTGCTGGAGGCGTGCTATCACCTGTCACACTGGCCATGTGCAGATCTCTGAGTCTGCATTTGGTTTTGTCTCTCTGGCTGTACTCTTTCATGTCACATAAATGCTAGCAAAAGCACCAAGTAGGGATTCTGGAACTTGAACTACAGCTGTCAATGCTGACCAAGGAGGTGACAAGCCAGGAGACAGGAATCCTTCCTTCAATAAGTCTAGAAGTGGGAAAAGTCAGAGAGGGGGCTGTTAGCTATCCTCCTGGATTACAGATCTACGAGCCAGTGAGGGCTGGAGGAGTCTGCAATCCTCTTGAGAGACCAGGCACCACAACTTCTGCTGTGGGGTGGAACTTTCTTGGTAAAAATCACTAGTTGAGGCAGCCCACAGACTGGGAAAAGATTTTCACCAATCCTACATCTGACAGAGGGCTGATCTCCAAAATATACAAAGAACTCAAGAAACTAATCAACAAAACACCAAACAACCCTATTAAAAATGGGGTACAGAACTGAAGAAAGAATTCTCAATAGAGGAAATCAAAAAGGCTGAAAGACACTTAAGAAGGTGCTCAACATCCTTAGCTATCAGGGAAATGCAAACCAAAACAACTTTGAGATACCATCTTACTCCTGCCAGAAAGGCTAAAATTAGAAACACCAATGACAACTCATGCTGGAGAGGATGTGGAGAAAGTGGAACAGTCCTCCATGCTGGTGGGAGTGCAAACTTGTACAGCCATTTTGGAGATCAGTATGGTGGTTCCTCAGGAAAATGGGAATTAGTTTACCACAGGACCCTGCAATCCCCTTCTTAGGCATATACCCAAATGATCCACATCCATGCAACAAAGACGTGTTCAACTATGTTCATAGCAGCATTACTTGTAATAGCAAGAACCTGGAAGCAACCTAGATGCCCCTCAATTGAAGAATGGATAATGAAGATGTGGCACATCTACACAATGGAATACTACTCTGCAGAAAAAAATAATGGATTCTTGAAATTCGCAGGCAAATGGATGGCACTTGAAGAAACCATGCTGAATGAGGTAACCCAGTCACAAAAAAGAGGAACATGGTATGTACTCGCTCATATATGGATTTTAGACCTAGAGCAAAGGATCACCAGCCTATAATTCACACCACCAGAGGAACTAGGATACAAGGTGTATTCTAAGAGATTCATATAAAGTCCCTCACAGAAGGGGGAAGGGACAAGTCACCCACAGCACATGGGGAGGGAGGGACAGTTAATGGAGAGAGAAGTAGGAGAAAGAGAAGGGCAGGAGAGGAAAGCACGTGCGACTAGGAAGATTGAGTCAGGGTAGGAATAGAAGACAAGAGAGAGAGAGAGAGAGAGAGAGAGAGAGAGAGAGAGAGAGAGAGAGAGAGAGACCAAACATAAAAGAGGGATCCATTATTGGTTTGAAGAGAAAATTGAACCTAAAGAAAGATCTAGAGACCTACAAGACTGCTGCCAATTAACAATTTGAGCAACTGTGGATATCCTTCCCAGATAGTGAGATCAACAACTAACTTATGCACCATCATGGAGCCCTCATCTAGTACCTGTTGGAAACAGAAGCAAACACCTATACCTAAACACTGAGTCGAACTAGAACCCAGATGCACAAGGAGAGGATAAGACCAGGCTGCAGAAACACATAGAGACAGCTGACCTGAACAAGGAGGAGCTAATGGGCCCCCAGACTGATAGCTGGGAAGCCAGCATGGGACTGACTCAGGCCCCCCTGAATATGGGTCTCAGCCAGAAGGACTGAGCAGTCTAAGGGACCTCAGACAGTGGAACCAGGATGTATTCTTGGTGCACAAAAGGACCTTGCAAACACATCCCCCATGGAGGGATAAATGCCTTAACCTAGAGACAGGAGAGAAGTCCTAGTCCCTACTTCAAATGACTTGACAGATTTACATGACCCCACCTGGATGGCATTGCCCTACATGTGGAATTGGGGTGGGGGGATGGGAGGGGAGGGTGGTTAGGGTGCATGTGAGGGGGGAGAGAGGGTTAAAGGGAGGGAGGAAGGGAGGGAGAGGGAACTGGGATCGACATGTAAAATAAACAACAACAATAATAATAAAGTCAGTAGTTGAGTGACATAGGGTTCTCATCCTCTGATACTATAAATCTGTTACAGTTTTTCGAATGATCAAACACACTTTAAACCATTTCCTTTCCTAAAGTTGGACATTACTTAATCTAAGCCATGTATCTCTTTATCACTGGGAATCCCAGAAACACTGAACTCTTACAGATGCCAGTCAGTTGGTGCAACAAAGGAATAAAAGGCAGAATAGCAATCACCAAAATAAAAGTGCTACCTTGCTTTTATGGAGTGGTTTCTAAGTCAGGCATGATAGTACACATCTTTAATCCTAGCACCCAGGGGCATTCAGATCTGAGTTCAAGGCCGGGGTGGTCTACAGAGTGAGTTCCAGGATATCCAAGGCTATACAGAGAGTTCTATGTCAAAATAAAGTAAAACAAACAATACATGGCTTCCAGGGCCCAAGGATGTCTATTGCACCTTGGTTTTTCATGACTGTGGAAAACAAACCACAAAACACAAAACCAAAATGGTTTCTTGGTGTAATTAAACATAAATAGTGAGGAAGTGGTGCCATTCACACACACACACACACACACACACACACACACACACACACACACACACACACAAAGTCAGTGCTAAGAGAACAATAAGGCTGGAAAAATCACTTCCCAACACGATAACAAATACCCTCTCCACTGAGAGACATCACCTGCTGAATGTACTAAGCCTGTGGCTTCTGAGGCTGAACTGACTGAAAGTATAGATGGGACAATTACAGCAATTTTCCTTGGCAAATCCATTTTCAGTTGTCATCTTGTCCCCTGCCTGTTGCTTGGGGGAGCACTAATCAGTTAGCTTGCCAGTCTAGCCCTGCCTGCACTGGTAGCATCTTGTTTGCTCTGTGGGTTTTCATTGTGTGTTCCACGGGCCACAGAATCCCATGGATCCTGCAAAACAAGATGTTCTGCCCATGAAAACGGACTTGGGCAGGGACTTGTGGGACACAGGAAATGAAGAGTCATGGAAAACTAGTTTTGAAGCCAGGTAAAGGGTGCTGGTGTGTCAGATGGGGTGTTCTCAGGGGTGTGAATTTTTCTATTGACTGGCTTAGACATCAGGGACCATTTCCTTAGCTGGCAAGCAGCCTAGAGCCAGTACTATAGGCACTGAGTTGGCATTTCATGGGGTCTTTTCGTTATCAATGATATGCTGGTCACATCTGTCTTTTTTTTTTTAAATCAACAAAGCAAAAACATTGCTTTTCAAAAGGACCCCCACAACTCTGTATTTATTTTATGGCAATATCCTTGCCTGTGGCCACCCTACTGTCACAGGCTAGAAGGGCAGCAGTTGACATTTTACTGTTTCACAATGGAAGGAGAAGAGCCAACCTGCAGGCTTTGCCAAGGAAGCTTGGGGAAAATGCAAAGGCCGTACCTTCTGGGGCTTGCTGGTGAGTTGTGAGGAGGAACGAAGTTTTCTCTTAGTTGTTATCATTATCTCCTTCCTCTCCTCCTTCCCCCTCCTCCTCTGCCTCCTTCATATCCCTTCCAGTCCCACGAGACCTGGCTATTCCTTCTACTCCCAGGTTCTATAGAATCTCCCCTTGTCCTACTGATCAAGCCTTCCTAATTGCTCTTTTCTTTTCTTTTCGTTTCTTTTCTTTTTGTGTGTGTGTCTTGCTGAGTTCATGGGGAAGCCTCATGTCCCTGTGAGCACTCTGACATGAGCACTGTCCTCAGTGGGTGGAGTTGGGCAATAGTCACATTTAGCTGTGGCTTCAGTTTGAAGTTAATTTGATAAATACATATTTCAAAATGACCTTTTGGGTCACCTGTTTTGTGCAGTTTGACAAAGCGTTGTCTTCTCACTGTGTGTGGTCTTCTTCCTGTTGTGGAGTACCCATGCCTGGTGTGCTCAGGGCTCCAGACAGGGCTGATGATGAGTGGGCCACATATGGTCAGTGTGGTCACAGCAGCACAGTGCTTTCATTGAGACATTTGAAGGGTGTTGTCACTTGCTGTGTGTGAATCAGTGTTCCCTTTAGGATACACAGTTAAACTTTCCTCTGGGGACAAAGAATAGCAAGTTATCTCTACACCTTGCCTGGGCTAAAGAAAAGCTCATGTTTTGGTCCTGTTACCTCAAGGTTAGCTTTATTTGACTTCTTTGGAGGTCCAGTCCCCAGCTGTCCCATCTAGTCACCTGGCTAGGTAGGGCGGTCCACCGCCTGGTGTGGATGCTGGACAGTCCCACTTACAGCAGAGCAATTCCACACCAGAAGTGAGGGAGCTTTCCCAGAGAGTTAGAGAGTGTGTGGAGAGGAGCTGTTGAAAGAAGATGTTCTCTAGGAGCCCGTGGAAGTGCACAGAGTGTGAGGCATGCAGAGAGGACATGTGTGCAGGCAGCCTAGCCAGGCAGCATAGTTAGAGGTCTGGAGAGCATTGCAGGTCCCCTCTTCCTCTTCCCCAGGGCCCTGTCTGCCCCTTCTGGAGTGTCATCCGACTGCAGTGCAGTGTTCACTCTGAGAGGTGTGATTTAAGGATAAGGGAGAACCATCTGCCTCTCCTGCTGTCCCCTTCTCTCTCTCTAGCCAACACTGCACAAGCACACCTGAGACACCATCTCATAACCAGATGAGTGGGCGCTGCATGTTTGGAAGCACAGCACTTACCAATGAAGCATGGTGGTGGGCCCTTTGGAACCATGTGATCTGTACTTGTGTAGACATTGGGTCTTTACAGGAAATTATAATAATCCTACTTGTAGGCCAGGAATAATTTTTAATATTTTGAAGAATGTGCTTTCTACAGCCCTGTATGTAGGGCTTTTTTTTCTCCTATGAAAAAGTTAGAGTTTTTAAAGGTACTTTAATAGATGCCAAGCCCAGAGGTAGGAGAAAGATGCACTCAGCAGACAGTAAAAGATTTCAAATCATGGTCTGTGTGCTCAGGGTGGCTATCTTTGTTGCTTTTACAGTGGGCACACACAGGGTTTTGGAGCTCTTTAAAGGACATCTAAGAAATCTACCTGAGACCACACACAGGATAATTGCTGGAAACACTATAATGCTTTTTTTTTTTTTTTTAGGTTATCAGCTATTTTTATTTACAAGGTAATGTCTTTTGTTTTTTTCACTTAATTTATTATTTTACATGTTGAACCCAGTTCCCTCTCCTTCCCTTTTACCCTCTCTGCCTCCTCACATGCACCCTAACCACCCTTCCCTCCTATTCCCCCACCCCAATTCCACATGTAGGGCAATGCCATTCAGGTGGGGTCATGTAGATCTGTCAGGTCATTTGAAGTAGGGACTAGGACTTCTCTCCTGTCTCTAGATTAAGGCAGTTATCCCTCCATGGGGGATGTGTTTGCAAGGTCCTTTTGTGCACCAAGAATACATCCTGGTTCCACTGTCTGAGGTCCCTTAGACTGCTCAGTCCTTCTGGCTGAGACCCATATTCAGGGGGGCTGAGTCAGTCCCATGCTGGCTTCCCAGCTATCAGTCTGGGGGCCCATTAGCGCCTCCTTGTTCAGGTCAACTGTCTCTATGTGTTTCTGCAACCTGGTCTTGTGCTCTCTGTCTGCATCTGGGTTCTAGTTCGACTCAGTGTTTAGGTATAGGTGTTTGCTTCTGTTTCCAACAGGTATTAGATGAGGGCTCCATGGAGAAGTTAGTTGTAGATCTCACTATCCAGGAAGGGCATTTATGGTAGCCTTTTCACGGATGCTCAAATTGTTAGTTGGCAGCAGTCTTGTAGGTCTCTAGACCTTTCTTTGTGTTCAGTTTTAGCTTCAAACCAATATTGGCTCCCTCTTTTATGTTTTTTCTCTCTCTCTTTCTCTCTCCCTCCCCCCTCTCTCTCCTGTCTTCTATTCCTACCCTGACTCAGTCTTCCTAGTTGCATAGATTTTCCTCTCCTCCCCCAAAATTAGAAGCTTCTGTAAGGCAAAAGACACAGTGGACAATACCAAATGGCAGCCCACAAACTGGGAAAAGATTTTCACCAATCCTACATCTGACAGAGGGCTGATCTCCAAAATATACAAAGAACTCAAGAAACTAGTCAACAAAACACCAAACAACCCTATTAAAAATGGGGTACAGAACTGAAGAAAGAATTCTCAATAGAGGAAATCAAAAAGGCTGAAAGACACTTAAGAAAGTGCTCCACATCCTTAGCTATCAGGGAAATGCAAATCAAAACAACTTTGAGATATCATCTTACTCCTGCCAGAAAGGCTAAAATTAGAAACACCAATGACAACTCATGCTGGAGAGGATGTGGAGAAAGTGGAACAGTCCTCCACTGCTGGTGGGAGTGCAAACTTGTACAGCCATTTTGGAGATAAGTATGGCGGTTCCTCAGGAAAATGGGAATTAGTTTGCCACAGGACCCGGCAATCCCCCTCTTAGGCATATACCCAAATGATCCACATCCATGCAACAGAGACATGTGTTCAGCTATGTTCATAGCAGCATTATTTGTAATAGCAAGAACCTGGAAGCAACCTAGATGCCCTTCAATTGAAGAATGGATAATGAAGATGTGGCACATCTACACAATGGAATACTACCCTGCAGAAAAAAAAATGGAATCTTGAAATTCACAGGCAAGTGGATGGCACTTGAAGAAGCCATCCTGAATGAGGTAACCTAGTCACAAAAAGAGGAACATGGTATGTACTCGCTCATATATGGATTTTAGACCTAGAGCAAAGGATCACCAGCCTATAATTCACACCACCAGAGGAACTAGGATACAAGGTGTATTCTAAGAGATTCATATAAATTCACTCACAGAAGTGGGAAGGGACAAGTCCCCCAGAGCACAGGGGAAGTGGGGGGAGGCAGTGAATGGAGAGAGAACCTAATTGCTCTTTTCAATTTATGTTTGAGATGGACTTTGCTGTGTTGCTCAAGCTGGACTCAAACTCCCAAGGCTTCA
Organism: Phodopus roborovskii; assembly: GCF_943737965.1. Lineage (NCBI taxonomy): Eukaryota > Metazoa > Chordata > Mammalia > Rodentia > Cricetidae > Phodopus > Phodopus roborovskii. Next base: position 4,644,882 of record NW_026125264.1, read on the forward strand.
GTGATTCTCCTGCCTCAGCCTCCTGGCTAGTTGGGAAATACACTGTTGCATCATCATGTGTAGCCTTCCTGTGTCTTTGGCTGGCCCCCTTGGCTGTCTGCTTCTGTCAGCTGAGCAGAGGTTTGTCTGTGTCCTTGAGCCTCATACTCCCTTCTGTCCCACATGCACTGAAACCAAAGTTTCCTGTTGTGACATGGCAAATGACCTGGAAACTCTTTCTCAGTAGGCCACTGCTATTTCCACTTAAGAATTATTTATTTAAGCTAGAGTGTGGTGGCACACATCTTAAATCCCAACACTTGGGAAGCAGAGGCAGATGGATCTCTATGAGTTCCAGGCCAGCCTAGCCTACAAAGTGAGTACCAGAACAGCCAGGATTGTTACATGGAGAAGCTCCATCTTGAAAAAGTCCTCCAAATTATTTATGTATTTAATTTGAGTGGTTTATCTTCATGTATGTATGTGTGCATATGTGTGCCTGGTGTCCACAGAGACTAAAAAAGTGCTTTGAATCTTCTGGAACCAGAATTACAGACAGTTGTAAACTGTCATGTGGGTTCTGGGACTTGAACCCCAGTTGCAAGAGCGGCAATTGTGGTTAACCATTAGTCATCTCTCCAGGCCTCTCTTTGCACATTCTAATTATTTGATGTCCCTTTCAGTCTCTCTCTCTCTCTCTCTCTCTCTCTCTCTCTCTCTCTCTCTCTCTCTCTCTCTCTCTCTCTCTCTGTGTGTGTGTGTGTGTTTAATCAGTCAGTGACCCTGAAGCCTACCCTTGGACATCATCCCTGGGGTCACCAATCTCAGGGCTCACCAAACCCTCCAACTTTGTCTCTTGTCCTTCTCTATCCTTCCAACTCACCAACTGGAATTTTACTTATACAGAGTTGGTGCACAACATTCTCTGGTTATTACTACCTGCCAGCACAGCTTCTCCATGAAGGTAGAAGTCCTTTATAATATTTATAATCCTCTAAAATAGTTAACATGATTTCTACCTTCTCTCCCTATTCACAACAGTGAATATTGGCTCATCTTAGGCTCTTGGTTTTGTAACAGCACTTGAGACCTTGCAGGCTTGGGACGTTATCTGTATAAGGAACCGAAACAGTATGGGATTAGGGGGTAAAGCCCAGGACCAGAATTCTGTCTCATATTTAATTTAGCTTTCCCTTAGTTGAGTGACACATTGGGAGATGGCTGCTCCTACCACATGCTTCTTCTTCCATGATGGAAGATGAATTGGGATGAATGCTGTCTGTGTAGGCCAGTGTTTCAGTGGAAGCAGGCTGCATCTTAAGTCCCAGGATGGGGAGTGATCTTACATTTTGTCCCTTAAAAGACATTTGGCAAGGTTTAAAGTTGTTAAAAAATAATCATGCATTTGTAAGCTCTAGTCACAATAACAAACACTGAGATATCAATTTATATAGAGAAAAGGGTTTTAGGGGTCCCAGCCCATCATCAGTTGGCCACAACTGCTTTGGGTCTGTGGTGGTCCATTATGGTGGAGGTATGTGGTGGAGCAACTGCTACCCCAATGGGGAGAAATGAAGAAAGTGAAGGAGAAAAGGGATAAGGTCCCATAGTTCTCATTAAGAGCAAGCTCCAGTGACCTGAAGACCTGAAGGGCCAAACTCTTAACACAATGGTTACCTCCAAGTATCACCCATGCTGAGGACCAAACTTTAACAACATGGGCCTTTGGCAGCCCAGGACAACTCTAGCACAAAACTAGGTGGGTTGCTACTGGCATGTAAAGGGTAAAGGCTGGGGTGGTGCTAAGCATCCTGTAGTGCACATCCCAAGCCCCACTTCACCTCTACAACAATGGATTATCTAGTCCAAAATGTTAATAGTGCTGAAATTGAGAAACCTGACCTAACCAGGCATGGTTGCTCCATTCCTCTTTGTGCAAATATTTGTTACAGTGAGACCATGAAGTTGATTGACTGAAGGGCTGGGGGGGGGTGGTATGGGACAATAGAGCACTAAAACAAGATACAGCAAGTAAAATGGACTTTACCATGACTTGCAAACAGAAGACTTCCTAAGCTGTGTTGCATAACACAGACAATCGAAGCTCAGCCTTTATAACCCCAGCTCAGTCAGCTCATGTGCTCCAAGATAAGGCCACGAGTGCATCCCCCAGTAACTCTTTGTGGACTCATGTGTTTCAGAGATATGACCACAGGCTCTTAAAAACAAGAGCTCTTACAAGAGCTTACAAGCACATGATAATTTTTAAAAACATATTTTTAAGCCTTGCCAAATGTCTCCTAAGGGACAAAATAGCTCTTGGGTTTTTTTTTTTTTTTTTAAACACTGGATAAGACCACTCCCCATCCTGGGACTTAAGATGCAGCCTAATTCCACTGAAATTCTGGCCTACACAGACAAGCTGGCTTTTCTAGATGTCCTCCTAGGTCACATATTCTAACTATTTTCTTTCAAGACCAGCTAAATATTTAGCCTTAAATTTCACGAGCAGCCTTCCATAACTGCCCTCGTGAGGGGCTCATGGGTCCTCTGGTGAATTCCTTTATGTAACAAGTTAAGTGTATTCAACTGTTTTATTTTTTGTGTGCGTGTTCCTGGTTGCTCTTGTCCATGTGCTTTCATTTCACACTGGGCATGGGATACACAGACTTGATGTAATAAGCTTCTGGTGACAGTTCAGGAATGTTCAAAGAGCTTCCCAGAGAGAAAGATACTCTGGGGATTGAAGAAGAGATTTTTAGCAATGATACGTGGATTCTGGATGATAAAAATGGTTTAGGTGGAGGTGAAAGAAAAATGTATCATACAGAAATAAGAATAATATGTCAAGGTCAGAGCCATGGAATCAGAAATGGTATGCTATCCAGGTAGGCAGGAAGGTTCCAGACCTCACATTGGTTAAAATTACCAATGATACTGTCTGTCTTCAATGATGGAATCAAGCATAATAGGGTCAAAGCCTGAATTATATAACTCAGGATCCCTACAGAATTGGGTAAGTATAAGCGAGAAGAAAAGTAGAACATTAAGTTGGTATTCTAGCGCCATCTTGTGTTGAAGATAATGGCATGTATGCTTTTGCAAAACCTCCAAAGTCTAGCAAGAAAATTTTAGTGGCTGCACTTGGAACACATGTATTCCAGAGATCATTTTCAACGCCCTAAGTGACTGTCACTTTTTGCCTGAAAGGTTTCTCCTCTTTGCCTTTTCCTCCCAATCCTACCCCCATATCCCATTCCTTCACTGACCAAATGCTTCCACAAGGTCAAGTTTCTTTCTTTAAATCCATCACTGTATTAAAATCTACATTTATTGAAGTCATGACTCCCATTAGTTCCAGAAAGGAGGTGCTTTATCTGTGGTCTGCTCACCCCAACACCTGAAGTATGTTTGACTCTTTGTAATATTGTGGAAGCACCGCCTGCTGCTTGCTTCATGATTCCTAAAGTTTTGCTATTAGAGGTCTTTTCTACTTGGGCTTGTCTTTACTTAAAGATAACTCCCTTTAGAACTTTTACCAAATGTCTGTTGTATAACCACTTGAAGATCTAGTAGTCAACATCTGATCTTAATTAACCAAAAGGGAACATTTTTAATCTTTCCGGAAATAGTTACATAAAACAAGGATTTTCAGGCGGGGATTATTGCACTCCAAGAGGAAGAAGGCGTACTTTTTCACAGTTCGTTAAGAATCAGTGGCATCCTCTCTTTTCACGCGTGCTACTACAGACATCAAGGCCATCACACCCGAGGGAGAGCCCGGCAGCGGCCTCAACATCCAGATTGGGGATGAAGAAAGACTCCCTCACCATTCTCGTCACGGCTGGTACAGTGTTACCCCGCTGTGCCAACCTCCCGGAGGGGGCGGGGCCTGCATGCGTCTCAGTCGCTAGGCGTTGCGTCATTTCTGCGCGCGGCGGTTCTGGCAACCGCGCGGCTCAGTGCGGGAGGAGGCGGTGGAGCAAGTGAAAGGGGCGCAAGATGAGCGAGGCAGATGGGCTGCGGCAGCGCCGGCCCCTGCGGCCGCAGGTCGTCACGGACGATGGCCAGGCCCCGGAGGTCAAGGAGGGCAGGTAGGCCGAACCTGGACTGGGACCATCCTCTCCGTGGACGGGAATCCTCTTCATTAACCCCACTTTGACGGAGGACCGGGTTCTGACCTACAGGACGCTTCTGCGGGGCGAGGCCTCGCGCGCACCCGGGCTGCCCACTCTCGCGCTGCTGCGGGCCTTCCCCGTCCCTCCTCGCACCCCAGCCGCTGGAGTCATTCCCGACTTGTCCTTGCTGGATCCTCTGTTACTCCTGGGACAGCCGCCTGTCCACCGTCCAGCCTGACACTTTCGCGTTCCCGTTTTCACTTTCCTTGAAGGGGAGCTAGAAAAGTTGCGGGGTCTCTGTCCTGCGAAGATCCTCCTCTGCACCTACTGTAGGTGCAGTCTGTAGTCGTCACCTCGGAGTAGAGAACCGACATGACATTGTTGGCAGTTTTTCTGGTAGTGACAATAGTTACTGACGATTAGTAAAGCTCCAGTTTTGCAGTGTTTAAGAATGCTCTTATTAGCCAAAAGCTGAAGCATGAGCCTTAAACCCTAATATAAGGCATTTAAAATCCACTTCAGTTTTGTGATGTGAATTTTATATTTTGATTTTCTAGGTCAGCCTCCAAGTTGTGGAATTAATTTACGTGCTAGAAATATTGGAAGTATTTACTTGGTCACTAGCAGTGTGATGAGGGGTGTGGTACATACTGGATGATAGACAGTGTTTGCTTCTGATGGTGAGCTTTTCTTTATTGACATATGATAACAAGATGAACACAAAATATGCTTTGGTTTTGGAAAGGAGTTTGTGAAAGAACAGGAAAGTGCTAGTATGGGCCTTGAGTAGGGGGACCAGCCATTATAGGTTGCTGTGAGGTCCCTTTTTCTAGGACTCACCTTGCTAAATGTGGGTAGGTTTGGAACAAATTGTTCATCCTGCTTGTTGTGGCTATTGTGAATAATTACTAATGGCTGGCGAGTCTTTAGGATGGATAGGCAAGGAGTGGCCCAGTCTGACAGCAGAAACTAGGAGACCTGGGAAAAAGGATGGAGCAGTAGAGGGCTCTACTCAGTGCAGTGTTTTGAAGCCTGGGGCATCCTTGGTACATGGGCCCAACATTTAGAACAGCTGCTGTGACACTTCTGATCCCTAGGCAAAGGAACTTTTTTTTTTTTTTGGGTTCTCTGTGGGATTTCCTCCTTAAAGACTACAAATTAGATCCAAAATTGTCTCCTTCCACCTGATCTTTTCCAGTATTTTACGTCTGTGCTTACACTGTTTTGACTTTGCTGTTTGTAAATGTTTCTTACTGCCTTCTATCTTTGTTTAGTGATCTGTAGTGGTTGTTCCTAAAGTGAGTTCTTGTCACCCACCTTCCTTTCTACACTTAGAATTATAATATTCCTACTTGTCTTTTTCATCAGCACTTTAATTTGTTTGTTTGGTTTTTTTTGGTAGTAATTTCTAGGAGTTTGTCCATTTATCTTCTTGATTATCATAAGGGTCTAAGGTTGAGTGTGAGTCAGGAAAGTTTTTGTGGAGTAAAGAAATCTGAAAGGTCCTGTGTTTGACCTTCAGTGCAGAAAATAAAGAAAGCAAGGAATCTGAAGAAAGTATAAACAAACAAAAAGTTAGAGTAAACTTTTAGACTTGCCAAAACCTGTAAGCCTAACACAAAAGTTATGAACGCTTAAAACATTGAGATATCTTTCCTTTTTAAAAAAAGTTTGATTACACAGTTGAGTGAATTTTGTAGATGACAATGGGGGATTGCAATGTCAGAATGTTAGACATACCTCAGAATGGAGCAGTGGATTATTGGGTTTTCAGAACAGAAGAAGGAAAACAGATTTTAATAGTGGAAGGGCCCTTAGCAGTACTTTGGAAAGTTTCCCGATTTGCAGGAAAAGCAGCATACACTCTTGTTTGACTGGAGAGATTATGGAGGTCGCTGTGAGTTAGATGGTTTGACTAAAAAAATGAGTTGAAAATAAATGAAGGCTGGAACTGGCAGCTGGACTGTGATTGAGAATCGTCTTTCAGAATTATGCTTTGAAAGTGAGCTTTGGTGGTAGAGCTTCTGGATGTCTGAATGAACTACATAGCAGAATTTCACTGTTCAATCCTTTTATTCAATGTGGGACACAGATGAGTGGGGCATTTACTTACCATGGCACTGCCCTTTAGAGTCACTGTTTGACATTGGTTTCCCACATGCTTCAGGAACTTTATTCAAAGAGTAATCCTTGCACTATGAACTACCTTTTGAAACACCCTTCTGTGTAGGAAGAGAAGGCTTTAGTTTTTAATGTATGTAACTATTTAGAAGTGAAGGATTGAGGATTTGACAGCAGTGTTTTCAGTAAGCTTCAGAAGGCTTTTATAGTAAAGGTATCTGTCAGGTCTAATTTCTGTTTTCCAGTTTAAGACGGAGAAGCAGAAAGCTGGAATTATGATGTTTTCATCTAAGACTTCAAGAGGGTCTGCTAACTTATTCTTCTTTAATTGCTCAAGTGAGACATTAATTTTTTTTTCAGAATAAAGATGGTTCTAGGAGGAAAGAATGTGAAAAGTGAGCAGATTTGTGGTTTCATCACTTTAAAAGAGGAATCTTGTTGCTCTTTGGCTTTTATGCTTTCTTGGCACCCAAGGTCCACCAGGGATTTGGAACCCATAGATTGTTTTTCTTACAGAGTTCACAGTTCATTCTTGGTGTCTTTTTATCTGATTCAAGGCCCTGTGGTCTGGTGTGCAAATACAGAGAGAGTTGGAGAATACCCTTCAAATTTGGCTGGTGAAATGGCGGAGGATTTTGTAAGTTGTCAAAACGGGTTGCATCACTGTGATTGTGCCCTTTCCCATAGAGACTACAGGCAATTCAAGATGTGCATGTCCTCAAGGGAGTAAGCTTTGCCCGAGGCTCTTCTTAAGAGATTTGAACAAACAAGTAGGTTACTCAGGCTGCATCTGGGAAGTAACTTGATAGCCTCTGTGGTGTTTTTTGTAAGCGAAAATATAGGTGAAGGTGTAGTTCTTTCTTTACGCTAAAATTATGTGGGTGCTAACATGGAGAAAACATGGAGGGCTTGAAGTGGACTGTGAATTCCCAGGATCAGTAGTGAGGAGTTAATCTTAGGCTAAAATAAGTGTGTGCAAAATAAGAGTGCAAGAGCAGCTTGCCTCATGTATGTGACAAGCCCTCTCCATTGCAAGTGCTTAGTAGCTACATGTAGTTAATGTCTACTTTATTTTCACCATCATGGGAGATTCTACTGGACAGTGGTGCTCAGAGTTTCATAAAACTTTACCAGCAAAATTACCAGTAGAAGCTGGATCCTGAAGTTCAGGAGGAAACTGGGTAAGATTAATGGTGTCCAGCTGTTCATCAGGAATAACCGATGGGGAAAATGGATTACCAGGCCCACTCTGGATCCATAGACCAGAATCTCCAGGCATTGTTTAAAGCTGTGAATGTGCCAGGTGCATGCCTTTAATCCCAGCAATCTGGAGGCAGAAGCAGGTGAATCTCTTGCATGTGAGGCTAGTTTGGTCTATCTACTGTGTTCCAGGACAGCCAGAGCTGTGTAATAGAGGAACCCTGTCTCAAAACAAACAACAAAACAAAAACCCCCAAACCAAACCAAACCAAACCAAACAAACAAAACAGTTAACATTGTCTGATGGAGGAGGTTCAATTGGAAGCACCCAGCTGGGGGCTTCTAACTTCTTTCCCAGCTTTGATCCTATTAACTGTAAGAGACTAGTAGTACTAGATCCCAGCAAGTCTTGTCAGGGGCCAGTGATGTCACTCAGTGATAAGAGTTGGCGTGATGTGTAAGAGGCCCTAAGTTCCATCATCAGGATCACAGAAAGAAAATAATAGAAGGTGCTTGCCCAGATCCTGACAAGATGGGAGATGTGGGATTCCCACTGCATGTCATCTCAGGAATTTTGGTTACCTTTCCAGCTATAAACACTTGTGTTAAGTCCTGGCTGAACTTACTTTGCACACAATTGAACCTTTTACCATAATGTGAAGGGACAGTGACCCAAGTAGAGTGTCACATACTCTGATTCAGATCACTAAGTTTTGAAATGTAAGATACAGGGCTGGAAATGTACCTTAATGGGACAGTGCATGCTTAGCATGTGCATGGCTCTGGGTTCTATTCCTAACAGCCCTCTTCCCATGTAAGTAGCACTGCAGTAAAGGAGAGTGTGTGTAAGTCTGACACAGATTATGAGAATTTGTTTTGTTGGGTGATGAAAAAAGAAAATTCTACTTTGGTTGGATATTTTTTCTTGTTTGTTTTGGCTAATGATAACCGACACCACAGGTCTGGGATTATAGTGTTCTTCTGCTGGTTCTGATAAAGTAGAGGATTGCATTAGTGTCCTGTAAAGGACAAGAATATCCTGGTTGGGGCCAGGCAGTGGTGGCACATGCCTCTAATCTCAGCACTCAGGAGGCAGAGGCAGGCTGATCTCGGTGAGTTCGAGGCCAGCCTGGTCTACAGAGTTAGTTCCAGCACAGGCTCCAAAGCCACAGAGAGAAACCCTGTCTCAACAAATAAAAACAAACAAAAAAACCAAAACAACAACAACAACCTCCCCCAAGTCTCACAAACAAAACAACAACAACAAAAAGAATATCCTGGTTGCACTGAAGAATGTTCCCTGGGTACTTTGAATATGTGTGTCTCTCTTTGGGACTCTTGTTTTTAAACAACAATTTTCCTATCGTTGGTACTTGTAACTAACCCAGCTGTTTTGGACAGATACCTCTCAATTTCTATTGTGGTAAATAGCTTTAGGCCACTTCAAGAAAATCAACTTTGTACAGTGACATGGTGTGGATTCTGCATAGAGAAGTCATTGACTTTTAGTTTCTTTTCCTTTAGTGGAGACAAATCACAGAGTTTATTTAAACATCTTCAATTTAGTGTTGTTTGTTTTGTAAAGTGATGAAGTTTTGCAATAATTTGCCACTGTATAAATTTAGATTTTTTTGTTGTTGTTGTTGAGATGTAACTCATGTAACACACGTTACCATTTTAATGTGTGTAACTCAGTGGATTTACAATGATTGTAGTGTTGGTCAGTTACTTTCATTATCCCATTAGGACACCTTTTATCCTGTAAGTAATCATAGTTACACTATGTGAAAGAAACCATTTCCCCATACACATGATGTCTGTAAGTAAGTGGATGAGTAGCTAAACATATTTGGTGCTCCCTCTCTTTCTCTCTCTCTCTCTTATACCAGTAAAAACCAATAAAAGGAGTAATACTGATATTGTTTATCATGAATACATGAATGAACCTGAAAGATTGTATGCCAAGTAATAGAAGTTCTTCCTTTTCCCTGGTGGGCAGCACAGAGGCTCTATGGTGCCTGGTGTTACTCTAAAAGAGATAAACCAGCAGGAGTTCATCAGACCTCTGGTAGCCTTCCTCAAAAGGTCTGGGAGGCTGAAAGTCACTGAATGAGTGGGCACAGGCATTCTGACCAAACATAAAGATCATGCCCTGAGAACTGGTTTTACACAGAAGGTGCTTGCCAAGATCTGTGGAGGACTTAAGAGAAATAGCATCAGGCTCAGCCACATCAGAAGAGGCTTCAAGAATGTGGCCTGGAGGGGCTGAAAATGGTGGGAAAGAACCAACACCCCAGAACTAAGAGATTTGTACAGAATTGTTGGACAAGTGGCAGCTGCTAACAAGAAATAGTAGAACAGAGGGTTTTGGGTTAAAGTTGCCTCATTGCAGATCAGGGAGAAAGGCTAGTTGCTAAAAGTCACATGTGTGGTTACATTGAAGAGACATAGCACCATGAGCTTTTACAGTTTTTTTTTTTTTTTTGAAACCCTGAGATCTGTGGGTCCAGGCATCTTCCCTCTCTGTTAATTGGTAATGGTGAGAGCAGGCATCATGTCCTTCCAGTTCTGCTGATGTCCAGTTTGGGCAGTGGGCATTGCCTGTCAGAACCAAGACCTCTCTCCAACTCCTTCCTCAAATCTGTTCTGTTAGATATGACTTCTCATTTCTTTTTCTTTATGTCTACATTGATGGATAGAAACTTTCCTCTAAGGTCATGATTTTAGATTTTTAAAAATTTGTGTGTATGTAAATGTGTGAATATGAGTGTAGGCGTGTAGGCATCCATGCCACAGTGTGTATATAGTTCTCTCTTTCTGCCATGTGGGTTCTGGGGATTGAACTCAACATTATCAGCCTTGGCAGAAAATCCTTTATCCACTATATTGCCATACCTCTCATGTTAATCTTGATGTCAAGTGTTTAGTAAAATTACAATATAATGTTTATAAGCAAATAATGAATCTATGAGGTCTATGTAGGAAGAGGCTAAAGACTGTCAACTTTTAAAAAGCCAGATAAGTATGATAATGTGTGTCTATCATTCCTGTCATTTGTCTGAAAGCTACCCAGATCCCAACAGTACCTCTTAGACTGGTAAAGCTTTTTGGAATTTTAAGTGCAGAATCTATGTGAATTCCCTAAGAACATTTGTCAAATTCCACCAAAGGAAGAGCACAGATTTCCTTTGATTCCTAAATGAGGAGTTGTAAAGTGTTTGAGAGATTAGGGGCTCAGAGAGTTGGCAGGACTCCTTCATGAAAATATCAATCCACACACCCCTTTGCTCATCCTCTCTGTAGATGAGTATGGGAATATGTCCATCACATCATTGCATGTCTTTCAGTCTGTCGTTTGAGTTAGAATCTTGGAATATAGTACAGGCTGGCCTTAAACTTATAATACTCCTTCATCAGACTTGTAAGTGCTGGGGTTACAGTTTGTGAGCTGCAACCTGGCTCTCCCATTACATTTTGTATTTATAAGTTGAGTTTTTCCTTTGAAATTCTGTTAGAAGAAAGACTATTTGGAGTATGACTGACCCAAGTATTTCACACAGCTGCAAGATTTTACACAAATAGTAGTGTCTGCCAAGATTGACAAACTGCTAAAGTTTAACCATGAATCACAAAGCCAGTGACCTTGCAGTGGGGAGACTTGGTGAGCTGAGAAACTGGGTGAGCAGTTGCACTTCAGAGTAGGCCTCCAGAGCAGACAGGTCTGTCACTGTGTGGCTGTGCTGACTGCCATTCTGTTTTATTTCTGGCAGCTCCTTTAGTGGCAGAGTTTTCCGAATGACATTCTTGATGTTGGCTGTGTCCCTTGTCATTCCACTGCTTGGAGCCATGATGCTGTTGGAGTCCCCCATAGATCCTCAAATTCTCAGGTAAGTACACAGCAGTTTTGAGAAGGGTTCCCGCACCAAGTGAGGGAGTGTGATGGAATCGGTGTGGTCTGGAACTTGGTTATGAGTAGGGGAGCTCTATTTCTTTAGCACATGAGTTTCATGTTGAGTTAGATATAACTGAATACATGTGAAATTTCCCCTGCCACTGTGGCAGAAACCAGCTATAAAAATCAGAATAAAAGTAGCTTAAGCATTAGAAATAACTGACACTAGTTCATTTGAAGTAGCAGAAACTTATGTAACTTTTGTTAAGATCTATAATCAGTATTCTGTTTTTGCTGAGTTATAATTCACCAGTGGAGGTCTGCGAGGAATTAGTCTGTTGTAACTTGAAAACCTCTTAACATGTAGTCATTGGTGTTTGCTGATACTGAACTTGGGCTGGTTGGAGAAGGGTTGTGTGGTTTGACCTGGAGAGTAAGGGAAGGAGGTAGGTTGAGATTTTTGTGAAGAAGCTGAGCTCTTTCAACTCCTTAGCCTCTAATTTCCTAATTGTTTTATCTCCTACCTTTAGAAGTCAAAGGAAATCCTAGCTCTTCTATTTGGTTGAGAAAGTTTGACAAATTCACATAGGGGATTCACACAGAGTCTGCAATAGCAAAACTCCAAGTCATCATGCTGTAGTGTGAAGTTTTACTCTTTACTCTTTGGCTTTTTTGATGGGCCCGCCACCCAACTCCCAAATAAATCACACATGGAAGCTTATTATTAGCTATGAATGCCCAGCCTTAGCTTGGCTTGTTTCTTAAATTATCCCATCTATTTTTGACCTCAGGGCCTTTATCTTTCTCTATTCCTGTATACCTTTCTTTTCTTCTTACTCTGTGTCTGGCTGTGTACCTGGGTGGCTGGCCCCTGAAGTTTTTCTTCCTCTCTTGTTCCCAGATCCCCTTTCTCCTAGATTTTTCTTCATCTTACTCCTCCCTGCCTGCCAGCCTTGCCTGTTCCTCTTTCTTGCCTTGGTATTGGCCATTCAATTCCTCATTGACCATCAGGTGTTTTAGACAGGCACAGTAACACCGCTTCACAGAGTTAAACAAGTACAACATAAACAAAGTCACATACCTTAAAATAATGTTTCTCAACATCATGCCAAAAGCCTTTGAAGATTCCTGGTTCCCCTTGGAAATACTAGTGGGAGTGCAGCCATCTGAAGTTTATTTTAGATGAGTTAGTACTTACTTCATGTAAAACTTTAAGGACTTCATTGTCTAACTATGGAACAAAGATACTATATACAACTGAATAATGTGTTGCTGTTTTATGTATAAAAATTTAGATGTTATATTGGATTCCATTCACTAAGAATGTGTTCAGCAGCTAAGGTAGGTGTCTAGCAGATTTCGGAGATGAGGGAAGGCATTGTACTGATCCTAATTGGACATGTGGGCAAGAGTCACCTTGTTTGTTGGATTTAGAATTACTAAACTTTAGTAACTAAACAGTTTGGGAGATATGAATAGAGTATTTGCCTAGCAAGTGCAGAGACCCTCAATTTGAACCCCAATACTGTAAAAAACCCAAAACCTAAAAAAATCACTGACTACAAATAAAGGTGCATAGTGCTGTGGAAATGGGATTAGCATGCATCTTACTGTCCATAGGGAATGCTGGCCTAGTCAGCTTGAGGGGTTGGTTTTAATTATCCATATGACAGTGGGTATTCTTTCACACTTCCTGAGCCTCAGGCATGAGGACATCTGGTAGTCTTCTTAGAGAGCTCCCCCTCCTTTTCTTCTTCTTCCTCCTCCTCCTCTCCTTCCTCCTTTTTTCTTTTTGAATCAGGGTTTCTCTGTGTAACAGTCCTAGCTGTCTTGGAACTAGTTCTGTAGACAAGGCTGACCTCAAACTCACAGAGATCTGCCTAGCTCTGCCTCCAGAGTGCTGGGACTAAAGGCATGTGCCACCACCACCCAGCCAGAGGCCCTTCTTAAGATGTAGAAAACTGTCTCCCAGCCTTGTACTCCCAGCAGAACTGACTTAGGCCTCCTTGAATAAGACAGGGAAGTAAACAGTGTACATAGCTGGTGATCAGAAGCCAGGTTAGATCCAGCCTTGTCAAGGATAAAGATGTGAGGTTGGGGTTGACTGAAATCCTTTGGTCTCAGGGAAGACCAGTTTGTGTGTGGAAAAAATGGTGATGAAACTTAGCTGAAAAGGGGTGTGTGACCATGGCAAACAGAAAAACAGCTCAGTGAGGGTTTGAAGTTGTACACAGTGAGCACTGGTTGCTATAGGGGAACCTGATTAGGCAAGAAGGATTAAGATGTGATTAAGTATATTTTTAAATGCCTAGAAACACCCATATCCTTCTATGGAAAACAGGCCCACTGAAGAGCTGACAGAGCCAACGAAGGGGTTTTAATACACTTGATACCAGAGGAAAGAGCAAAACATGATTCTGGCTGAAAAACTGGAACAAAAAAAAATAATAAATGAACATAAAGGTACAGCCACAGACTTAGCAATGGTGCACTAGTGTCACTGGCTTTGACTTTAATGGGTTGTGGCCTGGGCTAGTCAGATGAGGCCCTAAGATACTGTCTGATTTGGGCTTCCTGGTGGCTGTCCTTTGCTGCAAACTACTGCCATGGGGACCTCGCTTGCCTGCACTTGCCTTTTTGCATACAAGTCTGCCTGTCCATGCTCCCCTCACTTTTTGAGGCAAGGTCTCCCTTTGTAGCCAAGGTTGGCCTCAAGCTTTTGGCAGTCTTCCAGCTTTAACCTTCTGAGTGCTGCGATGATAGGCATGAGCTACAATGCCTGGCTTTCAATTTTCTTGTTATTTCTCAACTAAGATTGTCCTCAGGCTGTTTGTGGGCAGGGATAAACACACAAAGGCTTTTTGAGAACTTCCTGAGTGGAAGGACTTAAGCCAGGTGGGGAGGGTTGAGCGTCTCTGTTCTTGACTTTATGCTCAAACATGGTTTGCTTTGCAAGCTCAGCTTGGTGGTTGGGACCTATCAGGGTCAGAACTGAACTCCTTGGCCAAAGCAGGCAGGCTACTTCCTGCCTCCTCCTTTGGCACTGAAACTTCCTAGTTAAGCTGGAAGGGATTGTCTTTGTGGTTGGTGGATAGCCATGGTTGAGAGCCAGGGCAGAGGGAGGAGAGACAGTTTAATATGGGTGTGGTGCTGACTCAGGAGTGGCAACAGAGAGTAAAGTACAATGTTGTGAACTGAGAGGTAGGCAGAATAGAGAGTATTTTATTCCCCACATTCTCTTAGTCCCTTCTCCTCTCCTCCACTGGTGAGTAGGCCAGGAAACGGCCTCGCTGAATGACAAGGTCTCATGGAGGATGGGAAATAATTTTCCTCCTCCTTACCAGTGTGTATTGGGAATTCCCTGCCTTCCAGGTTCTTGAGATGTAGTAGAGGGAAGCAGGAAGGAACTCCTGGTCCACACAACATCCCTTCTAGTGGGACCAGAGAGGCTAACACACCAGAAAAGCAAATTCAAAAGTACATGGGATGATACGTGCAGTGGAAAAATTAGAGCAAGTATGGGGCCGAGCCCAGGGAGGTGGCAAATTTTAAATTGGGTTCTAAGGGTAGGCTTCACCAAGGAAGAAAGAGGAGTTTATGTGAGAGTTAATGTTAAGGAACAAAGATACCTGGTGCTCAAGACCCACCAAAGAAAGGGTATGGGGAACAGAAGAAGCAAGGTCACCGGTGACAGGGCCAGATCGGGCAGCATAAGAAGTCACCCCAAGGACTGGTTTCTGACTGAGATGGTGCAGTTGCAAGGATCAGCAGACAAATGTTGTGATGTGAAGTGGGCTGCTTGATTGAGAATAGACTGTAGGGATGAGGAAGCAGAGGGGAGAAGATACTGGCCAGGGAAGAGTGACAGCAGAGGACCTGGGAGGAAGGTTCAGTCATATCTCTTTAAAGGTGGCCTCAGCAGTAGCTGGGAGCTATGGCACTTTTGCTTGTGGATGGGAATGAGTTTGGAGGAAAGTTTCTGGAGTTCCTCTGGGAGGGGAACATGGTCTGGGACTCAGCAGAGTGCACCTGTGTGAGGCCATGAGCACTGGATGTTGTTCCCATGGCTGGCTGCCTCCCTTCCCTTGCACATGAAGCAGGTGGTCAGCTGTGGAAGGTAGATGGAGCTCTCCCCATGTCGGGCAGACAGTACTAGCTATGGGTACTAGCTACAGGGCTGTCTGTATCAGAGGGTGGGAAGAGGTCTAACTGTCCTGAGGTCCAGGATGATGATGAGATTCTTGGGGTGTCTGGGGTATGGAGACATGCAATATTTGTATTTTCATAATTATTTCCTACTGTGGTCTTTTCTGATATCCTTGAATTTTCCCTCTCAACCTTTATTTTCTGGCATTCAAGGATGTATTGGGAATGTATTCTTTATGTCAGAACAGGGAAATAGACATGCCGTGGGTCTCCAGGAAATGTTTTCCTTCATGGATATTTTTATACACAAATCCTTGCAATTGTATTGTGTTACAGCTTCAAAGAACCCCCTTTCATGTTTGGCGTTCTGCAACCAAATACAAAGTTGCGACAAGCGGAAAGGCTATTTGAAAATCAACTTAGTGGGCCAGAGTCCATGGTAAATATCGGGGGTAAGTAAACTGGGATCTGTAGAATGCACGTGGCTGATTTCCAGGCTGCTGTTACTCAGGGTGGGTAGGTTCTGTGGGAGCAGCTGCAGTGGCACACAGCCCCCAGGTAGGGGAGCTCTGGGCTTGTGTCTCAGTTGTGGACATCTCAAGGGAGCAGCTCTCTCTTCTTTCTGCCTGGTTTGCACCCCAATTTTGAATGTTTTATTTTGTTTTCAAGACACAGTGTCTCTAAGTAGCCCTGGCTATCCTGGAACTTGTTCTGTAGACCGGGCCTCGAACTCAGAGAGCTGCCTGCCTCTGCCCTCTGAGTGCTAGGATTAAAGGTGCACACTACCGTGCTAGGCTACATGGGGTGAGTTTGAGTTAATTTCCACAGAACACTTTCTTGTGCTCTATTGTGAGGAGGCAAAAGGGAAATGCAGACACTGACATCGAGTTCATTCTCAGTATTTCCACTGAACCCATCCATTTCAGGATGGGATTCTGAAAACAAGAATTGGGCCTGATAATGAATTAGACTCTAGCAGTAGGGTTTTTTTTTTTTTTTTGGTCAGGATGAGAATTAAGCTTAGTATTGAAAGGACATAGTTAATGAGATGAGGATACTTGGTGTGAAGATTTCTGAGTAGCAGCTTTGAAATGCTTCAGCCCTGCATCCATTACATTACCTGGGCAGTGGCTATAGACCTTGTGCATGTGCATCTTTGTTTAGTTTCTAGGCCGGCCAGGGCCATTGCTGCACACGTTTGATAAACTCTTGTCCTGCCCCTGCTTTTCCATTGAGGCCCAAAGACTGCCCATCTCTGCAGTTGTTACCTTGTTATATCACTGGTAAACTTTTTTACTTTTCCTCCTTCAATAAGAGTAAATACTTCCTGGTAGAATTTAGTTTCTCTGAAAAGGTCTTGGCATTTGTTAGTAAGTTCATCAGTTCTGGTGACATGCCATACACTGTGGCTTCTTCTGGGACTTCTAAGTGTTGCTTGGTGGCCTTCGCTGCCTTAGTGAGTGTACCTGTTCTACCTTCTCCCTTTTCTTCTTTTAAGGAGCTGTGTGTACTGAGTGTCATTTCTGGTGTGGACCCAAGGGGACCTCTCTGCTTCTATTCTTGTGGATGTGAGCTACAAGTTGGCACCCAGATACCTGCTGTTGCTGCAGCAGCTCCGCTTAGAGGGTACCCTGAGGGAGACTGGCAGGTGCTGACTGCCTCAGAATAGTTGCTAGAGGAGAGCAACCACCAATTAACATTCTATGTCTGCTTTTAAATGATCCATTTTAAAAAATGTTTTTCAGCAATTATTTCACTAACATCCACCTTTGTAGCAGGAATAATGCAGAGATTCTTTCTAGACAGTGAATTTTGCATTGCTTACAAATAGGAATCCAAGGTGAACCTTGGGAGTTATTTAACCTCAAAGTTTATATTTTAAATACATTTTATCACCGCCTACATAGCCTCATTCTAGACATAGAGTTTAGCATTTTTGCAGGCTTAACTAAATATTGAGCTAGGCACATCCTGTTCTTGCAGCACTTACGTCTTATCTCATTCTCTCTATAAAGGGCAGACTTTGATAAGGCATTCTTTTCCCATCCCACCGTACCATTCTTCTTCTACCAGTGAAAGCTTCTGTGTATGGTGAAGGTGGAACTATCCAACCCATATTTTGCACTTCAGTTTTTCCTTTTGGAGTATACTAGATCCTACCATTGATTCTATATGCTGGGTGTTCAGGGAACTTAACCTCAACAGTTGGTAATATGTGTCTCCCTGAGACCTTCCTCCTTTTCTGCATATATATTGCCTTAATCTCTTTCCCAGAACTATGAGACATGGTTAATGTTCCAGGTGTTGTTTTCTTATATGTACCCATTATTTCCTGCCAGTACTGTTCTATGTATGAGTCCCTTTCTCCACAAGGGGGTGTTATCTACCTTTTCCTTAGAACAATTATAACAGTATGACCCATTGATTTAACTTCCTCTATTGAGTCAGAAAAGTTCCCAGTATTAGGAATTGCAGTTAGTAATTCCAGATAAGAAATTTGAGAAGTATTAGTCCCCTGTTAAATCTTAGGGGAAAATATTTGGGAAAGAACAGAATTTCCAAAGAAAATTGCAGCTATCTAATGTGTAACTGACAAAACGAAACTAAAAGCCACCAAAAGAATCAACAACATAATGAAAGAGAAAAGAGCCCTCAATCCATGTGAATCTAGCAGTGTCCTATGCTTCTCCAGGTCCACTGGTCCTTGCAGAGTGTGAAATTATCTCCTTGGGTCTTGCCTCAGGGAAACCCAGAAGGCAAGCATTCACACACTGGTCAAGACTAGGGTGCATGGCTTCTGACATTTATAAAATCTACTTTGTTTACTCTCTGTCATAGATGTTCAAAATGGCTTCAGTTTTGTATGTTGTTATTCTTTAATAATTGCAAACACACACACACACACACACACACATCGTTTTGTTGTCTTTTTACATCTTTTTGTTTGTGTTTTTATTATTTATTTTTAAAATGGCCCAATGAGCTTAACTATGGTTGCTTGCAAAATGTTTGGGTGGGAGAGCATGGGCAGCATAACAGGCTTGTATCGCTGAAGAAAACTACTCCCCTCCCTCAGCAGTCACTAATTGCAGTATTTCCTCAGGGAGTTACCCATGACTCCCTCCCTAGTCCATGGTGAAATGTTGACAGGCCCCATCTTGTGCAGGTAACCGTAGCTTCTAAGTTGATGAAGTAACAGTCATGCCACATGCAGAAGAAAGCATTTCACAGCATCCTTCCCCATCCTGTGGCTTTTATGTTCTTTCTGTCCCTTCTTCTGGCATGTTTCCTGAGTGTTGGATGGGGTGATATGAAGTCTATTGAGCAGTCATGTATCCTCAGCAGTTTGATCTGTAGAGTCTGTATTAGTCATCACCCACTGCAAAGGGAAGCTCCAACCAAGGCTGAGGGCATCACTAATATATGTGTATAAATGACATTTAGAAGGCAGTTTAACAGCATTTCTGTTTAGCAAAATAACAGGAAGTTCACCTCTAGGACCTATGAATAGCTCCTCAGCCTTGGGCTTTTGACCAGAGTAAACTATTTTTAAAATCTGTTTTAGGCTTACAATAATGAAACAAAAAGTAGAGATTTTATGAGAATGGGTGTTGGGTTCAGCACATAGGTTTAGCCTTTCTACTGTTGCCATCTCCCACCATAGTTGGGTTTTTATTTCCTCTGTCTGTTTTAATTAAGGCTCACTCTTGGCATTGTGAACTCTGTGGATTTGGAACTTTCATAATGCCATCATAGAGGATATTTTCACTGTCCTAAAATTCACCTGTGTTCTCCTTCCCTTTTTAACTCTCATCTACTAGTGACTTTTAAATTTCTGCACTGTTTGCCCTTTCCAGATGTGGCATTAGAATCATACAGTCTCTTCAGGTTGCCTCTTGCAGCTGTTTGTGAGATACTGGTCTGTAGTTTCTCTTAATGTCTTCATTAGGGCAATGCAGAAATTATAATTCATAGAATGAGTTAAGAGGTGTTATTTCAGCTGTGACCTTCTGAAGCAAATTTTTGAGATTTGACTATAATTTCTTAAGGGAGAATTCACCAGTGAGCCAGCTGGTTGGGGGTGATGCTTTCTGTCTTGCAAGATTGTAATTATTTATTCGGTTTCTTTAATACACACAGGTCTGTTAATATAGCCTATGTACAGACTTTGGACAGTCTTGGACAATTGTATGCTTTGAGGGAGATCCCATAGTTTTGTTACTTTATTTTCCCTCCCAAGACAGGGTTTCTCTGTGTAGCTTTGGAGCCTGCCCTGGGCCTTGCTCTGTAAACCATCCTGGCCTTGAACTCACAGAGATCCTTTTGCCTTTGCCTCCTGAATGCTGGGATCAAGGCATGTGCCACCACTCCCTGGCTTATTAGTTTAAATTTTAAGGATTTAAAAATTTACCATACATAATTCCCCCATCATCTTCAGAATTGCTGTTTCCTTTTTGGCTGTTAAAATATAACCAAACTGCTTACCTTATAGAAGAAACAGTGTGGTCATAGCTCTAAGACCAATCCTTTAATGATCTTTTCCCTTTTTGTTTTCTTAAACAGATGTGATATTTACTGGTACAGCGGATGGCAGAGTTGTAAAACTTGAAAATGGGGAAATAGAGACCATCGCCCGGTTTGGTTCAGGCCCTTGCAGTAAGTTGGTAACATCACTCAGAAAGTTGTCACTTTCCCCTAGATGTCACTTTCACTGTTGGAGAATTGCTGATCATTTGGCAGACTGGACACACTGTGGTGTCACCTCAATTTTTTATTGCCTTCTGGTCATTTGGCTTTGGAGTGCCCAGTAGAGCCTGTGGTAGTCACACTGATGTCCTAGTTTTCCAGTCGGGCATTGGTCATGTACCTGCTGAGTATTTCCTGGTGCTGTATCCCCTCATCTTCCCATTCAGTCTCTGGTTGCCCCATGGGAACTTCAGCTATCAATCGCTGTGGGTGTGGGTGCTGCTTTATATAAAGGCAGGGGCTTTGTGACTGTCTGGGGCTTATATGTGATTCCTTAGTAGCTCCTCAGGGATTTCAGTTGTGTTACTCAAGTCTGAGAAGCCTTAAATCATTTAGACTTTGGAAGCATGAGCAGACAATTGCACTGCTTAAAAACTAATCAACAGGATTCTTACCATTATTCTATTAACTTATTATAAATTTTATTTATTTATTTATATTTATTTATTTATTTATTGTGGTATTCTGGATGAAATCCAGGGCCTTCTGATTACCAAGCAAGTGTTCTACCACTACAATTTATGGCCTAGTTATCATTTTTATTAGCTGGGATGTTTTATAAAAAATATACATTTTTATTTCAAAATAAAAGCAACATAAACATACAGAATCAAAATAAAAATTACTAGGGTCTTCTGAAAAGTACTGTCCAACATTTGAATGAGTCCCTGGATACCCATGCTCATACTCTGTATTTGCTTCAGTCTGCCCTTTCTCCTCCACACATAACACCCGCACTCAGCCCCTACACTGAGCACTGGACAGTAAGCATCCCTTGTGGTGCAGTAACACTTGCAGTAAGTATCTTATAGCTCGCTCATTCTGTAAGTATATGGTGTGGTAGCATCCACAGTAAGCATCCCTGTTGATCCTCTACAGAGGGGCGGGTCTGTGATCTTCTTGCTCTGTACAGCATGGTGTCTGTTTAGGGAGGTGTGGAAGAGATACTTGGACACTGAAGAGGGCACAGGTAGACTCTTGAAGTGGCCACTCATTCCTGTTGTGTATCTTCCTATCTTCCTAGAAACCCGAGATGATGAACCTACCTGTGGGAGACCCCTGGGCATCCGGGCAGGGCCCAATGGAACTCTCTTTGTGGTTGATGCGTACAAGGGATTATTTGAAGTAAATCCTCAGAAACGTATGTACAACTTATTTCTTTGATATTTTCAGCTCTTTCAAACAGTATACACATAAAACATATTTAATAAGATTTTTAAAATATACTCTACAGGCAACTACAGTGTCTTCTTACTAAATAACAGCACAAGTATTGCCACTCGTGTTGGCCACCAGAGAACTTTCTGAGCCGCCTTGGTCCCTGCCCAGTTTTTCTCTGCATCTGTGTTTTAGCCACTGGCTCTCAGAAGGATTGTGTTGTAAACATTTGTTCCTCATCCTCCTGTGTGAGAATCCTTTTTTGTTTTTTCCCCTTAGACAGTTCTACTCCTTTCTCTCTCATCACTGAACATGATATTACCAGAACTGGTATTATAATATGTGCTGAGTGCTCTCTCCATGGAGGACATAGCATGTAAGATCTATGCGTGGGGCTTGGCCAATGGGCACTACAGCCTGTCCTCTGCTTTCTGGTGGTTATGACTAGGGAGGACATATAGCCTCTCTGTTCCTATTTTTCCACATAGTAGGGAAGATTAATAGTGAACCTTACTTGTAGATTCTTGCACAGGGGTAAATAATAATGTATCTAGAGAGCTTGGCACTCAATATATGTCCTTTCTTTTATTAGAGTTTTGAGCTTGGGGGAAGGGGAAGGTGGTGCTTCATTGTATTGCCCATTCAAGCTCTCCTCCAACCTCTACCTCTCCTACCTAGGACAGTAATGTGTTCTTCACTCCTGACTAGTTTTAAAAACTTGGTATTGTTGCTACTTAATATAAAAGCAGATGAATGGAATCTATAATTTTTTTTCTCTCCAGCAACAAATAGTACTAGATTTTTATTGTGTATTGATCTTAATATTTTTTTTTAAGTTTGTTTATTTCAATAAAAAAAAAAATGTGCTCTTCACCTTTATAAATCTGCCTTTGGTAAAAGTTTAGTCTAAAAAAACAAGATTTTTGCCCAGCACTCTGGAGGCAGACGCAGGCAGATCTCTGTGAGTTGAGGCTAGCCTGGTCTACAGAGTGAGTTCTAGGATAACCTCCAAAACAATACAGAGAAACTCTATCTCAACACCCCCCCCAATCCCCGAAAAAAAAAACAAAAAAAACAAAACAAAAAAAAAAAAACCCCAAGATTTTCACCTAATGACTGATAACTGTTCTCACAGTGGGATAGAAAAGCTTATTTAAGTTTTTTTCTCTTGATGTCGGTTGGGTTGATTAACATCGTGAAATTATCAAGAAACAAGTTCCTAAAATGACAGCAAATCTTTCATTTTGCTGACTTCAGGTGCAGTGAAACTGCTGCTGTCCTCTGAGACTCCCATTGAGGGCAAGAAAATGTCCTTCGTGAATGACCTCACTGTCACTCGGGATGGGAGGAAGATTTATTTCACTGATTCCAGCAGCAAGTGGCAGAGACGGGACTACCTGCTCCTGGTGATGGAGGGCACTGATGATGGGCGGCAAGTGTTCCTTTTAGTGTTCCCTTCAATTAGTAGATGAGCCACAGGTGTCAGGTAACACCTGTTTCTGCTGGAAGCTGTAGCAGGGTCTCAGCACAGAATGCCCGTGTCTAGGAGCAAGACCTTAGTGGCTCTGGAGTCAGGTGACTGCCAATATGATCTTCCTTCTTCAGAGCAAATAAAATGAAGTCTATCCATGGGGTTCTAGACAGAGTGGGTGGGCCCCCAGCAGGCCTAGGATTCAGGTCATGTCTCTAAAGGCTGGTGTGCTAGACCTCACTCTTGACCTAGTTCTCTGGTCTGTCAGATCTGGTCTGGATCTGGTGTGGACAGGGAGGGCCCTTACTAGCCAGCCTGGAACCATGTCCATACAGATCCCTGACTGGGTTTTATCACTCCAGTGGGAGGCTGAGTCACTTTCCCTTTCCCCAAGGCCACAGGAGATCTTGGGCTCTCCCCCTTTGTGACTGCTGTGTTGGGCCATCCACAGCCTGTTGGAGTATGATACTGTGACAAAAGAAGTGAGGGTTTTGTTGGACCAGATGCGGTTCCCTAATGGAGTTCAGCTGTCTCCCGAGGAAGACTTCGTTCTGGTGGCAGAGACAACCATGGCCAGGATACGAAGGTGTGTGTGTGTGTGTGTGTGCGTGTGCGTGTGCGTGTGCGTGTGCCTGTGCGTGTGCGTGTGCGTGCGTGTGTGTGTGTGTGTGTTCTTCTCCAGATCTTGTCATGGCCTATGGTAGAATAGAATTGAGGTGAATGGATGTCTGAAATGTGTCTTGATTTCATGCTATCTGTATAGCCTGCAGCCTGTTTCCTTGTAAGGTGGGCTTTGGTTCTTCCTGCCTGTGTGGTCCTTAAGATTTCTGTCAGCAGCTCACTCTGCATTCGCAACAGACACATGTATAGTATGTTCCATACATGTATTTGAACAAAGACCAGCTTTGTGCGTGGCAGAAAACTGTCACTTCACCTGTCTGACATCAGAGGCCACCCCATACCCGTTAGTCCTGCTGCTGTCTACAGTGACTGTTTTGGCCTCCTTCTGTCCTCCTCCATACCCTGTGAGTCTCATGACTTTCCTTGGCTTTCCCCATCTTGGGAGCCCCTCTCCTCTGCAGGAGGGAATGTTTTAATTCTGAGGAAATGAACATACCCATACCGCATTTTCCCCTGTTCTAGAACAGGCCGTTTCTCTGGGGTGTACTTGGGCTTCTGGGCACCAAGTGTTCATTCTTAAAAATTTTCCTTAAATTGTTTTCAACTTTGCATTGCCTACTTGGGCATGTTTTTCAGAGTCTATGTGTCTGGCCTGATGAAAGGTGGGGCAGATATGTTTGTGGAGAACATGCCTGGATTTCCTGACAATATCCGGCCCAGCAGCTCTGGCGGATACTGGGTTGCTGCTGCGACAATTCGTGCTAACCCTGGGTTTTCCATGTTGGATTTCTTATCTGAGAAGCCTTTTATTAAGAGAATGATTTTTAAGGTAATTATGAAAACTGTTTCCAAAAAGCAAGATGGAGATGAGTCTAATGGTCTATTTCCGTTGGCCTGAATAGCTCTCAGACTTCAGTTCTATTTAGAATATTTGCTACCTGTCACGCCTACTTTTAAGTAAACGTGTGTGTTCACGCTTAGGTGTATGCATTTGTATGGAGGCTAGATGTCAACCGTAGGAGTCAGTCCTCTGGAACTGTCTACCTTATTTTGTGAAACAGGGTCTCATCTGGGGTTCATCAGGTAGCAAGGCTGGCCAGTCTTTGGGCCTCAGGGTTCTGCTTATTTCCATGGCCCCAGCACTGGGTATGTCACTTCTGGCTTTGCTTGAGTGGTAAGCACTTTGCTGACAAAGGGACTCCCCAGTACCATAAACAGGTTTTATTCTTTAGCCTAATGTTTTAATTCTGAGGAAATGAACACACACATTCTGCATTTTTCCCTGTTCTAGAACAGGCCGTTTCTCTGGGGCGAGTACTTGGGCTTCTGGGTGCCATATGTTCATCCCTTTGGTCAGCACTGTTCATAGTTTTCTCAGGAACAAAGCTGGAAAGTGCAAGTACATGCTTATACCTACATTTATTTACCATACTCATTTAAATTTAAAAGCCATAGTTTATGCAAATTACCTGTAGTATAACTGAACCCTATGGATTTTATTCTAGTTTTCTTAGTTCTACTCATCTTTGTACCTTCCCTGTCTTACAGTGAGATGCCCGGGTCCCCTTATCTTGCATGTATTTCCTTTGTTTTTGAGACAGCGTTTTACTATATGCCTAGATTTGACTAGAATCTACCAGCCTCTGCCTCTCAAGTCTGGGGTTACAAATGCTTGCCACAATACATAAATGTGTTTACTGTTTAATCAGTTCTTTCAAGTACAACTATGTTATAGCTGTTGCCCCTATTTGAGGAGACTCAGGCCTGGTTCTAAACTCTACACAGATTTCTTCTTTCAAGTGTCTTTCTCAAGTGCCAGAAATCATGTCCTTCTATGGGATTTCTCTGCTTAAACTTTTTATGAGATCCACAAGGCTACATCTGTTTGTAGCTGGGCTCAGGGGTGCCCAGCTCAGCTGTGAAGGGGCATGCCTACAAGGACTTCAGACCAAGCTTCAAGGAAGATAGCAAAGCAGGCTTGTTTAGAGGTGATATCTTAGGATGGACTTGCTCACTTAAACCTCGCAGCCCTTTTTAACAGTGAAAGGCTTTTAAAACACCCATCACTTTCCTCTTACACTCCTTGAGTATATAAACCCAACTAGAGGACTTGGGGTTAAGCTGGGCAAAGATGGTTCTCAGCTTGACTTCAGTGTAATGATTTCTTGGAATGTGATCTTGCATTTCTCTGTAGTTAGCTAAGCCATTGCTGTCCCTGTGAATCCTTGACCTCCTTAGTCAGATCTGCATGGGAGTGGGGTACATGATTTTGCCCTTGCCCTATGGGACCTCCTATCCCCAGGGTTCTGGGCTACTCTTATATGATGAGAAGTTGTGTGGTCAGTTTGCTTACAGTCACAAGGTAAGCTCTCTTCCCTGATATTTCCTTTCCAGCTGTTTAGTCAGGAGACGGTGATGAAGTTTGTGCCACGGTATAGCCTGGTCCTAGAAGTCAGTGACAGCGGTGCCTTCCGGAGAAGCCTGCATGATCCTGATGGAGTGGTGGTCACCTATGTGAGTGAAGCACATGAACACGATGGACATCTGTACTTGGGTTCCTTCAGATCTCCCTTCATCTGCAGACTCAGCCTCCAGTCTATTTAGGCAGCCCAGCAGCTGTGCATGCCAGGGATCATCGCACTCAGCCACCACAGGTCCAGAGGGAGCCACGGACATAGCTATATCCCTGTGTTCCCGTGTTCCTGCTAGTCCTTGGAAGTGTGCGAGTAGCTGCTGCAACCTGGAGAAAGTGTGGATCTCTCAGCTGGACTTGATGTCACTTTTGGAGGGAAGCAGTGTGTCTGCTGTGGGGAAGACAGTTCACAAAGAACCATTTCTCTTAAAAAAAAAATACGCTAAGTACACAAATTCTTTAGGACTTGGAAAATTTCATACACTTGTCACAGGGCTCAGGGTTTGGTGATTAGAGTAAGGGATTAGCTATGCAGGGACCTTTCTGTCACGAGTGGCTCTGTCTGCCACGTTCAGTGTCTTCATTCTAAAGTGGGGTCATACCTTTGGGCATGGCATGGAAGTGCCAGGGCAGGTGTGTTGAGGTTGCTGGCTGGGATCATGGAAGCTGAAACTTTGTTCTCAGGGGCCATGTGAGGTGTGTGAGAATACGTGGACTCTTGCTCCACAGTAAAGGGGTGTCTTACCAACCTCTCCATGCAGTGGCCCAGCCTCTTTTCATGCTAGAGGGTTTTCAGGATTCCTATTTCAGTGGCTAAGAGGATTTCATTGGGCTTTTTTCTGTGACTACCTCCTACACTAGAATTGTGTGACCCAGCCAGTTTATACCTGCACAGGGTACTTCAGAAATGTCCTTTTTATGGTTTGACTCCTTACCTTAGACCTACAAATGTGAGTAGTGACCTGTTGATGTAATGTTTGTGCAATGTAATAAGCTCAGAGTTGCTTATTTCTTGGCAAGTATGTTTATACACTGGTCTTAATTTTGATAATAAATAATATAAAATAAACTTTTCTGATGGATACTGCTTTTGATGAAGTGATGTGGGAGTTTCTTCTCTATTTTAATCATTTTATATTTCTGCTTTAATTGCATAACAGTGTCAATATGAAAACTGTTTTGGTAAGGGTATTGCTTTAGGGTCAAACAGCCATCTGATTTGCTTAGAAATGAAGCTAGGGTACTTTTCAGGGTACCCAGGTCCTCAAGAGGCTTCCCTTGAGGTTTGACTTATTGCAGGTAATTGATTTTGGCCTTCTCTCCTGTTTCTGTCCTCTGCTGTTGGCACTTGTTTTCTTTCTTCTTGGGTGTGACAATGCTGAAAAGATTGTGTTTCTGGAAGTGTTTGAAATCATTTGGCAGAAAAGTAGTTTGAATAGTTAATGATATAAAAATTGAAAAAGAGTCAATAGCTGTGGTAAGTGAAAACCATTGGCTAGTTCCTTCCCTCCCCACACTGCTCTTGTTCAGTTGGAGAAGTGGCTGGAGTTTAATGAGTTGTCTTTCCTAATCTTGTGTCACCTCCTTGGGACTGGCTTTGTAGAAACAAAGCAACAGTAGAATTGTGGTAAGATGGGCTTTAGACCAGTGAATGCAACTTGTGTTTCATCAGCTAAATAACTGTCAATACTGTTGATGGAACTTTTTAGGAAAGAAAATTGAACAGTCATGTACATATTTTTAATAGCAATGACGGGTCCCCTCCATCAGGTATGCATGAATAGTTGGGTGATATGAATGAAGCTATAAGAACTCTGCATGTCCTGGGCCTGTAAGTTGACTTTCATTTTGTTTGAGAAGATGGTTTTGCCTTTAGGGCTAAATTCTCCTTGGTGAAGTTATATTTTATTTTATTTTTAGCAAAGGATTCTTGATTTTGACTCAGCTGCTGCTTTCAGCTCCCAAGTGTCATTTCCTGTGTTTATATGGTTATTTGACATGGTGAGGTGCTAAAGAGGGTTGTCTTAGGCGGTTTAAATACGTGGTATGCTTTTCTTATAAACATAAAGGAAATCCTTTCTAATATGAGTTATTAATTTGCCCATAAGGTTAATTAAGTAATTAATAATTTGCCTCAATACTGTTTCAAAACTCGATTAAGAGTCAATTTTTGCCTGACATAGTAATGAAATGCCTTTTGAGATTTTTATGGTCAACATATCCTTACAGAGTGGTTCTATATAATTTTTAAAGGTTTTTTTTTTTTTTTTACATATACCATCTTACAAGTTTTTTTTTTTTTTTAGACATTGTCTTGATACATTGTGCAGGCCGGTCTCAGTCATGGGCTCAAACCATTTTTCTTCCTCAGCTCCTGAGTAGCTAAAACTATGCATACCATATCCACCTTGCATATGTTGAATTAGTGATGCAGGGATGGATGGTGTTGTATGGATGAGAACTGAGGCTTAAGGGTTAGTGACTGCTCAGCGTCACAGTCAGTACATGACTGAACTGGAGTCCTTGTTCTGTAAGTCTGGACAGCAGGCAAGTGGCCTTCCCAAGGCTTTTGAGGCAGTGGCTGCTGTTACAGTTTTCAGGTAATGGGCTTGGATCAGGACCTTGGTATTAGCAGAGTCTCAAAATGCCTTAGAGTGTATATGGTGGTCTGGGCAACAGTGGTGTGAGGAGTTCTCATGGGCAGGGGTGAGAGTGATATTTTATGGAGCAGTAATTGTAGGTTAGCTCACTGTGCCACCTGCAAGAGTTGCTCAACCAAGCAGAAACAGATATTTGAAGCATACAGTCATAAAAATGGCACAGTGTATCTGGGGAGGAATGTGTGGCAATGGTATGGCAGGAGAAAGCTCTAGAACATCAGAGTTGAGCTCTGTCAGGATTCTCCAGACCTTGGGATGCTGTCATTGACATTTATGAAAACCACAGCATGGAACCCTTCACTTACTGCTTTATCATGGATGTCACACAGATGCGTCCTGAGGACCCTCACTGAGTACCCTGTGACTCTCTAATTGGTTATATGTGGGTTCAAGGACCTTTCTTAAGAATCGGCTTTAGACGTTTCCACAAATTTCCCAGTGAAGTCAGTGTCTTGTGGCATTGCTGCTATCACTGTCCTGAGTTAAAATAGCCTGGAGATAGTCAGGACAAAAATAAAATGGAATTTGAAGGATACCAAGGTAGATGATTGGTGACCTCTTGTAGGTGTTACAGCAGTTACATTGCTATGCACATTGGATGCAGATTTGATTTCCTACTTGTTATCAAGTCTGTATTGCTTCCAGGTACCCACATCTTTCTGTTTTGCATTCTTAATTTGAGGAGAGCCTGGAAAAGAAGTTCAGTGAGTGGCCTCTCTCTCCACCCTGGAGCTCCTTGGTACTCAGTCAGGGTTTCCTCGGGATGAAGGCTCTGAAACCAGGTTGTCAGCCCATTCTGGGTTTACCCTCTGCTCCGTCCCTGTGCATCTTCTAGCTCAAGCTCCATTGCTGTCTTTCCCAAGTTCCCGGTGCCCTGCAGTTCTTGGTTGCCTCTTCTTTCTTCCAGGGCCCCACCCAGTCTGTCTATCCCCATGCCAGCCCTTCATCCAGGCTCCATCGGTGCTCCAGTGGATGGCTTTGAGGGTCCTATCATTTACCCTACTCTGTGCTGAGCTCTCCCAAACTATCAGCCCTCATGGCAGCAGAGAACTTGGATGGAGGTGCTATCCTGTCAGAAGCGCTTCCTCTCTATTCTGGGGATGCTATTGCCATGTTGATAACAAGGTCTGGGCTTAGGTCTTCAGCACACTGGTGCTTAGAGCTTATCACTGTATCAAGCCTCCTGAGGGTGAATTCACCAGGCTACCCACATTTTTGGGTTCCTATAAATGGTGACATACACAGTATTGCTTTGAGATGATCAGCATTTATTTATAATAACCATTCCCATCAACAGTGGTGTGATGTTAATGGTAGACAAGAGATGGATACAGAATCTGTCAGGTCAGGTATCAAGACACCTCCCACACTATTACTTTGTTGACTGTATCTGCTTTGCTCTACCCGTGCTCCAAAAATGCCATCAAAGGATTCTGTCTATGTCCACATCCTGAATCTGAGTGCAGCACCAGAATTAAGTTTTAGAAGAAATGTGAATAGTTAATCTGGCCAGGAGGGCACTGTGTTCTTCCATCCTAGTCACCTGATGACCCACGGGTACTTCCATCTCTCCCTGGGAAGAAGCCCTGAATATTTGAGATGGCCAGGCTAGGGTGGAAGGGAAGAAGTAGGGGGTCACATGTGTGCATATTTATCACAGCCCTGGTCTTGCTGAAGAGGCAGGAGTCAGTGGCAGCGGAGAACAGGTACCTCGAAACTGTGGAGCCAGGGGATGACCCAGACTTCAGAGTAGCAGTGTAGAATCTGAAACAAACCGAAAGGACTCACTTGAGAACTCCAGCTGCCACAGAGACTGCCCATCCAGGGTAGCTCTTTTGGTACCCCTTGGGCATGCCAGGCAGCTGGGAGCTGTATGTGAAAGTGTATGCATTCACATGTGTTCTGTGCTGAGGCAATTTCCTCCTTCAGTTTTTATCTCGAAAATCTTCAAGCCTATTAAAAGTTGGAGTGATTCAAGAGTGCATGTTTCTCTCACTTATAGTTATGGAATGTTAAAGTTTCCCACATAGCACTTGCTGTTCTCTGTACAGATCATATGTAGTAACATCTCACATGATATGTATACACACACACACACACACACACACACACACACACACATATATATGTATGTATATATGTTATATATAATATATATCTTGTATATGTGATTAATATATGTATTTACATGTAATAGTCTATGTATGTAGGTATTGTGTATGATTTCTGAATTATTTGAAAACTTTACCTGCTATAATCTCCCTATCCCAAATTCAGAGTATTTGTAAAGAGGCCTCAGGAAGTGAAGTCAGGTGGTGTGGGTCGTGTGCGGGGTGGGAGGGTACTGCCCTTCAACCCTGTGTCCTATGTTCGTGGGGATGAGGTGTGGAGGTGTGTGGCCAGTGAAGGGACCGCCATCCTGAAAGGTGAGCTGGGTGAGCTCTTCTGCCTTACCCTCTTCAAGACAGGGTTGGTTTGGAAGTCACAGTTGTCCAGGCGGGGGTGCACTGTCTTCCTGCATGTAGTTCTGCCGATTTCCACCTCCAGCATGTATTTCAGGCCTTTCACCACCTGAGGAAACCAAAGACCCAAGAACTAGATTTCTGGGCATAGGATGCAAGGGGTGGGAGTGGGAGTCACTGCCTCAACAGCTACTGAGGAGCAAGGTGAGGAGAGAGCTGGGAACGGGGGGAGGCAAGGCCAGGATCTGCCAGGAGAGCTGCTGTAGATGAGCAGACCCAGACTTCAGCCATCTGTCTTCCTCTCCTGCTGCCAGTGCCTTGGAGCCCCCTGTAGGTAGCTGTTTTCTGCCTGGAACTTTGCATTCTGGAGAAACATCAGGGTGGCGTTGCCACAGCCACAGGTCACGCCTGCCAGACTCTCCCATCTCAACCTACCCAACAGCCCCCATTAACCTGCAGTGATGGTTAAATGAGTGTCAAGCCTGCTGGCTTCTGCACTCTCATGGAAATTGTTTTGAGTTTCAAAATAGCCCGCTCCACTCGGACACAACCGAGACTTAGTTCTTTTCTTGCTTGTGGTTTCTGTATAGTTGGAGGAAGTTCCTCAGCTTTCAGTCCCAGTCTTAACCAAATAGCATGTGAAATAGTCTCCAACATCACGGGAGCACAGAGGGAGAATGCTCACCCCCTTTGTGGGGGACTATGGGCACTCAGGCCCAGGGATCTGATTGTCTGAAGCTGGTCCTTGGAGTGCTGATTGATACATACCAGCCATACACCAGCCTGTCCCAAAGCATCCTTTCCAATAGAACATTACACAGTTGCTAAAAGAAGACTATAGAAACCACCCTGATGCCGTCGCCCAGAACAAACACTAATGCTGTAAAGCCATCATCCTCAGAGTAAGGTCTTTCCTGGCTTTTTCCCTGCAGGCCCCAGCACTTAGGCTAAAGGCAGCTTGACATGTCAGTAGAGTGCCGCACAGGGCCTTTGTGTTGAGAGGTTGCCAGGCATCTCCCTCCTGTCATATTAACACTTGTTTTTGGGACACAAGGATTAGCAAGGCTGGCTGTGCTCTCTAGGATATCCAGAAGGAAAGTTCTGAGTAGATATAATATAATCAACCACTAAGAAGGCTGGCTTTGGATAGTGACACTTAGGCAGATTGGATGGAGAAGTGGTTTGTAGGTCTGAGAAGGGAGTGGGCCCAGTTCTAGTAGGAAAATGAATGGATCCAGTGGGAAAATAGTACAATGGCTTTGAGGACCGTGGATGAGGGATAATGATAGGAGATGACCCAGACCCTGGTAGGGCAGCTCTGATTAGTACTGCTGTGGCCTCCCTGCTGGGCTGCCAGCCTCAGCTTGCCACTTGTAGGACCCCTTATTCCTCTGCTGCCATTTCTTGTTGTCTTGATGGACTCTGGCCAGAGGCTTGGTGGTTTTACTAAGAAAAGGTCCCCAGCTGTCATACTTAGCTCTGGGTGACACTGGTCTTAGCTGCAGTGCAGTGCAACTCTGCCTGGATGCTGTTACGTGGTCCAGCTTCTCAGAGCTGTCCTGAGGTACCGGTTATTGGTCCTAGCTCCTCACCTGTACCAGGGCTTTGCTGACCCGGGACTCCTTGAACAAGAAGATGTCGTTTGTGCAGTTGTTGAACTTTTCCACACTGTGTCTAGCTGCCTTGAGCACTTCGGGGTTAGTGGTATTTATTCTTTTGGGAAATCCTGGCTTCACACTGGAGGTCAAATCTTTGGAACAAAAATCTGAAGGAAACAAAAGAACCCAGAAAAAAAAAACAATCAAAAAACAAAAACAAAACAAAACCAAAAACAAAACAAAACAAGAAACAAGAAACAAAACAAAACAAAACAAAATTTAAGTCAGTGGAATACTGGATCAATGAGTCATACCTTACCCCTGGTGGTACCCAGTTCTCTTGGCTCTGTGGTCTGAGCTCCTCCTCCTGTGTGTCTACCTCCTGTGTACTCCACCACCCGAATATTGTACATTCTCAGGATGTTCTTTACTTGAAGTTGAGGGCAGATGCCATGGACTGTACAACAGTATAGTTCTGTCCGCTAGTCCTTGCTTGTATGGCCTGTTTCAGAACCCAGGGTTATTCTCAACATGGAGCCCCAGGCAATGGAAATTCAGATAGGAAATGTGTTAATTTGCCCAGACTGATTTTTGAGGCTGGCTGTGCTTCCCCTAATGTCCCTCCTGCACTCCACGTTGTCAGAGTAGCCTCCGTCCATGTCTGCTCAGGCACACTTTAAACACAGCCTGTGACTCTACCTCTTGTGCCCCAGAGGCATGGGGCTAACTGATCCTGAAAAAGACTCACCTCATTGGAGACCCTGATCCAGTCCCTAACACAGCTCATTCATAGAATCCATTCCCAGGATCCCAGTGGCCAGGGTGGCTGAAATGAGGGTGGGGGCAGGGCTTGGCCAAGTGTTTGCTTTGGCCTCTTAGTTTCAGAGTCTGAACTTTGTTAATAGGAAACTAAAAGAATAGTGAGCCAGTTGGGTCCCCACAGCAGAAAGCGGCTTGTGCTTCTTAATGTCTTGAATTTGGGTTTCTCTTATTTTTAACCTTTGTTTCTTAAATGGTCAGGGATGGATTGCATATGAAAACCAAAAAGGCAGTGGTAAGAAACAAAAATATCCTAAAATTCCCAGGTAAATGGACAGAACTAGAAAAACCATCCTGAGTGAGATAACCCAAAACCAGAAAAGACAAATATAGTCACTCATAAGTGGATACCAGACAGACATAAAGCAAAAGATACCCAGCCTATAATTCACAACCCCAGAGAAGCTAGAACCCTCTTCCAGAAATAGATTGAAGCTGATGCAAAAATCCATAACTAACCAAAGGGTCAAGCTCCTGGAGTACAATCAAAGTGAGGGAAGAGTAATAATATGAACAAAGAAGTAAAGACCATGATGGGGAAACACACAGCAACAGCTGACCTGAGCTAATGAGAGGTCACTGACTCAGGTCTGACAAATGGGGAACCAGCATGAGACTGAACTAGACTCCCTTAATATAGGTGACAATGATGTGACTGGGACAATATATGAGGTCATTGGCAGTGGGTCCAAGGTCTAACTCTAATGCACAAACTGAACAGTGGAGCCCATTCTGGATGGAGAGGTACCTTGCCCAGCCTAGGCACCGGGGTGTGGTGGTCCTGACTCAATGAGATGATGAGACAGACTTAGACTCCCTAGGGGAGGCATTACCCTCTCTGAGGGGCAGAAGGGACGTGGGGAGGAGAGTGTGTATGGGGGGAAGTGGGAGGAGAAGTGGAAGGAGGAACTGAGATTGAAATGTAAAAAATAAAAAAGAAACCACAAAAAAAAAAAAAAAAAAAGAAGAAAGGAAAAGAAAAAGAAAAATAAAAAAGGGCTGATGAGATGGCTCAGTGGGAAAAGTGCTTGTTGCTGAGCCTGATGACCTAAGTTTGGTCCTGTTAGAAGGAGAGAACTGACTCTCAAGTTGTTCTCTGACCTCCATAGTTGTTCACATGTGCCCCCCTACATTAATAAGTGAATAAAAATTAAAATGCATCACCCCAAGATACTTTATGTTGTTTGTGGCTATTGTAAAGGGTGTTGTTTCTCAGATTTATTTCTCAACCCCTTTATTGTCTGTATATATTAGGGCTACTGATTTTTTTTTTCAGTTTATCTTGTATCCTGCCACTTTGTTGAATGTGTTTATCAGATGTAGGAGTTCCCTGGTAGAGTTTTTTGGGTCACACATGTAAAATATCATAACATCTACAAGTAGTGACAGTTTGACTTCTTCCTTTCCAATTTGTGTCCCCTTGATCTTCTTTTTTCTCTTATTGCTTTAGCTAGAACTTTAAGTATAATATTGAGATATGGAGAGAGTGGGCAGCCTTGTCTTGTTCCTGATTTTATATGAATCGCCTAAATATCGTAGGGTAACACTTACCAAACAAGTGAAAGAACTATATAGCAAGATCTTTGGGTCTTTAACAAAAGAAATGAAAGAAGATACCAGAAAATGGAAAGATCTCCCATGCTCTTGGATAGATAGGAAAAACATAGTAAAAATGGCAATCTTGCCAAAAGCAATCTACAGATTCAATGCAATCCCCATCAAAATCACAGCACAATTCTTCATTGACCTTGAGAGGATAATACTCAACTTTATATGGAAATCAAAAGGCCCAGGATAACCAAAATAACCTTGTACAATAAAGGAACTTCAGGAGGCATCACCATCCTCGACTTCAAGCTCTATGATAGAGCTATCGTCCTGAAAACAGCTTGGTATTGGCACAAAAATAGACAGGTAGACCAATGGAATTAAATAGAAAATCCTGATATTAACCCACACACCTATGAACATCTGATTTTTGACAAAACACCTAAAAGCATACAATGATAGGAGGAAAGCATTCTCAACAAATGGTGCTGGCACAACTGGATGATGGTTTGTAGAAGACTGCAGATAGACCCATGTCTATTGCCATGGACAAAACTTAGTCCAAATGGATCAAAGATCTCAACCTAAATCCAGCCACACTGAACCTCTTAGAAGAGAAAGTGGGAGGTACCCTTGAATAAATTGGTATAGGAGACTGCTTCCTGAACATAACACCAGTAGCACAGACACTGAGATAGACAATTAATAAATGGGACCTCCTCAAACTTAGAAGCTTCTGTAAGGCGTAGGACACAGTGGACAAGACCAAACAGCATCCCACAGACTGGGAAAAGATTTTTTTCTGTAATCCTACATCTGACAGAGGGCTGATCTCCAAAATATACAAAGAACTCAAGAAACTTGTCAACAAAACACCAAATAACCCTATTAAAAATGGGGTACAGAACTGAAGAAAGAATTCTCAATAGAGGAAATCAAAAAGGCTGAAAGACACTTAAGAAAGTGCTCAATATCCTTAGCTAACAGGGAAATGCAAACCAAAACAACTTTGAGATACCATCTTACTCCTGCCAGAATGGCTAAAATTAGAAACACCAATGACAACTTATGGTGGAGAGGATGTGGAGAAAGGGGAACACTCCTCCACTGCTGGTGGGAGTGCAAACTTGTACAGCCATTTTGGAGATCAGTATGGTGGTTCCTCAGGAAAATGGGAATCAGTCTACCACAGAACCCTGCTATCCCACTCTTAGGCATATACTCAAATGATCCACATCCATGCAACAAAGACATGTGTTCAACTATGTTCATAGCAGCATTTTTTGTAATAGCAAGAACCTGGAAGCAACCTAGATGGCCCCAACTGAAGAATGGATAAGGAAGATGTGCCACATTTACACAATGGAATACTACTCAGAGGGGGGGGGGAAACAATGCAATCTTGAAATTCTCAGGCAAATGGATAGAACTTGAAGAAACCATCATGAGTGAGGTAACCCAGTCACAAAAAGAGGAACATGGTATGTAGGTATGTACTCACTCATATATGGATTTTAGACATAGAGCAAAGGATCACCAGTCTATAATTCACACTGCCAGAGAAACTAGGATACAAGGAGGAACCTAAGAGATTCATACAAGGTCCCTCATAGAAGGGGAAAGGAACAAGATCTCCTGAACATAATGGGAGTGGTTGGGGGGGGGGCAGTGAGTGGAGAGGGAGCTAGGAGAAAGAGAAGGGGAGGAGATGAGAACATGTGGGATTAGGAAGTTTGAGTAGAGGGATGAATAGAGGAGAGCAAAATAAATAAATAAATAAATAAATAAATAAATAAATAAATAAATAGAGATACCATAATAGAAGGAACCATTATAGGTTTGGAGAGAAAAGTGACTCTAGACAAATGTCCAGAGACCTACAAGGATGACTGCAACTAACAATCTGAGCAATAGTGGAAAGGTTATCCCTTAAATGCCTTTCCCTGATAATGAGATTGACAACGAATTTATATGCCATCAGAGAGCCCTCGTCTAGTAGCTGATGGAAACGGAAGGAGACACCCACAGCTAAACACTGAGTCCAACTCTTGGAATCCAGTTGCAGAGAGGGAGGAGTGATAAGAAAATGGGGTGAAGACCAGGCTACAGAAACTCACAGAGACAGCTGACCTGAATAAGGGGGAATCTCATGGACCCCCAGACTGATAGCTGGGAAACCAGCATTGGACCTACTCAGACTCCCTGAAAGTGAATCTCAGCTAGAAGGCCTGGGCAGTCTAAGGAACCTCTGACAGTGAAACCATGATGTAACCCTGATGCATGAAAGGACTTTGGGGAGCACATTCCCTATGGAGGGATACTCCCTTAGCCTAGAGGCAGGAGAAAGGGACTAGGCCCTATTCCAAATGACTTGGCAGATTTTGATGATCCCTTCTGGAAGGCATCACCCTCCCTGTGGAGTGGAGGGTGGCAGAATGGGATGGGAAGGTGGTCGAGGGGGTGTGGGAGGGATGGATGGAGGGAGAGGGAACTGGGATCAATACGTAAAATAAGAAAAAATTATATATATTAAAATGCAGTAAAACCCAAAAGCTCAAGGCTAGTGATGGATGGGATAGAGGGATTAAGATTGGCGAACTTATCTTTTTTATGACTTTGCTGAGATATTAGTGTACTGTAACTGGAGCTGGACACCAAGATGCAGCTGTTGGTTGTTGTGGCTGTGTTATTATAGCAACCATAGGTCCCAAGTTCCCTTTGAGGGCAAGATGCTTTCTCATCCCAGTGACTGAGTAGATGGTGGTTGAGGCCCAATGGAAGTGGAGGGAGAAATGACTTTTCCTTAGACTCGGGGTTAGGAATTAATATTGTAGGTAGATGACACCTCAGAATCAGAAGTCAGGAGGGTTTGAGTCCCACTGAAAGGCTTCTGTGGAGCTTTTAGGGGAAGGTTTCAGGATCTGAGGCCAGGGAAGGAGTCAGGCTTTATGCTAAACACAGTCTTTAAATCAGGCTGTCTATGTGGCTGCTAGAATCATGATGCCAAGGGTGGGGTGGTCAGGCCTGTTGGTATATCTCTGGTCACACCAGATGTGAGAGGTGGAGGTAGCTCAGGTCAGCAGGGAGGCTTCCTGGATGTCAGTGATCTGTCAGAGAACCTCAAGTGAACCATAAGGCTGTTCTCATTGCCTATTAGAACCTGAACAAGAGGAGCCAGGACAGCGCAAATGTCATCTATTATGGGAGATGTCATTCTGTAAGTATGTTTCTCATACTGGTTAATGAATAAAGCATTGTTGGCCACTAGGAAAGGAAGATAGGAGGGACTAAGAGACGAGGAGGAAAGAGAAAGTAGTAAGGAGGAGTCAGCATGGAGAGACGGGGAAACCAGATGCCTGACCCACTCCCCGGTAAGATAAGACCACATGGAAATGCATAGAAATTGATTAATAATTAAGACAGAGCTAGCCTATAAGAAACTAGTACCTGGCCAAAAGCATTATATCAAATACCCAGTCTCTGTGTATTATTTGTGGCTGGCGTGGCGGCAGGGCAAGACCGGCGGCAGGAAAAACCTTACTCCTTACACATCTATAGTTCACTATCTGCATCTCACTACAGATCTTCTTATGTGGGCTGAGGGGAGGTAAGTAGAAAAACCATGGTCTATGAGACGCATGACTTTGGGACATCCCACTGTGTAACCAAGCAGGGTCTATCCAGACAAAAGACTCCCAAGCTGGAGACATAAGAGTCAGTTATAGCTTATTGTTGTTTCCAGGCTTCTTAGGCATGGACCACTGAAGCCTTTTATCCTAAGAAAGTAGCACGACACTAGTGATCTTGTCCAGTAAGGCTTTGGGACTGGGTCTGGTCTGCTCATAGCTGAATTCTGCAGTGTCCCCTGGACTGTCCCAGCAGGCTCTCCAGCCCTGTATGATGTTCCCACAGAAGCCAAAGGAAGTCTGAAGACTGGGATGATGGAAGAGCAAAATTCCAGGCTCCGCCCTGCTGTAGATGAGTGACCCATACTTTGTACCTCTTAGGGTCCCTCATCTATTCTTTGCAAAACCCCTCAAGTCTATTCTTTGCCATGAGTTCTATGGGTCATACTTCTGATTTGAGGTCCTGAGTTGTGAGGGTGGAGTGGGCTTCTTTGAGCCAGTGTTAGAAGCTCAGCTGTTCTTACTGACTTGTGCAACCTGCTTAACCTTGAGCCTTCATGTCCCATCTGGGGATGATAACACTGACCTCTCGGGGTAAGAATAAATGGGACAGTTGGCATGAAGAAATAGTGTCAATATTATTAAGTACTGCATGTGTCAGGTGAAAGACAAAAAGTAAAGTTAAGGACCCGCCCCCACTTGAAATAAAGGACAGTCTGACCTGGAAAGCTAACCCAGTTCCCTGGAATTTGCTAACTTCCCCTCACAAGGCCCTGAGATAGCAGGATACCAAGAATTCACACTGCCCCTCCTTTCTGCGAGTCAGCAAGTGGTAAATAGGTTCTTTAAGAAACAAAGAGATAGCTGCAACTCCAGTTTTCCCAGAAAAGATTAATTAGCACACCTGAGGCCCTAAGGTCTGTTGACCCTAACAGCGAGACCATCCAGCCTCAAAGGGTCATGTACTCAATGGACAGAGGGTCATACCCCCTCCCTAAGCTTGTGGGTTTTGCCTTTTAAAACACCTGTGCCCAGGGAATGGGGCTTCTCTCTGGCCTGCACGCTGAGGGAGCCGGTTTGAGCAAATGATTCCTGTTCATTAAAGCCTCTTGCGTGTTGCAGCAACTGGACTGGGCATTGAGATCTTGGGGGGTACTGACTGAAAATGAGAGACTCCTCATTCTGAGGGTCTTACACAGGTACAATGTGGCCACAGTAAGGATCTCTGAGGACAAACACATTCATCTGCCCAGGCCCAGACCCAGCCTGTACCACCTTCTAGAGCCTTCTAGGAGAATTTGTCATATTCAGGCCTAGTTGTGTACCTAGCCCTTTCTATGGGAAGCAAGTGGCTGTGTGGCTGTAGGTTTCTTGCCTAAGCAAACAGACCTCCTACTGGAGAGGAGCAGGGAATGAGGAAGAGGGTGACCAGCAGCAGGGAACCTTCTTGGAAGAGGTAACACATTGAGAAAGAAGGCAACAGCAAATGAATGTAGCAATTTCCTAAATTATGAAGACTGGGGATATTTACTTCCCCGGGCCCTGCATGTGGGTATGGGCAGATTAACTCCTAGGCACAGAGTGAAGCTGTGTGTTCAGATCAGATATATTCAGCCTCCCTGTTGCCCTTGCCTTGGGCTCATGGAAGGCTCCAGAATCCCACAGGAGGTAGGGAAGGTGGCGCGCGTGTGTGTGTGTGTGTGTGTGTGTGTGTGTGTGTGTGTGTGTGTGTGTGTGATGACCTTCAGGGACTCAGGTTTGAGTCCCAGCTGTTTGAGTCCTGAGAGATGGGCCTGAGTGTCCCCCATGTTACAGCTGAGTCCCTTACTGGAAGCATAAGGAAGGGTGGTACCTCAGTGGGTAGAGGTGGGGTTCATTAGCACAACAGAGCAATCGCCTGACCACAGACTTGCAAGCAATGGTGGGTACTGTTGGGAGTACCCCAGGCCCTCTAGCACTTTTGAGTGTTATCACTGAACCAGTTTGACTTAAGTCAGGAGCGGTTTACTGGCCACTTCAAAGGGAAGGCTGGAAGTTCAAGAATCCTCAGTTGGTAGGCCTGTGGTGTTCTCAGGTTCCAGAGTGAGGGTGGCATTCATTTGGGTCTGGGGCAGAGAGGCCTGAAGGAGGTGACCCAGAGAAGCTGCTGTAAGCAGGAAGAATGGGGAGGACTCCGTTCAGTTTCACACACTAGTGGGAAAGTAACATGGTGGAGACAGGGAACTGACAGTTCTCCAGTATCTCCCCCAAGGCGGTCCAGTGGTGTTAACTATCACAATGTGCATATCGCTACTCTGATCAGTTAGGTTCCAGAGGATGCAAGTACAGCATCTTCCATACACTGAGTATAAATGATGAAACTCCAGGACAGGTGAGACAGTTGGTACCATTGCCTCCCCCAGACCTCTCACGTAGGCTAAGCGGGCTTTGTAGAATGAACCCCCAGATTCTGCCCATGTCTTTCCCTGGACGACTGGGATGTAGGAACAGAAGAGAAGGCAGGAAGGGCCTCTTGGCAAGCATGAAGGCTATGGGAGCAGGACACCAGGAAGTGGGGTCTGTGGCATGACCTACACTTGGTCTGTCTCTCCTTTTCTACCAGTGCTGTTAACTACCTGTTTGCCAACCACCCATTGGGCTGCTGTGGCTTGTCCCTATCTCAGAGCAGAAGTTGCCCTCCCCTGTTCTTGTCCTATCTCCATAGTACCCAATTCACTGCTAACACATCAGGTCTTGGATTCTGAGGCTACACCCTCCACTGATGACACTACCATTGAATTCTTGGCACCTGGTTTCCTATGAAGGGGATCCCATGTCCCTGGTGTCTCCAGGGCATTCCCTTTCACTGTGGGTTCTCTGAACCCTCTGCCTGA
Source organism: Phodopus roborovskii (assembly GCF_943737965.1). Classification (NCBI taxonomy): domain Eukaryota; kingdom Metazoa; phylum Chordata; class Mammalia; order Rodentia; family Cricetidae; genus Phodopus; species Phodopus roborovskii. The sequence goes on from NW_026125264.1 coordinate 4,686,333, forward strand.
TCCCCTGTGACTAGACCCAGCCTGCTTAAAACAGGAAGAATGACAAAAGCCTTATGCCTAAGTTCTGTCCTCCTTTGGTGGGAGATGGTCAGTTATCAGCTTTCTTGTCCATTAGAGGCAGGGCCCTCAAACTTTATCTATGTGCCGAATCTGCTTGCAGAAGTAATTATCACCCAGATCTCTGTGGGCAAACAGGCATTCATGACTGGGCTAGCAAGTCAGTTAGTCTGCCTGTGTCTCAGCTTTCTCCACCCCTCACTGGCCACCAACATGCTGACTGCAAGAAGGTTGAGTGTCTTATTGGGTTCCCTATAGTAAAGGCACAGGCAGAAAAGCAAAGCTGTCAGACACGGGCTGTTTGACTGAGACCCTGTCTCTGTGGTGGGCCCTACCACAGAACGAAGCACAAGTTGCTCTCTCTACCCCTATGGCTGGTGCCATGCTTAATCTTGGTTGTAGACTCAGCTTGAAAGTAGCTGTTGCCAGGATCTAGAGCCCCTTGCCAGGGCTCCAAGTATGTCCTGGGATAGTTGCAAGACTAGCATGCCAGGTCCCCAATGCCTCCTCTACTACAAGATGATCAAGACAGCACCATGAGATAGGGCCAGATGACCCTTCTCTTACCTGGGGAATATGCCCCCTGGGAGTCGGAAGTCAGGCAGCAGAGGGCAAGCAGAATGGCCAGCCACATAGTTGCCTGGGTGAAGATCAGCATGTGGTAGACCAAAGCTAACCAGTATAGATATATGCAACAAGTAGAGCTCCGGTTCCAAGGCACAGTGGGAGAGCCTTGATGGGGGCGTGGCTTCTTGTTGAATCATTTTAACCAGAAGCGCTTCATCTCCAGGACCTGGGGCCACAAGAACAACCACTTCCTTTAGAGAAGTTTCTAAGCTGTGATCATTTGCAGGGGAGGAGGAAGAGAAGTGAGACCCATGAGCACAGCACCCTCCCTCCTGCCCAGGGGGAGAGGGAGTTTTCTACCACTCACCACACACAGGAGATGCTGATGTGAAGAATCCAGGGGATTTTCAGAAGCAGAATCACTTGACTCTCTAAATTTCCAGCCTCCCTGCATGACCCCTGCATCCTGCATCCTGTCGTTCTGAGTAGCCCTGCTCGAGAAACCCTGCTGCCCTTGGTGTGAAGGATTTCACCTGCAGGAAAGCTACTCATACTTCCCTAAAGTTCCTGAGGAGGAGCAATGGCATGTGGCTTCTGCACCTCTGATAAGCCCAGTGCCATGTGAGTGAGTTAGGGATCACTGCCCACTGAAGGCTCAAAGCCATTAGAGGAGAGGACGTTGTGTGGACAAAGGTCTGCTTCTGGCCATGCCTCTGCTTCCTGCCCAGCCCATGGTTTGAAGTAGGTGCCTGTAGCCAGCTGTCTAAATCTGAACCTAGGCTTTGCTTCCTAACCCCTGCTGTCATTAGACTAGGAACAACCCATGTGCTCAGTTTGCCTCCTGGGAATTGTGGTGAAGCATTGGGAGCCCCTTCAATGTCAAGGCTCAGAACAGGAGTAGAGCAAGCTCTAACTGGCCTCAGGGTGGGGAATATACTCACCTCTCAGAACTAGGCTAGAAAGACAGTGTGGAAGAATGCCTGGGTCCCGAATGCTTCCGAGGAGACCCATGGGCCTCCCAGACTGCCTGACATACAGATGTAATCAGATCTTGGAGGCTCAGGGGGACCTGTGTCCCAGATGAGTCCTCCTGGCTCCTACTGAATTCCAAACAGAGCAGCCAGGGTCTGTGGAACATGGGCAAGCTATGTAGTCTGGGGTACCAAGAGGTTTCTGGGTGCTTGGAGGTCTGTTGATTGGGTAGTTTGGCATTTAGTGCTATGCATAATGGATGGTATTCAGTGAGTGGTGGCTGTTATGATAGCCCCCATGGTCCTTTTCTGAATGGCCCTGGGACCCTCAGTTTTGGCTGCTAGGGTCTGGAACATAAGATCTTTAGCATACATGGAATTCACTGCTAGTGCTAGCTTCACTTTATAACATCTAACAAACACTGAGGGTTTGTATGTCAGAATATAGCCCCCAAAGATATGAGAGGGATGTTTTATCTCTAGTAGTAACCAGAGCATCAGTGGTCTAAGTGAGAGCTGGCAGTAGATCAAGCAAGGTCGGCTATTGAGGTTTAATAAAGATCAAGAGAAACAAATAGGCTGAATAAATGTTTATTCAGGGAGAAATAACCTACAACATAGACAGATGAACACCAGCAGGTTCCTGATCCCAAGGATGCCTCCGAATCTTCTCCTGTCCCTGTGCTGCAAGCAAAAGAGATCCCAGCGCCCCTTCCTCAGACTTAGTTCCCCCAGGTAACATCTGCCCCTGTCCCCACCCCCAATGGGCATGGTCTGTGCCACAGGTGCTGACAAAGTGAATATCTCACTACAATCCACTGTTTGATCCTTCCAATGCTGGGCAGTGTGGTGCAGTAAAGGACAAATTCAGAATTTTGAGTTCTCAGCTCATGTGCTACATGAAGGACCTGGAAGCTTCTGTGGAGACCTGGAAGAGAACTGTTTCTCCTGTAGCTGAAAAGCCAAGGTTACTGAAGATCAAATGCAGAATCTCATTCTCCAGTTGTCTGGAAAGCTGTTTGCAAAAGAATGGAATCCTGGAAGTTGGGATGGAGAATATGGGAAGATTCCAGCGAAGCAGGGATAGTGAACCCCTGAATTCTGATGGGTCTTCATTATCAGTGAAAGGTGGTATTCTCAGTGGGCCAACCCTGGGTACTGAGTCTGAATTAAGGTCAGCCTCTGTGGAGCCCCCAAAATACTGTGCCTGCCCTTAGGTCAGCATGTAGACAGTCTTCGGGGTACTAAACTTGTATTCTGTCCAGTATGGGTCGTCCCCTAGTTACTGTATCTACACATGCGTTGATTGCATGATGCAAGTGGCCCTGTAGATTCTGATCTTGTGCTCAGGTCAGAGTGTGGCACAGGGCCTGGAGTGACAGAAGTGTGAGGGTATCTCCCGGTTCTGGGCTTTAAGTAGACCAGCCTGTAATTATTGGATTCTGGGCCTTCTGTTGGAGGCAGTGTGCACATGGCTACCTGGGTATTAACTTTAAACTGAAAAGCATGCCATTGGCCCCACAAGTACCTGTCAGTTCTCTGATAGTCAGTTTGCAGGATACTGGGCCTAACATGAGGTTCAATGTTCTGATGACTGTCCCGAATTCAGCAAGGAGGCAGACCCTGTAGCTACTGCTGGGCTTGCCTTGAGGGCAGATGTGGATAACTCTCTTGGTACTGGGTCTGTCCTAGGAGCCATGTGAAAACAGTTCTCAGGGTGCTTGTCCTGCTGTGAGGGAAGTACAGGTGCCTCCTGAGTACTGACTCTGAATTAGGAAGCAGCATGTTTATGGTCCCCTGGATACTGACATTTGTATGAACATTATGATAGACCCCCTTTGGGGAGCAGTGTTAAAGCAGTTTCCTGGAGACTGGGCCTGCCCTGGGGTCTTTGTATGTGCAACCCCCGGAGAAATGGACCCATATGGGGCATTACCGGGGATGTTCCTGAGTACTAGTGATGTCCTTGGGGGTGTCATTGTAGGCAGCTGCTTTGGTACTGTTCCTGCATTTAGGATAGCAAGAGAAATGTCACATGGGTATGACCCTGTCTGGCAACCTGAGGGGTGTCTCTATGGTGGGTTAGGAGACTAGACCCCTATGCAGCACACTCAGATTCCTCTGTGGTAGTCTAGGCACCCAGGTTACCCTCCACTACACCTTCTGTGATGAGTCACTGGACTCTTCAGGATGTGTTGCTTAGTTTCACCTATTACACATTGTTTCCCTTTTAGTTTTGATTTCTCATGTTGTCCTGAAGAGGATAGAAGTGGTGGTTATAGTGGGTGTTTTTGAGTTTGACAGAGGCGTTCTCTCTCCATTCTGGTGGATTTTAACTCAGGACTGCTGCAAGCACATGGCCATACAAAACTTTCAGTGGCTCCAAGTTCTTGTGTGAGTTTGAAATTCCTGGGCAAGAGGGGGAGTTTTAGAAAGGAATTTTATTGCTGAGTGCTTAGGAGAAAGAAGGTAGAGTTTCTGGATAGCAGGAGCAGGTTCCAGGAAGTAGTACCATCAAACACCTGCCAGTCTGGGAGCTTTTTATAACACCAATAGCAGGAACTGGGGTGAGGCATGGTGGCGAGGCCACAAGGTTGGCACACCTATAAAATGCCTGGTCCCCGAGAGGAGCGAAGATGACAGGAAACCAGGACTTCCTTCTGGTATTTCTGGCAAGGATGGAACTGATGATGAGATCACAGGCCTTCTTGGAACTGCTGCTTGTAGGGCCTCTGCCTGGCCAGTTTTCACTTCATGTTCTCGTCATCTCTCAGGCCAGCCTTCTGAAGAGGAATTTGGGTGATGGCTGACCTTACTGTTTGCTGCTTGATTGGAGTAGTTGGGTGGTGGTGGTGGCCACATTAGAGGAGCAGCAGGTGGCAACTGAGCTTTGGGAGATTGGCCCACCAGGAAGCAAAGCACTGATGAGCGAATCTTGGGTAGGCAAGGTCTGGAGGGTTTCGGCTCCAGAATGTCTTGCTACTGCTGTGCCTTTACATTTTGGCTGCTGCTAATTTTTCTCTGGTCTGGCATGGTGTGTGTGTGTGTGTGTGTGTGTGTGTGTGTGTGTGTGTGTGTGTGTGTGTGTGTCCCCATTGCCTTTAATGCATTGTGATTATCTCATGGAAATATCCCATTCTACTGGGTAATTTTTACCTGTGGATTATTATGAAGATGATTTCCTCTTAAGTTGTATTGTTTAATTGAAGTAATCACTTTATACAATAATAGTGTTAATTTAAATAGAATTTTGATGATTAATGGTTTTTAAGAAATGTAATAAGGGATTATTGATAGAGGTTAGTTTAATGGGAAAATTAATATAGATAAAATTAGGATATAATATTGCCCCCCCATCCCTGACAGAGCAGGGGCTACAGAGGGTAGAAATGGGACCAAGGGAGTGTCATGCAGCTAGGACTTATGAATTTCTCTTGAGGAGCTATATAGATTGTGGCTTAGGTTAATGTTTAAGGCAAAAAACTGAGTCCCAGATGATAGGCTAGCTAACTTCTTTTAATCTTAATGATGTGAGATGTGTTCACAGGTTTCAGTGTGCATCATAGCTAAAACAAAGCTTTAAATATGACTAAAGGTTAGGCTAAGATGTTTTTGTTATGGCTTTGAGGTAGAAAATGTTGGGGAACAGTTTGAAGTTTAGAAAGACACACTTTTAATAGTTGAGAGAGGTACTTTGTTGAGGTCAGGGAACAAGAACAGTGGCAGCCTGGCTATTACAGGCTGATTGATGTACCTTTCTTGTTAGGATGGGCTGGAGATCAAAGGTGATTAATTCCTTGTATCCATTTCTGCCCTCAGTTTCCTGGTATGATTTAATAAAAAACTATTGATGAGTGGGTATGCACCCTGAGGATTTACAGTAGAAATGACTGGGGTTTTTTTTTTGTATATAAAAGGTTAGATTTGTGATTCTTTTAAGATTTATTTAATAAGATCATCTTTTGAGATAAGTAATAAAATCACTGGTCCCTTATTTGTAACCTCAAAATGTAGCCTGTCAATAAAGAACTGGCTGAGAAAAAAACTTGCTTGCTTTGTTAATCTAAAACAAGTTGCTTGGACATGAATATATATGGGTTTTTGGGGTAATTTGTTTTTCACCTGTAATACGTAAAATGTATAATCATGTAAGGGTTATGAAAAACATGCTATTTTTATTTTACTTGTATTCATTATAATTATTCACTTGAAAAATAGAATGTAACCCCATTGCAATTTTTATATTGCTTGAAAGATTCTGCTGGGGTTTATAGCTGTAAGGGAAACAAATTAAGAAGTTAGAAGGAAGACATCAGGAAGTAGTGTAGAAGGAAGTCATCAGGAAATGGATGAAAGAAAACACCAGTAAAAAAAAAAAAAAAAAAAAAAAAAGAGCAGAAAGAGAATAGAACAAATAACAAAAAAAGAATAGTAAAATGAAGAACTAAGCTTTGGTCCTTAGAAAAGTCCTTGTGTGTCTGTCTGTCTGTCTGTCCAGTATTTCACCTGCTCTGCATCTCCCCTTCAGTTTCTCTGACCTGCTGAAGGCTTGCCATTCAGCACCCTGACATGTTGGAGGGGGTGTGTGTGTGTTTCCCTTTTTCACTGGCCCCAGAGAATTAAGTTTTACTGCCTCAGATAAAAAAAAAAAGTCAATTGTGTGATTAGTCTGCTGACTCTGTGGCTTCCCCTTCAGTTCCTGAGCTGCTGAAGGATGGTCCTCCCTCCAACATTCTCTGGGGCCAGCGAAAAAGAGAGTATTATTCCTTTTATTTAGTTCTTCGATTTCTTTTATCAAAGTTTTATAGTTTTCCTAATAAAATATCTTAGGTATATTTTCTTTCTTTCTTTTTTTAATTGATTGCTGGGAAATTTCACATTATGCGTCCTAATTCCACTCATTTCCCAGTCCATCTGCATCCTGCTATTCCTGAGTCATGGAGATCCTATGGCTATAGTTCTGCAGGACCACCCCCTTCATGTGCTCTAGCAGGTCATAGATGGGGTAAATGTTGGGGTGGGCCAACTCAAAACGCTGAATATGTGCCTGGGTGGTAGCTGAGTAGGTTAGTCCAGGCTGCTGGGACCATCCTGCTCAGGCGAGGGGTGGAGCCAGCTCTCACACACCCACAGTGGGGGCTGTAGCCAACTTTCCTAAGTGTGGGAGCAAGCTCTCCTCTGTGGGATGGGATCATTGGGGTCAGCTCTCCCAGGAAGCATGAGGGGCAGGACCAGCTCTCCCAGTGCCAGTGAGGGGTGGGACTGGCTCGGTATGACTCTCAGACTTCAACATGCTTGGTTCGCATTGGCCCTTATGTTAACACAGGCAATGGGCATCAACACTCAACTGCAGCAGGACCATGGACCCAGATGTGGTTCTCAGCAGCTGCTTGTATCTGGGTGCCACGATGGCCTTGGGTAACATTACAGGCCACTCAGCTCTTTATGGGTCTGAAGGCAGCATGGTTCCTAAACTCCAACATGGTCCCAGGTGATAGCCCAGACCCCAGGCATCTTTGGTGTTAACAGGAGCCACAGACATTGACACAGACTCTTGCTATAGAATAATCCTTCTGTATACTGTGAATATGTATTATTGTTACTGGTGAATAAAAAGCTGACAGGCCGGTAGCAGACACAGAGAGAATGCTGGGGTGAAGAGGGGTGGAGTCAGGAGAGGTGCCAGCCAGCTGCAGAGGGAGCAGCACATGTAGAAAATGAGGTAACAAGCCATGAACCATGTGGCAAAGCATAAATAGAAACATGGATTATTTTAAATGTAAGAGTTAGTTAGTAACAGGCCTGAGCTACTGGTCAAGCATTTATAATTCATATTCAGCCTCTGGGTTGGTTATTTGGAAACTGGTGGACAGTGGGCAGGAGAGAAGCATCTGACTACATATGGTGTTCCAGTATGCCTGAAATTTCCACATGAAACTTAAAAAAGCTTAAAAGAAGGTTCAAAATACACAAAAATGGAGCCAGACACAGCTTTCTTGTCTCACAGTCTCATTCCAGCCACAGCAAAGCAGCTGCCAACCACCCTGAGCTAAGTGGTGCGGCAGGTTCCTGCAGTCTCTCTCTCTCTCTCACATGGCTGCAGTACAGGGAGGCTTCTCCTAGCTGCTGCCTGTGGGCTTGAGAGCTCTGCTAGCATGCTGCATGGTGAGTTTATGTTTTTGCTCATGCTGACTGAAAGAATTAGAGATACACAATAAGGAGAGATTCAGATAAGGAAAAAAAAAAGCCTTTAAACAGGTCACAATGTGTTTGTAAATGTGTGTAGGTTTGGAAGAAAGAAGAAAAAGGACACATACAGTTGTTGATTAAAATATATAGTTTAAAATAAAGTCCTTTAAAAAGGAATAGAGTAATAAAAATTAATAAGCCTTCAAAAGATGGGGAATACACAGAGTCTGGATGCTATATGTTATTGTGTTTCTTCTGATTTGTTGACTGTTAATGAGTAGATGGTAACCACTAATTCCCAGGTAAACCCATTTGATGCTAAACTGTGTCCTTCTAGCTGGTGTAGAATTTGAAGTGTATCCACTAACTACTCTATTTTGTGTTTGGGTGGGTGTGAGTCTGCTTTATGTGAGCATGAGAGCTGCATGTGCGTGTAGATACAAGGCTGTGCATAGGACCATGTATGTGTGCATGGAGACCAAAGATGGATGTTCACTGTCGTCTTCTCTCCCTCTCCACATTACCATTTGAGACGGGATCTTTTACTGAGCCAAGAGATCACTGATGTGCTACCCTGGCTGGCTGATGATCCTTGGGCATTTTTCAGCCTCTGCCCCTTCCCCTCAGTGCTAGTTAAAGCTCTGCACTGACATGTATGGCTCTTTATGCAGGTGCTGGGGGATCTGAACTCAGGGCCTCATCCTTCCCTGGAAGGCAATGTGGTCACTGACCCATATCCCTAGCCTAGTATTGAGGACTAGGCTTTTATACCCATGCACAAATGCACGCACTCATGCACACACGTATGCAGGCACAAACACACACAGAGAATTTAATTATACTTTTTTCTTTGTATTGTGTCTTTATCCAGGTTTATAATAATGGAGTGAGTGGGGAGCCATCCTTCCCCTTCTACTTCATGGAGTAGCCTGGGGAGCTCAGGTCACAATTCTTTAACTTAGGGAGATTTATGGTGCTTACAAGGATCTTGGACTTCCTTTCTGAGGATATAGGTTTTGTTTTATTGATTGACGTTTGTTGGTTGTTGTTTATCTGTTTAGATGTTTTCTATCATCTTGATTCAATTTCAATAGGCCCTATGTTGACAAAACATTTACTAAGATTGTCTATCTGAGAAGACTATCAGTTATAGAAACATTGCTTAAGGAGCCTCTGGGTTAGAGTGGCATATGATGTAATATCACCCTTTCTTCTAATTTGATTGAACTTAGAGTTCACCCCATGGATGGGTTCCTTAGGTAACTGTGTCAACATGTCTTTTGCAGTAAGGACCTTCCTTTCTCTGACTCCTTGTTTTCCTATTCTCGTTCTTTTCTGTTCTGATCATTCTTTCTTCTTTCCATCCACTGTGTTTGTCTTTGACTTATTCTTTTCTGCCTGTGCCCTTGAAGTGTATCCTGACTGTTTTTGAGCTATCTCTGATTTTTTTTTTTCTGAGACAAGGTTTCTCTGTATTGTTTTGGAGCCTGTCCTGGCACTAGCTCTGTAGACCAGACTGGCCTCGAACTCAGAGATTCGCCTGTCTCTGTCTCCCGAGTGCTGGGATTAAAGGCACGCACCACCAATGCCTGCCTGCATTATCTCTGACTTTTAATGCTAGAGAGTATAGCTATAAATGTTCCTAGAGGTGATTCTAATTTCTTTGCTGTCTTTATTTGCTGTTCCTACTGATCACTTCTACCAAAGAGAAGTGACATGTAATAGTGACAAGAGAGCTCAAGGCTCTTCATCATTAAATCAAGTCAGGGCAGGAGCTCTAGCAGGGAGAGCCCTTGGAGGCAGAAGTCAATTCCTAGTTCTTGGAGGAGTGCTGCTTGCTGACTTGCTCCTTATGGCTTGCTCAGACTACTTTGTTATAGAAGCCAGCACCACCATTCTGGGGTGGTCACCAGCCACAATGGGCTGGACCCTCCTTTATTTACTAAGAAGCTGCCTTAAGTCTAGTCTACAGCTTAGTCTTTTGGAATCAGCTTCTCAACTGAGAGCCCCCCTTCCCAGATGACTCCAGCTTGTGACAAGGAGAAATAAAAACAACAAAGAAAGCCACAAGGACACATGACAAGGCCAGGTTCATTGTCCACCTATTGGTGGGGACATTTCTTCATTATTGGCTCAAGTAAAGGGTCCCATTCTACAAAGTTATTCTTTTATTATTTTTTTTCCCTCCAGGCTGCTGGGGGTTGTACCAGGAAGCTTTATTTACACAGTAAAAGTAACAAGCAAATTCCTGAAACAAAGGACTGTAGTGCCAGGCGGTCATGGTCTGTGTGGGAGGGAGGGCAGGCAGGCAGCGGTGTGAGGAGGGGCTTGTGAAAAGGCCCAGCACAGGCTGCCCAAGGACTGATGCTCTGGTAGGGCCCCTGACTCACCACACCAGTCACCATACTACCTGAAATAGTACCACCGCTGCCACCTGGCTGGGACAGCACACATGGTCCTAGCACAGCCTGCCGGCCCATCTGTCTCTGACCCGGGCATCCTCCCCTCCCCCGCCACTGACAATGCAATTCATTTGCCAATGAGACTATCATAGGAGGTCAGGCTATCACCTAGGCTACAGGAGCTTCATCAGTCTGCAATTTTAAAATAACTTTCTCTTCTTCCTTAAGGGGCCTGGCACCAAGGGGAGGGGGTCTGACCAGCAGCATGGTGTGGCAAGGGGCAGCATCGTGGGCTGCATGGGCAGAGGGTCCCTGAGCCCTGGCACCTGGCTTACATTTTAAGTGGCCACCATTCAAGTAACTTTAACCACATCGGTGGAAATGGGGTGCAGGATCCAGGGGTGAGTTCTGACTGCTGTGAACTTTGAATGAGCCCAAGAAAAGTATGCCATCTGTCTGAATAGGAGACCCATCTGGGAATTGGTGGGGCATTTCCAGTTTAATATGGACCTTTCCTTTTTTCAAAAAATTTATTTTTCTTATTTTACATATCGATCCCAGTTCCCTCTCCCTCCCTACCTTTCTCTCACCCTGCCATGCCCCCGCCTTCACCACCCATGAGTAAGGCAAGGGTGGGCAGTCATGTAAACTGTCTAGGCTGCTACCCTGAACTCAGGTCAGGTACCTGCAGAGAGCAACTCCTGTCAGTTCAGTGGCTTTTGGAGTGGGCTGGGATGCAATGTGATGGATGGCAGGCCCTCTTCCCTAGTTGGCTTTGGTGGAGCCTCACTACAGCCTTGCTCTAGACCTTTGGGCTCCCTAGGCAAGTGGGTAGCCAAGCACACACTCAGCTTCCTTGGGGGAATGACACTCTCAGGCAGGTTGAGGAAGGTAAGGCCTTTAATGTTGCCCATATTGAAGCCAGCGATTGCTGAAGCCACAGTGCTGTGTGTGTGCGTGAGAGAGAGACAGAGACACACAGAGAGATACAGAGACACAGAGAGAGAGAAAGAGACAGAGAGACAGAGAGAGAGAGAGAACTAGTCTGTTTGCTGCCTGTGCCACCAAGCATGTGGGAGCCAGAGGGAACCTCTCAGGGCAACCTTCCTCCAAAAAGATGCAAGACCAGAGATGTTGGGGCTAGTGAATGAGTCTGGGTAGCATAGCTGCTGAAGGACGAATGGGCACCTTCTAGGCGAGACCTACCTTGTTCAATTAAAAGAATGTCAGAAAGCAAATGAAGACAGTCTTCCCCTAAGCACAAAGGCTCCTGTCATCTTTCCTGGCTACTATGCTGAGGGCTTGGAGAGGCCTTAGTGGAACAAGGGCAGTCCAGAGGGGCCTGAGGAAGCCGGAAAGAGCCAGTCCCTACCCTAGGTTTGGAACATTTCTTCTGCCCAGGGAACTATGTCCTAGAGGAAGGAAGGATGAAGTTGCCCTTTAGCAGTCAGGCTTAAGGAAGACAGTCTAAAGACAAGTTATCCATTACAGCAGCCTTAAGATACACCTATCGCGGTAAATAAGGATCAGGATAAACAAATAGGCTGAATAGATGTTTATTCAGGGGGAAATAACTTACAACCTAGACAGATGAACACCAGGAAATTCAACCCGATCCTCTCCTGTCCGAGTCCCGCCAGAAAGAGAGCGCCTTACTTGGCCCCCTCCGACCTCCTTCCACAGGTCACTTCCGCCCATGGCTCCACCCCCCAATGAGTGTGGTCAGTGCTATAGAAGGACTATCTCACTACATACACCCTCCACCAGGAGCTTCTGGTCACAGTCCACAGGAGAGGCAGCTGGCAACTAACCTATCCTTTGGCCTTAGCAGGCTGTGTGAAATGCGCCAGGGGCCAGAGCCCAGACTCTGCATCCCTCATGAGGGGTGGCTTTATGGACTGTGAGGCTACTCCAGATCCAGAACCTCTCACTGTGGGTTTTCTGGGCACTGGTGTTTGCTTCCCACACCCTCTCAACTACCATCCTCCAGGTTTGCTCAGAGAAAGTATGGCCTCTGTGACCCACCAGGCAGGGCTCACATGCCATGCCTTCACCAGCTTTCTACTTTGGCTTGCCAGTGCCCCAAGTCCCAGTGGTGTCCCACCATCACATGTATCCACCATGCTGCCCAACCTGGGTCTGATTTTAAAGAAACATTGCCTACACATGAGAACTTGAGCCATCCTTCTGGTTGACTGAGTTTAGACAAAGGTTCCCATCAGTCTTTCTTTAGGACAAAGGTAGCCATTTGGGCTCAACCAATGGAGGATGGAACCTCAGAGGGTAGGCACAGCCGAGTGACTACAAAAATGCCTAGACCACGGCCCATGAACTCCAGAGAATGCACCAGTTATTTTTAGCCTTGTGGGAAAACAAGCCACTTGTGTAAGCCAGCCCACTTGCTATTGTCTGCAGCAGATGCCAAGTTTGCTAGAACCCAGAGTCCCAGAGTGCAGATCCCTGTAGCATGTCTGCAGGGAAGACTCTGGGAGCTGCCTGAACAGATGCACTCTGGGAACTATGCTGGGAGTAAGGAGCTGCGAGGGGTAGTGTGAGTCAAGCCACTAAGGCTCACATCAGTGGACTGGCAGGAGGTGTCTTGAAGCTGATGGTGGTACACTTTCATTAAAGCCAGCAGTGTCTGTGAACAAGCAAAAAATTGTGCTAGGAATGCTGTGGAGACTCAAAGGCCCCCAGCTTAGGTTGCTACAGAGGGATGCCTACAAAGTAGCCAGCCTGCAAAGCAGCCAGCAGACATCCCTCTGCCCAGGAATATACACAGGACCAAGACTCCTGCACCTGCTAGTAGTTCCTGAGGACACTATGAAGAGGTCATCTTGTCACTGACATCTCTACACTCAGCCGAATCCACTGAACTCAGCCCTCAGGGACTGGGGAAAGTAGGAAGGCTGCCAGTGCCAGCCTTGCCAAGGCAGGCCCTGTTCTGGCAGCAGTGTGGGTGATTCTTGGCTCCATGGGAGAGTTCATGGGCCCACTTTTCAGTCAACACAACCATCAAATGCCTAGTATGGATGGCTTCTGGTCATTCCTGAGCTATCCCAGGCCTGGAAAAATGGGACACGGATTATTCCCAGAATCCCTGCACAGTGCCCCAAATGGGCATATCATCTGGTGTCACTACAGGAAGCATCTCCTGAACCTTCCTCAGCCTGGAGCAGGGAAACCTGGGAGAGAAGGCATGGAGTAAACTAAGTAAAAGGAGGCTTTGGGCAACTCCCCAGATAGAACCTGAGTGAGGCCACAGCGGGCTCAGATACCTGGCACTCTGCTTGAGGGATGCGGCCTACTGGAGAATGACTACCCAGCACTCCATGAGTAACAAAGAAGAGGAGACCAAACCAAAAGCCTGTTCTTGGGCTACAGTAGTTCCATGGAACTGGCAGGAGGCCAGCTGTTGCCTGTGAGGTGTGGCCAAGTTGCCTTCACAAATTTGGGCACTACAGGGGCGACAGCTGCTCCCTGGGAAGTGGGTGGGCTCCCCCTTTGGAAGCTTTTTCCCCAGACCCAGGAGCTAGGATCTCCCTTGTGGTGATCACCTAAGGCCTGGAGGAAGGCCCATCCATGGCAGTCTCTGCCTCAGGCCTCCGTCCACAGCCACCTCAGTTGTTCTCCATCTGCTCAACATCCAGCTCGCTGTCCAGAGAGCAGAGGCTCTTCGTGCAGGCTCCAAGGTCCTGCCAGGCTGTGGCCATCTCCCCCTCCTGCAGCAACCCTCATCCAGACTGCAGCCATCCCACTCCTCACAGAATAGGTCCTCCTGACAGGGGATAGGATCATCAAAGGGATGGGGAACAGGCTCTGGAGCTGGGGGTCCCTGCAGGGGTCCTGCCCCTGGGTTGAAAGCTGAGAACAATGTGGTCCAGGATTGGGTATTGCTGGAAAGGGGCTCTGGGAGCTGTGGTCTTCCACCCACATGCTCAGGCAACCAAGGCTGCTGAAGGTCTGGCAGTTCTGTGCCATCTTGGCAAGGCCTAGAGAAGGCCTTTGCTCTTGCACATCGTCAGAACGCCACCTTTTCACACTAATCTTGTCATTAAGGACGCATGGCTGGGAGCGGCTGCGGGCAAGCCCACAGGAACGTCTTGCCATCTCTGGTGTTCAGGCAGGAGTGCTGTTGGCTGAGGGTGGACAGCATTCTGGGAAGGAAAACTGCTCCTTGTGAGCAAGAGAGACCACTGCAGGTCCAGCCTCCCACAAGCATGGCCCACATGTCCACAGAGGGCTGAACCTGGTGCTCCTTGGCAGGGCTGTCCCCCAAAGCGCTGGTACAAGCTCGATTGGTGGCAGGGTGAGGATAGCCCATTGGCCCGAGCAGGGAGGTTGAAGCTGGAGCTCCGCTGCGTGGGGCTGACAGCATTGGAGTAGCGCTGGATGCTGCTCCCACTGTAGCACCTTCTCTTCTCCGCAGGAGAAGACTTTGTACCCTAAGGGCCGCCATGACGTCTGGCAGCTGGACATTTCGTCAGAGGATAGTGACCGGGACTGGCGTTTGCTGTGGGGAGCTCAGGGGTTCCCATTGTGGTCACTGATGCTGAGGTCTTTGATTAGGCTGGTCACTGCACAGGCGGTCACCACCTCCGGGTGCCACGGGGAGCTACCCTGACATTTTTCAGGCAGACACTCCCCGATGCTGGAGCTTGGTTGGTCAATCTGAAGAGGGCATTTTCTGTTGAGGTTTCTCCATCTGTCATTTTCCATATTCCCACAGTATAGAAGGGTAGGTCCTTGACTCATCTTCTTTGGCCTGTGCAGTTCAGGGATGAAGGTCCTGTGTGGTATGGAATCTGCTTCCTGGATGATGAGGCTTCTCCTTAGGATCATCACCATGGTAAGGGAAGTCAGGCACTGGGCTGCATCCTAGGGTGGGCACAGGCTGTCTTCATGTAGGCAGACTTGATTAATAGTGATACCCAGGCATTCCAGGGAGTGATGCCATCAGAAACAGCTTCCCATTAATTGCTCAGTCTGGAGACAAGGTCTTCTAGGAATGGCCAAAAGTAGTCAACAAGTAAGCACTCTGCACTTCCTTCTTCTGTCTCTGGTTTACTTTGCTGTACGGTTTCTTCTAGAAAGCTAACCGACTTTGTCCAAGAAAGTCTCACTTTTTTGAAAAACTAAAGTATTTCCAGATCTACCTCCAAAGCGGAACTTGGGTGTTGGCAGCTCTTCAAAAAGTTCAAATCCTTTACTGAACACATTCTAGCAACTCTGCCTTGGTCCAGTTACATGAAGTTATTAGAAAAAAGCCTTTTACGTCCAACACCCTGGAGAGAGGCTTCACACATTGCTTCCTCTTCTCAACTGCATTGTCAAGATCAAGACATAGCATCGGAAGTCCCTTTGTCAACACAAACATGAAATCCAGACAGCTTTGTGGAAAGATTCAAAAAGTCTTCTACCTTCAAGTTAATGTTAGATAGCCCTTCTTTCTCTAAAATACTTGCAGAAAGCTTAATTGCAGAAGGAGAATAATCGATCCCAGTTATATTAGAGAAACCATGTTTCACCAAGTTCAACCAGGAAAACATCATTTCCAGTTCCAGTGTCAAGCACTGAGGCATCCGATGGGATCTTGTGTTTCTGCATCCACCTCATTAGTCAGGTCATACTCTCTTCCCCAAACCAGATTTCTCCTGTATCTCCATATTCTTGGAATGTTCTCAGTTCTCTCTCATCAACAGCATCCCAATGCTCTCATGTCCCCATTGTAGACTGGCCGAAGTCGGCTGCCACACAGGGACCGCGGTGCCGCTGTGGCCGTCAGCTTCCGCGTTCATGTTGCTCTGTCAATAAAGTTATTCTGTAGATAATAGGTACACGAACTCACAAAGAATGGAACTAGTGACATCAAATGAGCTCACACACTCCAGAAAGACTGTTCAGAGGGCCAGCCATCTGAGTAGTGAGTTCCTATAGGATGGAGAGAGTCTAGATTTCAGCCCCATGGTTGGGTGGGAGACAGGGCAGGGTCCAAATCCCTAGTACTCATCCAGTCTACAAGGTGTCGTCTGGATTCTATGCTCTTGGCTATCAAACATGCTGGGAGTGTTTCTTGCCTCTCCTTCCAAACCCTGTTTTCTCCTCTCTCCTGCTTTGGAATGTATTCAGAACTTGGTAGCCTGTTCTGGGCACCATCCCCAGTGATACCAGGAGCCCCACTAGATGACATCCTAGATTCTGAAGCCATTCTTGTGGCTATCATGGTGACCTTGGTAATAAGCTTCCAGGTAGGAAAGACATCCTGGTCATACCTGCATCTGCACAGATAGGGCCTGTGCTCAGAAATGCCACTGTTCTGCATATGTAGAACTCATGAAAGAAATAGATGGAATTTTAGCCTTAGAGAGTTAAACATCAAGTAAAACAAAATTACCAAAGCATATAGTAAACTGTGAGCATACCAGCCTGAATGACTGCCAGAGAAAATTGAGGGAGGCAAGAATGTTTTCCAGGATCCTTCCATAGGAGGGTAGAGGATTAGAAAAGGAACAGCCAGTGGGCACACAGTAGACTGTGCATATCCCCACAACCTGACCGCCAGCTCTGCTGTTGCAACATGTGTTATCTGGACTAGTCAGCTGACCTCTAACAACCATGTCTTTGTTGAGGACATGTCAAGATTATGTAAGAAATTTCATGTGATGGTCCCCCAGAGAAGGGGAAAGGGACAAGATCTCCTGAGTACATTGGGACTGTGTGTGTGGGGGGGGGGGAGAATTAGGAGAAAGAGAAGGGGAGAAGAGGAGGGGAGAGGAAGGCATGAGGGGAGCAGGAAGATTGAGACAGGGAAGAATAGAGGAGAACAAGAATAGAGATACCATAATAGAGGGAGCCATTATAGGTTTCAAGAGAAATCTGGCACTAGGGAAATGTCCAGAGATCTACAAGGATGACCCCAACTAACAATCTAAGCAATAGTAGACAGGCTACCTTAAATGCTCTTCCCTGATAACAAGATAACAAGATTGATGACTACTTTATATGCTGTCTTAGAGCCTTCATCCAGTAGCTGATGGAAGCAGAAGCAGACACCAACAGCTAAACACTAAACTGAATCCCTGGAATCCAGTTGCAGAGAGGAAGGGGTGATGAGCAAAGGGGTCAAAACCAGGCTAGAGAAACCCACAGAAAAGCTGACCTGAACAAGGGGGAGCTCATGGACCCCAGTCTGATAGCTGGAAACCAGCATAGGACTGACCCAGATTCCCTGAATGTGGGTATTAGGAGGACCGGGCAGTCTATGGGGCCCAGTGGATCAGTATATATATACCTAGTATAAGAATGGACTTTGAGAGCCAATACCACATAGATGGATACTCCTTCAGTCTAGACACCTGGGGGAGAGCCTAGGCCCTGCTCCAAATGATATCACAGACTTTGAAGATTCCCCCAGGAAGGTCTCATTCTTCTTGGGTAGCTGAATGGGGATGGGATGGGAGTTGGTGGGGGGATAGGGGAGGAGGGAAGGGAGAGGGAACTGGGATTGACATGTAAAACAAGCTTGTTTCAAATTTAAATAAAAACCACAAAAGGAAATTTCATGTGAAATCTCACTGCATCATTCATCACATATGGTAGTGATTGCGCTCTACAAAACTCCACAGTGGTAGTTTGCTCACTTCGGAGGCAAGACTGCAAGCATCAATGTATCCAGCAGATACAGGATGCACTATTTAGAAATGTTTATTTCTAAAGTGTACGTTTTTAAAATATATATTTTAAAAATTTTATGTGTATATGTACTTGTGTAGCTGCACATGCAGGTGCCCTTGGAGGCCAGAAGAGGGTATCACTTCCTCTGGGACTGTCAGTTACAGTCAGTGTGAACTGTTTAATGGGAGTGTTGAGAACTAAGGCCATGTCCTTTGCAAGAGCAGTATGTTGTACTCTTAACCACTGAGCCATCTCTCCAGCTCACATTTATCATTTCTTTGTGTATGTGTGTGTGTGTGTGTGTGTGTGTGTGTGTGTGTGTGTGTGCTTGCATGTGTGTGTTTCATAATGAGAAAGATTTATGGAACAAGGTTTTATTTTACCACACAAGGTATAATAAATCTCATTTTCCAGCTAAATAATCTGTTCTATAGAGCACATAGAAGATATTTTACACACACACACACAACAACAACAACAACAACAACAACAACAAAACCCCTAAATTTTGGAAAGTGGTTCACATGGTGGGTGGGATTTGAATGCCAGTTTTCCCAATGACTGTCAAGGCCCTTCAGCACTCTGTGCCTCAGTTTCCTCACATATATGAGGGAGATAATGAGAGCACGCCTGTGATACTGTAGTTTATAATTACAATTGTAAACAATTATAATTACTTGTTTGACCTTCGTTAATTTTCTTTCTAAGGTTTTGACAATTGTAGTTTATGAAATAGATTGATAACATACAGATTAAAAGAGGCAAATAAGTTTTATTACTTATCAAGAAAGAAAAGAAAAATGAAGCATTTTGGGTGTTTAAAACAAGGCTGGAGTCTCTCCTTCCATCAGGCTTCAGGCATGCAAGCCGCCTTCAAGATGAGCTTGCCATTTGTTTGCTTGTTGTTGCTGCTCTTCTATCAGATTCTCAGGAAGTAGCCCAGGCTTGCCTCAAATACACAGACCTCCTTCATTTTCTCCCAAGATCTGAGATGGTGATCCAAGATTCAAGATACTCAGGCCTTGCTGAGTTAGACTTTTTTCCTGGGCTACAGGCACACCTTCAGGTGTGACCTGATGTTAGACCAGGCTGACCATAGCTGGAGTCAGTTTGTTAGGTCTCACCATCTTTGCAAAGGATCCTTTCCCCCATCACACAGAAAGTTGGCTGTACCGACCACATTCTTATAAAACAGCTTAATTTATCTAATAACAAAAATGAGCTCCTGTTTTAGAGTCTATGGAGAGCTGCCATTTTCTTTGAGACTCAAAACACAGTTGAAAGCTGCTTAAGTCAGCGTCTCCTAGTTAAAACCCTCTTTTTTTTTTGTCTAGGCTGATATGCCTCCAGTGAGTCTCATGGATATGGAATGAGATTCAAAAGAGTGGTTTGTGGTTACAAACAAACTCAAACAAAGCTAATGCTGCTGGAGAGAGGAATTAATTAAGAAGGTGTGATGTCCATTCTTAGCTGTTAACTTGATTATATATAGAATTAACTATAATCCAAGTCACTGGGTACATCTGTTAGGAATTTATTTCTTAAGTCATTTGAAGTGGGAAGATCTACCTTTAATCCAGATCTTTTGAGGTGGGAAGATCAAACTTTAATCTGGGCCACACCCTTTGCTGGCAGCCTAATTAAAGGATATGGAAGAAAGAAGCCCTCTCTTTCCTCTTTGATCTCCCTGGCAATGCCATTCTTTCCTGACATTAGAACCTAATTCTTCAGGATCCTGGCATAATATCCTGCTTGTAAGTCATTCTAATAAATCCTATGTGTGTTCTTTATTTAAATTCTGTTACTTTAGAGAACCTGAGTAATAGAGAAGGAAAGAGGAAGACAACACAGTGAAGATCTTACTATGCAGAGAAGCTTTCCAGGGAGGCAGCCATCAGAAGGCCACCTGGGTTGTCTCTGTCTGGACAGGTGTCACATGCCCATCCCTCCTTCCTGGGACATGAGCATTCCCATGTGGATGAGAGAGCTCAGAGCACCCCATTCACACTGCTGCTCATTTCCACTGCAGATGCAAGTCCTGTACCAAAGGGGAGCTGCTTCCCTCTTTCCCAGTCTTGTCCTACAGGCAATCAAGGCCAGTGAGCCTTTGTCCTTCTGCTCCACGGGAGGGGTTCTGTTCTCCCTGTCCTCCCAATTTTGAAGTCATTGGATCAGCACATTGGACTTTGGAGGTTTCCTTACTATGATCTTCTGTCCCTACTCTGCAGGGAGTCAGCCTTTCCAAAAATCTCCTCAGGAATACAGTCACACAACACACTCCTAGAGCCTTGTTCTCATCTATTAGAATTTCTCTCAAATTCTCTGAAACCTCTACACCCATTTCCTCAGGCTAGCTCTGACATCTAGTGGCTGCTGTTGTAAAGATAAAACATAGATCTTGCTCCATAAGGAGCAACCATTTATTGAAGCCAAACATGGGTGATTATGCCAGGAAACATAGATCCATAGAGGTATTATTCCTGATGTAAAGGGATCCTGTGGTCAGACGTGGCCTCCCACTCTTACAACCTTTACATGGTAGGCTAGTTCAAATGGTACAACTAATATGAGAATAGCGACTTTTGAGAGCAGGATGCAACCTGGACCTCATACTGTTAGCTTAGGAAAGTGCTGGCTAGGGTGTGAATTGGCCAGATTGTGTTTTGACCAATCTTTTTGAAGATGGGACTTCCTTGGTCTCTCTCTCTTTTTTTAGACTCCATATTATATTTTTTATTACTGGACAAATCATTCCCAATTTAAACATGACCAAATCTGCAGGTTAATAATCTTTATCTCCATCCATCTGGCAGATAGATCATGTTGACCATGATTCAGTACAAACTCTCAGTCTTGCCATTGTGTGACTCCTTCCTTACAGGCCCAGCTTGGTTCTCCTCCAGTGTCTTCTCTTGGAGTTGTACCTATTCCACTGAGGAATAGGACAATTTTGCTTTTGTTTCTTGGCCAGGAATCACTTGATTCTGAAAATCTTGTGAGAAGACATGCGAGAATCTGAGTTAGGCGTGTGCTGCCCAATGGCGGAGGAAAGGCGAAGAGCTTCCTTGGTCTCTTTTAACCCTTTGATGGAAAAGGCACCCATTTCATTTACATCCCCAATTCTTTTTTTATATTATTTTATTTTTATTTTACATATCCATCCCAGTCCTCCTTCCTTTCATCCCTCCCTTCAGCCCTCCATCTCTTCTTCCCTCCCTCCCTCTTTCCCCTCTCTCCCACCCTCAAATGCACCCTGACCCCCCTTCCCTTCTACCCCCCCCCACTCCATAAGTAGGGTGATGCCCTCCATGAGGGGGTCATGTAACTTTGCCAAGTCATTTGTAGTAGGGACTAGGACTTCTCTCCTGTCTCTAGGTTAGGGGAGTATCCCTACATGGGGGATGTGTCTGCAAAGTCCTTTTGTGCACCAGGAATACATGCTGGTTCCACTGTATGAGGGCCCTTAGACTGCCCAGGCCTTCTAACTAAGACCCATCATCAATGGGTCTGAGTCAGTCCCATGCTGGATTCCCAGCTATCAGTCTGGGGGCCCATTAGCGCCTCCTTGTTCAGGTCAACTGTCTCTATGTGTTTCTGCAGTGTGGTCTTGTCCTCCCTCTCTGCATCTGGATTCCAGTTTGGCTCAGTGTTTAGTTGTGGGTGTTTGCTTCTGTTTCCAATGGGTACTAGATGAGAGCTCCATGATGGTGGATAAGTTAGTCACTGATCTCATTATCAGGGAAGTGCATTTATGGTAGCCTTTCCACTGTTGCTCAAATTGTTAGTTGGGGTCAGACTTGTAGGTCTCTGGACATTTCTTTAGGTTGTTTTCTCTTCAATCATATAATGGCTCCCTCTTTTATGTTCTCTCTCTCTCTCTCTCTTCTATTCCTCCCTGACTCAATCTTCCTAGTCCCACATGCTTTCCTCTCCTCCCCTTCTCCTTCTCCTAGTTCCATCTCTACTCACTACCCCCCCCACTCCTCATGTGTTCTGGGGGACTTCTCCCCTTCCCCCTTCTGTAAGAGACCTTATATGGATCTCTTAGAATCCATCTTGTATCCTAGTTCTTCTGGTGGTGTGAATTATAGGCTGGTGATCATTTGCTCTATGTCTAAAATCCATATATGAGTGAGTACTTACCATGTTCCTCTTTTTGTGACTGGGTTACCTCATTCAGGATGGTTTCTCCAAGTTCCATCCATTTGCCTGCGATTTCAAGATTCCATTGGGTTTTTTTTTTCTGTTGAGTAGTATTCCATTGTGTAGATGTGCCATGTCTTCCTTATCCATTCTTCAGTTGAGGGGCGCCTAGGTTGCTTCCAGGTTCTTGCTATTACAAATAATGCTGCTATGAGCACATGTCCTTGTTGCATGGATGTGGATCATTTGGTTATATGCTTAAGAGGGGATTTCTGGGTCCTGTGGTAGACTGATTCCCATTTTCCTGAGGAACCACCATACTGATCTCCAAAATGGCTTTATAAGTTTGCATTCCCACCAGCAGTGGAGGAGTGTTCCCCTTTCTCCACATCCTTTCTAGCATAAGTTGTCATTGGTGTTTCTAATTTTAGCCATTCTGGCAGGAGTAAGATGGTATCTCAAAGTTGTTTTGATTTGCATTTCCTTGATAGCTAAGGATGCTGAGCACTTTCTTAAGTGTCTTTCAACCTTTTTGATTTCCTCTTCTGAGACTTCTTTCTTCAGTTGTGTACTCCATTTGTTGTTCTGTACTCTTATTTGGTGTTTTGTTGACTAGTTTCTTGAGTTCTTTGTATAATTTGGAGATCAGCCCTCTGTCAGATGTAGGATTAGTGAAAATCTTTTCCCATTCTGTGGGCTGCCGTTTGGTCTTGTCCACTGTGTCCTTTGCCTTACAGAAGCTTCTAAGTTTGAGGAGGTCTCATTTATTAATTGTCTATCTCAGTGTCTGTGCTGCTGGAGTTATGTTCAGGAAGAGGTCTCCTATACCAATTTATTCAAGGGTACCTCGTACTTTCTCTTCTAAGAGGTTCAGTGTGGCTGGATTTAGGTTGAGGTCTTTGATCCATTTGGACTAAGTTTTGTCCATGGCAATAGACATGGGTCTATCTGCAGTCTTCTACAAACCATCATCCAGTTGTGCCAGCACAATTTGTTGAGAATGCTTTCCTCTTATCATTGTATGCTTTTAGGTGTTTTGTCAAAAATCAGGTGTTTGTAGGTGTGTGGGTTAATATCAGGATTTTCTATTTAATTCCATTGGTCTACTTGTCTATTTTTGTGCCAATACCAAGCTGTTTTCAAGACTATAGTTCTGTAGTAGAGCTTAAAGTCGGGGATGGTGATGCTTCCTGAAGTCCCTTTATTGTACAGGGTTGTTTTGCCTATCCTGGGTCTTTTGTTTTTCCATATAATGATGAGTATTATCCTTTCAAGGTTAGTGAAGAATTGTGCTGGGATTTTGATGGGGATTGCGTCTAATCTATAGATTGCTTTGGGCAAGATTGTCATTTTTGCTATGTTTATCCTATATATCCAAGAGCATGGGGGATATTTCCATTTTCTGGTATCTTCTTTAATTTCTTTCTTTAAAGACACAAAGTTCTTATTTTATAGGTCTTTCACTTGTTTGGTAGCGTTACCCCAAGATACTTTATGTTATTTGTGGCTATTATAAAGGGTGGTTTCTCTGATTTCTTTCTCAGCCCCTTTGTCATTTGAATAAAGTAGGGCTACTGATTTTTTTGAGCTTATCTTGTATCCTGCCACTTTGCTGAAGGTTTTTTATCAGTTGTAGGAGTTCCCTGGTAGAGTTTTTCGAGTTGCTTATGTAAACTATAATATCATCTGCAAATAGAGAAAGTTTGACGTCTTCCTTTCCAATTTGTATCCCCATTGATCTCCGTTTGTTGTCTTATTGCTCTAGCTAGAACTTCAAGTACAATATTGAGGAGATATGGATAGAAAGGGCAGCCTTGTCTTGTTCCTGATTTTAGAGAAATCGCCTTATGCTTCTCTCCATACAGTTTGATGTTGGCTGTTGGTTTACTGTATATTGCTCTTGTTATGTTTAGGTATGTTCCCTGTTATCCCTGATCTCTCCAAGACCTTTTTCCGGAAAGGGTGTTGAATTTTGTCAAAGGATTTTTCAGCATCTAGGGACATGATCATGTGGTTTTTCTTTTTCAGTTTGTTTATATTGTGGATCATGTTGATAGATTTTCATATGTTAAACCATCCCTGCTACCCAGGGATGAAGCCTACTTGGTCATGGTGGATGATATCTCTGATGTATTCTTGGATTCGGTTTGCCAGTATTTTATTATTTTTGCATCAATGTTCATGAGGGATATTGGTCTGTAATTCTCTTTCTTAGTTGTGTCTTTGTGTGGCTTGGGTACCAAGGTGATTTTGGCCTCATAAAAACAGTTTGGTAATGAACCTTCTGTTTCTATTGTGTGGAACAATTTGAGGAGTATTGGTATTATCTCTTCCTTGAATTTCTGGTAGAATTTGCACTGAAGCCGTCTGGCCCTGGCCTTTTTTAGTTGGGAGGCTTTTGATGACTGCTTCTATTTCATTAGGGGTTATAGGCCTATTTAAGTTGCTTATCTGTTCTTGATTTAATTTTGGTAAGTGATAACTATTGAGAAAATTTTTCGTTTCCTTTGGATTTTTGAAATTTGTGGAGTCCAGGTTTTCAATGTATGACCTGAAAGTTTCCTCAGTGTCCGTTGTTATGCAGCCCTTTTCATGTCTGATTTTGTTGATTTGCATGTTCTCTCTCTACTTTTTGGTTATTTTGGATAAAGGGTTTGTCTATTGTTGTTGATTTTCTCGAAAAAAACAACTCTTGGTTACATCAATTCTTTGCATTGTTTTTCTAGTTCCTATTTTATTGCTTTCAGCCATCAAATTGATTATTTCCTGGCATCTACTTCTCTGGGGTAAATTTGCTTCTTTTTGTTCTAAGGCTTTCAGTTGTGCTGCTAATTTTCTAATGTGACTATACTCTGTTTTCTTCTTATGTGCACTTCACGCAATGAACTTTCCTCTTGGCACTGCTTTCAAAGTGTCCCATAAGTTCTGGTCTGTTGTGTCTTCATTCTTGTTGAATCCTAAGAAACCTTTATTTTCTTTATTTCTTCCTTGACCCAGGAATGGTGCAATTGTGCAATGTTCAGTTTCCATGAGTTTGTAGGGTTTCTGCGATTTGTGTTGTTGCTGAATTCCAACTTTAAAGCATGGTGGTCTGATAAGATACAGGGGGCTATTCCAATTTTTTTTTTTTGTTTCTGTTGAGGTTTGTTATGTAGCCTAGTATGTGATAGATTTTAGAGAAGGTTCCCTGTGGAGCAGAGAAGAAGGTATATTCTTTTGTGTTTGGATGGAATGTTCTATAGATGTCTGTTAAACCCAATTAGGACATAACTTCTGTTAGTTCTTTTGTTTCTTTGTTAAGTTTCTGACTGGTGGTCCTGTCTAGTGGTGAGAATGGTGTGTTGAAGTCTCCCAATATAAGTGTGTGAGGTTTTATGTGAGCTTTGAGTTTTAGTAGTGTTTCTTTTATGAATGTGGGTGCCTTTGTATTTGGGTCATAGATGTTCAGAATTGAGATTTTTTTGTGCTGATGGATTTCTCCTGTGAGAAATTTTGATTAATTTTGGTTTGAAGTCCAACTTGTTAGCATATTAGGATAGCCACACCTGCTTGCTTCTTGGGTTCATTTTATTGGAAGATCTTTTCCTAGCCCTTTACCCTGAGGTAATGTCTATCTTTGAAGCTTAGATGTGCTTCTTGTATGCGGAAGAAGGATGGATTCTGTTTTCGTATCCATTCTGTTAGCTTGTGTCTTTTAATAGGTGAGTTAAAACCATTAATGCCGAGGGAAAGTAAGGACCATTGATTGTTAATTCTTGTTTTTTTAGATTTGTTGTTGGCAGTGGTATTGTGAATATATTTGTCCTGCTTTACCCTTGGTTTCTGGTGAAGTGGGATTATCTGTTGCCTATGTCTTTGTGAGCGCAGTTAACTTCCTTGGGTTGGAGTTTTCCTTCTACAGCTTTCTGTAGGGCTGGATTTGTAGATACAAATTGTGAAAATCTGGCTTTGTCATTAAATATCTTATTTTTCTGTCTCTAGTGATTGAGAGTTTTGCTGGGTATAGTAGCCTGGGCTGGCATCCTTGGACTCTTAGTACTTGTAGACCTTCTGGCCTTGAGAGTTTCCATGGAGAAGTAAGGTGTAATTTTGATAGGTCTGCCTTTATATGTTACCTGGCCTTTTTCTTTTGCTGTTCTTAATATTCTTTATTTATTTTGTATGTTAGGTGTTTTGATTATTATGTGTCAACGGGTCTTTTTCTTTGGTTCACTCTATTTGATGTTCGGTATGCTTCTTGTACTTTCATGGGCATGTCTTTCTTCAGATTGGGAAAGTTTTCCTCAATGATTTTGTTGAATATGTTTTCTGCACCTTTGAGCTGGGCTTTTTTGCCTTCCTCTATGCCTATTATTCTTAGGTTTTGCCTTTTCATGGTGTCCCACTTTTCCTGGATGTTTTGTTTTATGGATTTGTTGGATTTATGATTTTCTTTGGTTGATGAATCTATTTCCTCTAGTTTATCTTCAGCATCTGAGATTCTCTCTTCCATCTCTTGTATTCTGTTGGTCATGCTTGTGTCTTTAGTTCCCGATCATTAGCCCAGTTTTTCTATTTCTGAAATTCCTTGTGTGTGTGTGTGTGTGTGTGTGTGTGTGTGTGTGTGTGTGTGTTTTCTTTTCAGCTTTCAAGTCTTGAACCATTTCCTTCACCTGTTTAATTGCTTTTTCTTGGCTTTCTGTACTATCTTTAAGAAATATGTTCATTTCTTCCAATTTTTTTTCATTTGTTTTTTTTCCATTTCTTTAAGGGATTTTCTCACATCGTGTTTGAGAGCCTCTATCATTTTTATGATGATATTTTTTTTAAGTCATTCTCTTCTGCTTCATCTGCTTTGAGGTGTTCAGGTCTAGTTGGTGTAGAGTCCCTAGATTCTGGTGGTGTTATGCTTGTCTTTCTATTGTTAGATATTTTCTTGTATTGCCATCTTCCCATCGCTTCTTTCAATAGGTGCAGGTGGGGGTCTCTCTCTCTCTCTCTGGTACTCCCCCTGTGGGCTTAGGTGGTCCAAGCTCACTAGGAGGTCTCTCCTCAGGCAAGGGCCCAAGATGGATGTCAAAGATCAGACTCCAGCAAAGGACTGGCGATGGGGTGTCAAAGATCCTGCAGGCTGGGACTCAGTATGTTCTGCAGCGGATAGGAGGATATAGCCAGAGCCTGGCACTCTCCAGCTGAGGCTTCTTTAGCAGAGACCAGGTGATGGGGGGTCAAGGATCCAGCCCACAAGGACTCAGGATGGCCCAAGGGAATTGGTGGATCTCTGGGAAGGGCCAGAACTTCACTTCAGTAGAGGACCAGAGGTGGTGGTCAGAGACCAGGCAGGTGGGGATACCGTGTGGTCCTGCCTGGATAGGCAGGTCTAGTGTGCTCAGAGCAGCTCCAGGAAGTTCCCTGAAGGTAGCAGGATTGTTGGCTCCACCCTCTGTCCCAGTGCTCAACCAGAGATGTGGGACAGTGGGCAGGGTAGTGCACAGGATAGGGGCAGGGTAGGCTCTTGGTGGGGGGTGGGTGGGTCCCCAGGAGCACTCTTGCTTGGGGACAGAACACAGGGGAAGTGAGATCCGGGACCAATCCAGGGAGTTCCCAGGGAAGGGTGTGGGGGAGATTCAACCCGAACTGGTCCCAGACTCACCTCTAGCAGAGACCTGGGGTAGGGGTCAAAGATCCCTGCAGGCTAGGGCTCAGGATGTTCCCATGCCAATAGGCTGATCTAGCCAGGGCCTGGCACCCTCCAGCTGAGACCTCTTTAGCAGAGATTCTGTGATCACATTCCCACATTCTTAATTCAATTTTAATAGGTCACGTATGTGTAGAACTGAAGGCGGGTTTAAATGAGTCCACCAGAAACAAGATAAATGATAAATAGGTATTTATTAGGGAAGCACTTACACAGATAAGGGTAAATAACTACTGCAGTTTTCCTGCTCCAAAAGATGCAGTCTCTGCCTTTCCCTTGCTCTCTGAAACCCCTTGAGCCAGCCCCTCCTCTACCTTATAATGGGTCAGGTCTGCACCTGAAACCATGCCCAAAGGGTGTGGCCACCACTACAAGTTCACTGGCAAGGTAAGATGCCACTACATGGAACTTGGTTCATTTTTGCAGGTTTTTCTGGTTTAATGGAATGTAAATTTACAATCTATTCCCTACTGGGTCTCTGGATTTCAGTGACTCCTGTTGTAGTATCATTTCAGTATCAACTTTTGTTAAAAATCTCTTCCTGTCTCTTGTTTATGATTTTTTATTTTAGCTAAAAATGTGTCAACTTTTTTGTTACTTGTAATAAGGGACACTATGTTTCTCAGGTTCCTTGTGTTCTTTGAATTTCCATATCCTTTCTTTCATTTCTAATCCTTATCTCTTCTTTCTACCTACTTCCTTGTATCTTATTTCCTTTTGTTTATCTCTGAACTTAAAGTCTATGATTACATGTTTCTTTGAGATAATTATTTTTTATCCTTTGCTGTTCTCGTCCACAAGTATTATTACTTTCTTACTAATTAAATTTTATTGTAACTTGCAAAACAAAAACATATCACAGGGAAATTAGTCATACCCTAAAAGTTTATTCATCTCAATGAGCTTCTAGAAATACTATGAGAACAGCCAATCCCTGTTACAAACACTTTCCGGCCAGCCTGGTCCCACAGTCTCATCAGCTCCAAATAACACACAGAGATACTGTATTAGATATAAAGCAGTTGGCCTGTTACTAGTGTTTGTTATTGGCTAGCTCTGTCTTAAATATTAACCCATTTCTATCAGTCTGTTTCCACATAGTCTTATCTTACTGGAGGAAGGGTCCTGATCTCATACTTCTCTCATGTCCTACATCCTGACTTCTCCCTAGTGCATCTGCCAGAATTCTCCTTGTCCTAGTCCCACCTATCTTGCTTTCCTATTGGCCAATGGGGCTTTACTCATTAACCAATAAGAGAAAAATATTTACAAAATGACATCTCCCATCAAATTCCAAGCTGTCTAGCTCCACTTTATGTTTTACCCTCTGGTTATCAAATACATTTCTATGCATTTACCTACTGTGGTGGTTTGAAAGAAAATGGTCCCCCAAGGGAGTGGTATTTTTAGAATGTAGCTTGTTGAAGTAGGCGTTGCCTTGCTGGAGGAAGTATGTCAATTGGGGGGAGGGATCTGAGGTTTCATTTGCTCAAGTTTTTCTAAGTGTGACTGTCAGTTGACTTCCTGTTGCCTCTGAGGCAAGATGCATAGATTCTCAGCTCAAGCATCACATCTGCCTTGCTTGCCTCCATGATCTCTGTCATGATAATAATGGCCTGAACCTGTGAAATTCTAAGAGAGCCTCTCTAATTAAATGTTTTCTTTATAATAGTTTCTGTGGTCATGGTGTCTCTTCCTAGCTATAAAAACCCAAATTAAGATACCTACCACACGCACACACACACACACACACACACACACACACACACACACAGAGAGAGAGAGAGAGAGAGAGAGAGAGAGAGAGAGAGGGAGGGAGGGAGGGAGAGACTCCATGTCATAGTTGAAACAATAAAAGTGGTTATCTTTATAACATCTTTTATAGTTTAAGTGTTTGTTATCTGAATTCAGACCTTTATTATTATCTAACATTTGCTCTTTCTTGTTATCCTTTCAACATATTTATATTCTTTCCATTTATATGTTTGCTTATGTGTGTGTATACATATATACATGCGTATAGGTCACACACAAGCTAGGAACCACATCTGAGTAAGAATATACAGGATTATTCTTTTTGAGATTGTGTGACCTCTCTTAATGCATAAGGGCATTCTAAGTACATCATTTTTTTTCTGTAAATTTTGTGATTGTTTTCTTTAGAGCTGACTAGTATCCAGTTTCATACATGAGACAGATAATATGTATTCAAGTGTGCCAGACAACTAGGTTGATTGTATGACATATTGTAGGAAGGAATAATAAATATGGGAGTGCAGATACCTCTGGTAGGTTATGGACTTCCTTGGATATATTCCTAGAAGTGGAACTTATTTTTCACAGATGTTCCCAAAATTAAATCCAAAAATTCATATGGGTCTACAAAAGTCCACATATAGTCAAAGTAATACTAAGTAGTAAGAACATCACTGAAGTATTACAATACCCAATCTCAAATTATATGACAGACTTAATGGTAGACACAGCCTGGCACTGGCATAAAAATAAACAACTATGTTAATGAAATAAGAGAGAGGACCCTGAAACCAAACAGCAAAAAGATTGCCCACTTAATTTGTGACAAAGTAGGCAAAAACATACATTGGAAGAAAGGCTAATAGTTCTGGCATAACACCATTCTAAATACAGAAGGATGAAGTTAGAGTCATACCTTTCACTTTATATAAAATCAGTTCTAAATTGATCAAGGACCTTAATTCAAGCCTGAAATGGTGAGCCACTGAGAGGGAAACAAAAGGTATACTATTCAAGACACCAGAGTAGGCAATAACTTTTAAAATAGAACACTAATAGCATAGGAACTAGCCCCAAATATCAGCATATGGTATAACATGAAGTTTAAATTTTCTGCACAGCAAAGAAACTATCAGCAGAACAAACAGATGGCACATAGCATGGGGGAAATCTTTACCATTTATACTTTAGACAAGGAGCTAATATCAGAAAGTCATGAAAATTGTAACAATTAAATACCAAGACAAGAAAACTACCAATTATCAAGTGGTATAATGACTAGACAGCTTAGGAAAAAAGAAAGAAAGGGAGAAAGGAAGGAAAGAAGGAAGAAAGAAAGAAAGAAAAGCAAATGGTTACTTACTATTTGAAAGACTGTCAATATCCCTAGACTTCAGGGAAGTGCAAATTAAAACTGCTTCAAGATGCCACCTCACCCCAGATGGAAGGCAATCATCCATCTGAAGCCTGGTAACAAATGAAATCCTGGACAGAATGTGCAGAGACAGAAGCCTTAATTATTGAATGTGGGTGTGCTAATTAATATATAAAAATCAAATGGGAGATTCATCTTTTATTAATGCAGATATATATATATATATATATTCTTCTAAAATTGATTCACAACTGTTTATCTATTGTCTTTATCTTGTGAATTTACTGGTCATTTCTGGCCAAAATGAGGAACTGATAATGAAGAGAGATCTCAAAGCTAATCCCTTCAGTGAAGAGACCCTTGAGCAAATTATGAGATTATCATGAAGACTCCTTGGGTGATGTCAAGGTAGGTAGGTACAATCCTGCTACTTCCTCACAGAGTTCCAAGGGGGCAGTGAAACTTCTGAGAATATGGTGACCAACTCCCTTCTATGCCTGAGTTGGGATCATGTAATTGTTTGAACACTCAAATATTATGCACTGCTTGCAGACATTGGTGTCGTCATGGATTAACCCTCTAAGGAAGAGATAATGAGTATGTCACAGATTGAGTATCTGCAGCGGGACCAGTTAACTGTAGCCATAAAATATACCCACAACCAGAGCACTGCCCGTGAAGCTTCCACACCAGAAAATGTTATAGGTAAATGTGAAAGGGAACATGAAACAGACTTTGACTTGGGCTCCTGACTAAATACTAGGAAAGAGTGGAAGGTCTTCACTATTACTATACTATATTGTATCCCAGAGCTCTTTAGGCATGAACAATACCACAGGCCTGTCGTGGACATCTAGAACCTAGGAAGGTTGCTGTGTTCAGTTGTAAGCAGGTGACTCCATTTCAAAGGGACAGCTTATTTACAGATAAAAAGGGATGCAATATCAGGGAACTATTCTATTCTTTTCAACTTTGTTCAGAACTTCAAGATAACTTTAACAATTGTGTATAAATAAGCCTGTTAAGAGGTCAAACAATCCCTGTAATAGGGCTTCCGTGACTGAGTCATGTTAGTGAATTCTTAAAATTTTAATCAGTATTCTGTTCAGAAGAAATCACCAATGAACTGGACCCTATATAATGTTGCCCATGTTTTCCATCCCACATGAAATAAAATAATTATGGGAGGAGAGAAAATACAGCAATATGATAGCATCCTATTAAATGCTGCAGCAGTGGTCCTACAATTGATGGTACAATTTTGACAGCTGCATTAAGCTTGGGCATCAGGGGTGGTACAGTGACCCTTGCACATCCTCCCATGAGGATCTTAGCAGTGGATGATGTTTCCACATCTAGAAATCAAGGGCATAAAGTGTCATTAGAGAAATCAATTAGAGAAGTTCTTAGTAGAAGAAGCCTATTTCAAAGGCTTCCCCTTGTCCCATATGAGGCTACATAAGCTCCCCTCCCCAAACTGAGTGCTTTTTCCAGGTTCAAAACCTAGGCAGAAAGAATATATTCCGCTAGCCTTTACCACTCCCTCACTTCTTTCCAGTTAAAAGCAAGGTGACTCACATTATCATTGCTATGGGGGAGAAGACCAACCCTAACACACACACCATGGGATGAGCAGCATTTGAGGGTAGACAATGAACAACATCACCTCCCATGATACATTATGGACCAGATCATCTTTGCACTGTATTCCATCAGAATCCCCACATTGATATTGGGCTGGTCCCTATGGGTATCTTTCTCAGTTTCCATATGCACACAGAGTTGATAATTGTATTGCCTTCTTGTCACCAGTAATGAATCCATACAATGCTCACAGAAGAAATCAGGGGTCCCAATGGGTAGAGGAGAAGGGATAGCATGGAGAGGAAATGGGTTCCACTTAATACTTCTCTTAACTTTGATGAATTGTCTCCTAAAAGTTACATCTGTAGCGCTGCTCTCCTCTTGGTATGCAGGGCATCAGTGTATGTGAAGCCCATCCTGTAGAACTGCCACCTTGGCCTCCTGTCCAAGTCAGGACCATCTTTCTTTGTTATTTCTTTGTGGTCACAAGAAAAGAAACAGCATTGAAAGCAAACCTACCACAGCTATCAATCTTCTTGCCTCACAGATCTTAGCCACTAATTTGCTACAAAAGGGAAAAATACTTCTGAAGAAATACTAATAGTTCCAGAACAACACCATTCTACATGCAGAAGGTTGAAATTATATTCATGCCTTTCACCTTTTACAAAACTAAGTCTAAGTAGATCAAAGGCCTTAATTCAAACCTGAAATGCTGAGACACGAGAAGGAAGCAAAAGGTATACTCTTCAAGACACTGGGGTAGGCAATAATTTTTTAAAAAATGGAATACCAGTAACACAGGAAGTAGCCCCCAAATTCAGCAGATGAGATGGCATGAAGATTAAAATTTCTACACAGCAAAGGAAACTATCAGCAGAGCAAACAGACAGCACCCAGTGTGGGAGAAAAATCCAAACCACCTAAAACTACAGACAAGGAGCTAATGACTGAAATTCATGAAAAAACTGAAGCAATTAAATCCAAAGACAAGAAAACTACCAGTCAACAAGTGGGATAATGACTTGAATAGACAGCTTAAAAAAGAAACACAAACGGTTACTTACTATTTTAAAGAGAGTTCTGTAACCCTAGCTTTCAGGATAATGCAAATCAAAACTACTTTGAGATGCCACCTCATCCCAGTTGGCCAATCATTAAGAAGTCTTATAACCAAGGTTAAAAGGCAGGAACCCTTAATTACTGTGGGGCATGTCAAATTAATATAGCCATTATGGGAAATCAGATTGTAGATTTCTCCTTTTTTAACTGTAGGAATTTATGCCTATGAGCACTCCTCCAATTACTTTAAAAATATATACTATCTTTTTTTCATGAACTTAATGGTCATTGCCAACAGAAAAGGAGTAATAATGGAGAGCTCAAAGCCAATTCCCTACAACAAAGAAACTCTTGAACAAATTAAATGTTCATCAAGACCATTGGTTGGTGAAGGCTCATTTGTTCAAGTTTACATAGCAACAAGCCTTCTACCTCCCTCAGAATCCCAAGTGGGAGTGGGAATTCTGAGAGGTGATGAACACACCATCCTTATTATATCTGAGTTGGGATCATGAAGCCATGGGCAGACACAAATATTACACAGTTCTTCCACCTAGCATGACATATATGTCATCAATGGAGTATACCACTGAAGAAGAGCTGATGGGAAGTGTCATGAAGTTTGAGTATCTGCAGAAGGAGAGGTTCATACACTTTTCAAGGAGCAATTCTTGCCAACACTTTCTCATGCCGTGAACATTGCTCATGGAGACTTACTCTAAAAAACATAATAACAGATGTGTAGGTGAAACTGGCTTTGACTAGGGCAATAGACTGAACTCTGAGGAAAATCAGAAGATCTCCTGTGGTACTATACAACATTATGGCCCCAGAGCTCCTTGGACCAGTCCAGATATGAATCTGCTGGTCCAATACTAGTACTAACAAACACTGTTTTCTGGCTGAAAGCCTTGCGGGTTCCTGTCTAAGTGAAATGATCTCACTAAATTTTGGGGCCTTCTTGTCTAAGATTTCGGGAGATAGTAATTTCACCTTTCCTGTTGCCAGATGGTCAGTCATAATTGTAAGGCGTATTGTTTTTCCACCCGCCGCCAGTCTTGTCCCACAGCCGCGCCGCCAGCCCCAAATAATACACAGAGACTTTGTATTTGATACAATACTGTTGGCTGAGTTACTTGTTTCTTATCGGCTAGCTCTGCCATAATTATTAACCCATTTCTGCTGATCTATGTATTTCTCTTACCGGGGGAGCTGGCAGCATACTGCTTTCTTCAGACTCTCCATCTTGACTCCTCCTTACTACTTCCTATTTCTTCCTTGTCTCCTAGTCCCTCTATCTTCCTTTCCTATTGGCCAACAGTGCTTTATTATTAACCATATGAGAAACATATATACATAATGGCATCTCCCATCAGTCAAATACTTGGGCTCCAGGATGCCAAGAGTGGTGACTCACATGTTGCTGGGAGACCCACATTGATCTATAGGGTTTTTGCCCTCCCATCATGCCAGGATAAGGAGGTCAGGAGCACAGTGGAACCTGGTGAGGCCTAGGAACCAGCCATTGGACTGTGAGAATAAGACCAAAAACCTAGGCACATTTTGGCAACATGGTTTTAAGAGATAGAAAACCCACACCATATCATCTCCCAGAGTTGTCTGAATAGTCTTGCAGGAAATAGAAGAAAACTAGAAGGCACTGTGCAGCAAATTGGAGTTCTCCTGTGAATGGATGTACTCAGACAGTCAATTGGACAGTTCTAAATCAACCAAAGGCTAAACATAGAATGAAGTGCCCTTAGGGGCATTGTTGGTGATCCTCACAAGGTTTATCCTGGTTCAGTTTTTGAGGATCTGATATTGGGCAATATAGTTCCAGTAATGCTAAACATCTCCTGAAATGTCTCTGTGAGGAGAAACTCTGGACATGCATGGAATGGTTTCTCACACCTTCATGTTTCCCCTCTCACATGGGTGATTCTCTTGTGGGACTCCTAACAGTGGGGACAGGGGCTGTCTCTAACTCTTTTACTGACTGTTGGGACCCCACTCCTCATACTGGGTCACCTTGCCCAGCCTCACACTAGAGGTGCTTAGTCTTACTTCGACTTGATATGCCATGTTTTGTTGATACTCAGGGAAACCTGCCCTTTCCCGGACAGAGATGGAGCTGGAGTAGATTGGGGGATGGGAACAAGGTGGGATAAGGATGATGGACTGGGAGGAAAGGGAGGGAGGGGAAACAGCAGGGCTATAACATAAATAAATACATACATACATAAATTTTAAAATCTTGTGATCAATTCAGTGATCACAAGAGAAATTTTGGAAGTATTTTGTTTCATCCAAGAACCATAACTGATTTAGCTTTTCAAGGAGACACTGTTTATTTGAAAAAGCAAGTTGCAATTTGTTCAATCTGGTTATGTCTACTCTAGACTTCCCCCAGGTGTCCCTACCTCTGGCTATGCATTCCCACAAATATCTATAATAAATTTTTTTTCCTACACCATACATGGGAGAAGTCAGTGTTCTTTTTCCTTTTTATTTCTAGTTTTCATTCAACAGCCTGATTTTAGACTCTAAGATGCTAGTCTGTAAGACAATAAACTTTTGTTTCAAACTACTGTTTTCCAAGACAATAAATTTTTATTTCAAGCTACTGTTTTCTGGACTATACAGTGGCAGACCTAGGACACACACACACACACACACACACACACACACACACACACACACACACACACGTATCTCTGTAAACCAATAGGACTGTGGTAATATTCTTCAATAAACATGATGTATAAAACATGGGTAACCTGTTTCAAATAGGTCCAAAATATTTATGGTAGGAAGCGGGAATGTAAAACATGGGGGGCTTCTTCAAGAAGCAAGTAACTCCAGGAGGCAACACCACTTCATCAAGTTAAGAAGAATATGCCCTGGTGCAGTTGGAGGCAGGAGAGACAAATGAACCCAATCTAACTACACGTGTACATGAGGGAAACTAATAAAGATGGGTTATTTTTAAGCCAATGTAACATAAGCATGAAATTGAAAGCCCCAATGAGTCCTTGTATTAATAAAGACACAGTTCAACATTTTTAACATTTACTGTTCTTAATCACCTTCACCTCTGCAGCAAAAATGCTGCTTCAGAGCCGAACTCTGAGATCCACCCAGAGGCCTTTATGAAGCTGCAGAAATGCTCACCAACTGCTTTACTCAGAGGCCCTTGCTCCCTGGTGCTCTGCCCAGATAACTGCTTCACCCAGAGTCTTGCATCCGGGTTAGCATGGACAGAAGGGCACATGGTGCACATTCCTTCCAGTTGCTGTTACACTGCTAGCAGTAACAAAACTTTTCTTTCACTGCAGGCAGAACAGCACTTTAGCTCAAAGTGGCAGTGTGCGTCAGTTTTCCAAGTGGAAGAGTGGCACTACAAATGTGGGTTCCCTAAAACCTGGAGTGATTTGGAATAAAGTCCATGCCCCATGAGACAGAGCAATGAATCCCAAGGTACTGAGTGGAGGAGGTGGCATTGCAGCCACGGGTTTCTATGCCCCATCAGGAAGGGCTGCCTGTTCCAAGGTCCTTTGGAAACCAGGGATATTAATTGCAAGGCTGTTTAGTTTCTAGGGGAGAGGCAATTTGTTCTGTGTAATAGAAAGTGCACCATTGGCAGTCACAGACAACAAAGTCTAAAGCTCCTACGGCGTTGCTGAGTAAGTGCTGAGACACAAATAAACAGCTGAACACATGAATTACTACTCCCAGTCAGCACTTTCTCTGTGGTGGGATTGTTTACCTTGTTAGAATCGCCATTGTCATAAAGGTATAGACAACGGAACTGTCCTGTTCTGAATGATTCTTCTTTTATAACATCCAAATGTCACCTGCCTCCAATGAGGTTACCACACACACGGTGCTCTAAGTACTGCCCGCACCTGTATGGCGGGCCCTGGGAAAGCTTCATGAATCCTTTTCAGTCTCT